>NC_041396.2:250392929-250744179 GCF_900747795.2 Erpetoichthys calabaricus
ATAAAAGTAATAATACGTTTACAGGAGTGTTTAGTACACATCTTCCCTGGTGGTCTAGTGGTTAGGATTCGGCGCTCTCACCGCCGCGGCCCGGGTTCGATTCCCGGTCAGGGAATGTACTTTTTCGATTTTCTTTCACCCTAAAATTTAACATTTTTAAAATGTACACCTTCTGAAGACGATGAATGTATTTCTTAGTTTGAATTAAACAGATATATATGTATGCATGTGACGCCTAGTGTAACCTTTGAAAGGAAACACCCCTGGACTGTTGAAACAAATACGCGAACGAAAGCTAAGAGCGCCGTTATAGTTGTTATGCAAATTAGCTTCCTGCTTCTGCTGCTGCCAGAAGTGAGCTACAAAAACACGATCTCACTCCACAGTTATAGTGAGTTAGTAACTGAGTTATCGGTCGTTTTAAGGATAGCAAGCTAAGATCCCCCCAGAATTTGCTTTCTTCCATCAGATCAACCGCATCGCTGCAGTATTAGAAATGCTTTTGAGGTGAATAAATTGCAGGTTTCATAATCGTCTAGCCTTTGTTCCCTAAAAAGGAAGAAATAATCAAGAACTGTGAAATAACATTAAAACATAAAACAGTCACTGATAGATTGTTCAGAAAAATAGGAAAATCTGCTTTTCTAGAATTAAAGAAAAAATCTGAGTTAATGATATCAAGAATCGTGTCTGGAATCGCATCACTTCTGATCCGCTTATACTATATATTTCCAACCTCAGTGTTATGCGCGAACATCTTTTAGTTTTAGCCTGTTTGCATTTTGGGGCGCTTGACTGGTTTCAGTAGAATGCCAACCGTTTCGCCACTTACAAGTTAAAAAATCCGAAGCAAGCTTATTTTGTGCTTTTAATTCACGGATAAAATTAACGAATAAACTCCATCGATGGGCATTAGCTGTTCAAATCGTTTGGTGTTGAAGCCCATGTATGGCTCAGTACGAATACATGCACTGCTATAGTTACGCAAATATAATTTAAATTGATATTCAATACTAATTTAATAAAACAACATCTTGGGCGACAGGGTGGCGCAGTGATAGCCTCGCAGTAAGGAGACCCGGGTTCGCTTCCGGGTCCTCCCTGTGTGGAGTTTGCATGTTCTCCCCGTGTCTTCGTGGGTTTCCTCCAATGGTCCAAAGACGTGCAGGTTAGGTGTATTGGCGATTCTTAATTGTCCCTAGTGTGTGTGTGGGTGGGTGTGTCCTGTGGTGGGCAGGCGCCCTGCCCGGGGTTTGTTCCTGCCTTGCGCTCTGTGTTGGCTGGGATTGGCTTTAGCAGACCCCGTGACCCTGTGTTCAGATATAGCGGGTTGGAGAATGACTGACTGACATCACGCTTTGTATAAAATGACTAATTTGTTATGATTTTTTTTTTTTTTTTAAGAATGATGACTGGGTTTGCATGTTCTCCCTGTGTCTGTGTGGGTTTCCTCGGGGCGCTCCGGTTTCCTCCCACAGTCCAAAGACATGCAGGTTAGGTGGATTGGCGGTACTAAATTGGCCCTAGTGTGTGCTTGGTGTGTGGGTGTGTTTGTGTGTGTCCTGCGGTGGGTTGGCACCCTGCCCAGGATTGTTACCTGCCTTGTACCCTGTGTTGGCTGGGATTGGCTCCAGCAGACCCCCGTGACCCTGTGTTCGGATTCAGCGGGTTGGAAAATGGATGGATGGATGGATGGATGATGACTGGAGTAATGCTACTCAAGCAGCGTGTTTTCTTTTTACATTTTTACTTTCTTCGATGCGCAATCTCCTTGTTACTCCCAACCACTCAATGACAACAAAATCCTATTGCAATAAGAATTTTGAATTCTGTTACTTATGCTGCTGAATTCGTAAATAACTTCTGTGATGTTAAAGGTAATTCTTCGTCTTAGTACTAATCCTGAGTGTGTGTATTTATGATAACACTAGTTTTCAGTCATTGTGTCTTTGTTTATTTTCTTGTACTCTGTAACTTATATTTTGTACTCTCCTGCTACAAACAAATTTCCCTCTGGGGTAATATAGTCTACCTAACCTAACCTAATGCACAATGAATAAACAGCTGACATTCAAAATTACTTAATTTTAACATACAACTCAATTGTTCATAATTCTATAACATGTATAATTGCAATTCCTATTTCATTAATAACTAAGGTATATATATAAAGGTTATGCTGATTATAAAGTTTTAAAATAATAACTTTACAGAAATGTAATTCACAGACCAAGGAACCCTGGCTCAGGTTACTTTTAGCCTATTATTATTAACGATTTGAGTGAAATTGAATGATATTTGTGACCACGACCAGTGAAATTCCCACCACTGACCCAGGAAGATAGTTTTCCCCCATATTTTTTACCTCATCTGCAACCATGTTGCAGATGTGGGGACTGCAGTTCTTATGAGGCAGATGGGAGATCAGCGCACTGCACATTTAAACTTTATAGGGAGCTTTTTTCTTCTCAACCACTTTGTATAACAATTTAATTACACCACAAAGACACAATGCAACTCCTTCTGGCCTTCTCTATACTTCTCCATCAACACCCTCAGAGCAAACATTGCATCTGTGGTGCTCTTTCTTGGCATGAAACCATACTGCTGGTCACTAATCATCACCTCACTTCTTAACCTAGCTTCCACTACTCTTTCCCATAACTTCATGCTGTGGCTTATTAATTTTATCCCCCTGTAGTTATTACAGTCCTGCACATCCCCCTTATTCTTAAATATACCAGTACACTTCTTCAATGTCTATTAAAATAAATCAATAAAGTATATGTAGAATGTCAGCATCATCAAAAGACACATGTTTAGCTAGTGGTTTAAATAAATACTTATAGAAGGAAAATCATAGTTTGAAAATTAATCTAAGTATTTCCATTTTCTTAATGTTAAAAGCAATAAATAAAGACTACTACTATAGTCCTGATTGGTACTTATTACCTGAAATGGCAACCCCTTAAGAAAACATATTTTTCTGAGGCAGTCTTGCAAACAGACCTTGCTATAACTCGACATTCTCAAATTGTGAATTCAGGGACACAATTACTTTGCTGTCCCCAGTCCTTTCTCCAGGTCTCAGTGTACAGGTCTGGCTGTGATGATTCCTCTCAAAGCAAAGAGGGTGGCGGGGCAGCAATTTCAACTTTCCCTAGGGCAGCAACAGTCCTAGAACCGGCTGAACTTGTTACATAGTGTTACACATTGTTTTTTTTAATTAGTGTAAAGAAAAATTCATTTGAATACACATCAAACATCCTGATAGATTATAACAGACTATTGTTACAATTGTAATTATGATTATTTTTAAGTATATGCTTTATATTTGTGCTAACATATTATGATCACCCTTACACTAAAATAGAGACGTTCATTTATCACGGCAGAAAAGTCGCTTCATTTTTGAAAAAATGAAGTAATAAATATTGAGTAACAGATGAATTCATTTTTGAAGAATGTTTGCAAATAGGAGGAGGACAACAAGAGTATCATACAAGGATGTCATAAGCAGAGTGCATTTCGCATTTGATTGCTTTGAAAAACTGTAATTCTAAACGTAAATAGTCTGAATTAGTGAAAGTCGTCCTTATTTCAGGAGTTCTTAAGAAATGCAGTTATTACCTCATGAGGCAGAAGAGCATGATAAATAAGAATGGCTTGGTCAAATATTAAAAATATTTAATTATTTTTATATATATATATATATATATACTGCTCAAAAAATTAAAGGGACACTTTTTAATCAGAGTATAGCATCAAGTCAATGAAACTTCTGGGCTATTGATCTGGTCAGTTAAGTAGTGGTGGGAGTTGTTAATCAGTTTCAGCTGCTTTGGTGTTAATGAAATTAACAACAGGTGTACTAAAGGGGCAACAATGAGACAACCCCCAAAACAGGAATGGTTTAACAGGTGGAGGCCACTGACATTTTCCCCTCCTCGTCTTTTCTGGCTGTTTTTTCACTAGTTTTGCATTTGGCTACGGTCAGTGACACTACTGGTAGCATGAGGAGGATACCTGGACCCTACAGAGGTCACACAAGCAGTCCAACTTCTCCAGGATAGCACATCAATTTGTGCCATTGCCAGAAGGTTTTCTATGTCTCCCAGCACAGTCTCAAGGGCATGGAGGAGATTCCAGGAGTTACTCTAGGAGAGCTGGGGTCTCATGTATAAATGGTGCATACGCAAAAAAATGTTGCGTAAGAACGTTTTCACGTTCAAATCGCGATGTATAAAACCTAAACTTGGCGTAAAGCCACGCACATTTCCATGGTAGCTCATACTCTTGTCGTATGCAAGTTCTCCTCTCTGTTTTGCAGACTGGCGGCACCTACCGTCAAAGCAGTGCTACTGTTCCTGTGTGGTTACCCTTTCTTTTGTAGTTCCACATCCCTGATGCGGCTTTATAAATACACTGAAATTAACCGCATATTTTTTATTAGTTTAATGCATCTGATTGTAATTAACCTGTAACAATATAATGGTCCACAGAATGGTCAAACTATTCCAAATACTGTACCATAGCTGCTTTAGCCTTGTTACTCTCACTGCACCTTCTTCTTCTCTTTCAGCTGCTCCCGTTAGGTGTTGCCACATCGGATCATATTTTTCCATATTACTCTCACTGCACCACTCGGAGTATTTATATCACTGTATCTGAGTGTGAATCATAGCTGTACAGCAGCTGAGCGGAAAGAGAATTATCAGTATACAGCATCAAGCACACGCTGCCTTAGCCATGCTGTCTATTGAACTGCTTTCATACAGCAAACACTTCAGAACCTTTCCTGTACTGACCTCGCAGTTCAGAAACAGTTTCATCCCAAGAACTATAAACGCATTCAATCAGTCCATCAAGTGCTCCTTGTAGAACTGTTTGTACTTATAAGTACAATTACCTCACTGTAAACATGCAATACAGTTATAATAGTGCATAACCTGAGCCACTTTATAAAGCTCATATTTACATATGATGATGATATAATTTTTAAGATAAAATGCAGCAAAATATGTTTATTATATTATACAGATAAAACTTTAACTTTAACTACACAGTGCCGCAGCACTAGCGAGCCGCTGATGCTCCGTTCACGGATTGTTCCTGCCTTGCGCTGTACTCTTGCTGGTGCTGACGAGACACTGGAAGGATAGATGGATAGAATAATTAACCATGTACTACAAAGATATTTCAATGTTCCTTAAAAGTTTTGAAGAATCGGCATTCTAAGCTTACAGATGGCTTAACGTCTATTACAGAGCTGATTGTGTGGCGATTGGGTATTTGGAGAAAGGAAAGTAAGGACAGGAATTGGAAGTTAGTACGTTTGAAAGAGACAGTACTGCTACAATAAAGTATTTCATCGAAGGTCCTGCATGGCGCAGCAAGCATCTTACGTGACACATAAACAATCACTGTGCCACCGTGTTCCCATGTTTAATAACATGCTTTAACTCCTGTCATCATGAAAATATCACGTATACATCTCAGTATTTTAATTATTCAGAGAGCTGTAATATTATGAACGTAATGGATTCTGTGTCCTGTCAGAGGAAGAGAAAGCTCAGAAGCACGTGGTGATACATACACATAGAGCACATAGAAGATCAAAACAAGCATTTAACATGCTACTTTAGTTACGATGGGATTGAGAAACTAGTAAATTAAATGATTTAGGATGAAGTTTATGATGTTCTACTTTAATGACAAAATAAACTATGTGATTAAAGTGGAAATTTAGAGATTAAAGTTGACATTTCGTGCTTTTTTCCCAGTGTGTGCTTTTTTTTTTCTCTGAACCCTAATAAGCTTTCATGTGACACTCAGACGGTGGGCTACGACTCGCCTTTTCACTGCGACTTTGATACGTGACAACTTCTTTTTTATTTTGGGCACTGTGCAACTTTGTGAACTTGAGCTTTCGAGTTTCTCCGACACGCTATGTCAGTCGGTCAACTTCCTTTTGTTGTTTATACCACTTTTTAAACCAACAAATAGTACATTTTTCCTTGCTTCCACTTGGTATTCGCTGAAATTCTTCTATTTGCCATCTTGCTTTTGCCATTGTCTTTTCACAGAAGGTTGAGCTTAAGGGCTATTTATATTGATTTACATATTCAAAGAGGCGTAATTCTGGGAGGAGTTGGGGCGGGACAGCAGGCGCGTGCACGTGCGTTACTTTTCACGCTGACCAGGATTTATGGAGCGGAAGAACGTGGAAGTTGCCGTTCACACAGATTTATGCATTTGGATTTTTTTGTGCATGAGCACATTTCCGCTTTTGTGCTTACATCATGTTATAGTGCAAACTCTACGCACGCCGTTATGCATGAGGCCCCTGGACAGGGCCGTAGAAGGTCCTTAACCCATCAGCAGGAACAGGATGATCATTGCCAGAGCCCTACAAAATTACCTCCAGCAGACCACTGGTGTGACTGTCTCTGACCAAACAATCAGAAACAGACTTCATGAGGGTGGCCTGAGGGCCCGATGTCCTCTAGTGGGCCCTGTGCTCACTGCCCAGCACCATGGAGCTCGATTGGCATTTGCCATAGAATGCCAGCATTGGCAGGTCCACCACTGGCGCCCTGTGCTTTTCACAGATGAGAGCAGGTTCACTCTGAGCACATAGTATGACAGACGTGAAAGGGTCTGCAGAAGCTGTTGAGATCGTTATGCTGCCTGTAACATTGTTCAGTATGACCGGTTTGGTGGTGGGTCAGTGATGGTCTGGGGAGGCATATCCATGGAGGGACACACAGACCTCTACAGGCTAGACAATGGCACCTTGACTGCCATTAGGTATCGGGATGAAATCCTTGGACCCATTGTTAGACCCTATGCTGGTGCAGTGAGTCCTGGGTTCCTCCTGGTGTACGACAATGCCCGGCCTCATGTGGCGAAAGTATGCAGGCAGTTCCTGGAGGATCAAGGAATTGATGCCTTTGACTGGCCCCCACGCTCACCTGACCTAAATCCAATAGAACACCTCTGGGACATTATGTTTTGGTCCATCCGACGCCGCCATGTCCAGGAGCTCAGTGATGCCCTGGTCCAGATCTTGGAGGAGATCCCCCAGGACACCATCCATCGTCTCATTAGGAGTGATGTTGTCAGGCATGCATACAATCACGTGGGAGCCATACAAACTACTGAGAACGATTTGGAATTTTTGCAATGAAATTTTGTCAAAATAGACTAGCCTACCACATCATTTTTTCACTTTGATTTTCGGGGTGCCTTTGAATTCAGCCCTCTGTAGGTTGATAATTTTCATTTCCATCAAACGATGTGGCATCCTTTCGTTCCTAACACATTACCCTGTCCATATCAGTATAGATATCCTGCATGATTTTTTTTTCCCCATTGAGATTTGATGTGTTTTCGAAGTGTTCCTTTAATTTTTTTGAGCAGTTAAATCTTGTTTCAAAGAGCATTGAATTCGATATGGGAATGCAGACACAGCAGTTCAAACGTGTCAACTGGCTGCTAAAGCCCATCAGTCCAGATGATGCAACTAGGACATTCTGTGTTTTTACGGCCACCTCACCAGCAGTTGGTGTAAAGACGCTGATTCACTCATCTGTTTCTCGCACCTCTGGATCTTGACAATACCAAATGCATCAGCAGTTTATAGTTAAATGTTGCATTCAAATGAAAGATTATTTATTAACTGTGCCGCAGCCTTTATTCTTCGTTTTCTATCAAAAACCAGAAGTGATCGATTGTTTTAAATCGGGATTATCCATACCTTCCAATACATTTTTTAAAATTTTTATTTTTCCCCACGTTTGCAAAATATGGTCTGAAAGTGGTATTTACTGTGAAAATACTTTATGCACCACAGTTTTCCCATCTCTGAATTCCAGTTTTTGACTCCCATTTGTTATTTTATTTTTCAGACAGACACCTACAAGGCCCAAATTTATCGATGATTGGGTAAGAGTAGATATGACTGTAAGGTCATTGGTTGAATGACCGGTGACTATCTGAGAAACTGATGGGTTTTAAATTTTTAACGAATGGCGATGTGTGGGATTCCATTGTCATAGGTAGGCAAAGAGACGGTTTTATAAGCTAAAGGGGCTTTCAAATGCAAATAGACATTTTTTGTCCTTACAAAATCAAGTATAATTTGAAGAAATATACTAGAATGAACAGTTATGCCCAACCCATTATTTTCAAGCAATACAGCTTTAAAAATACCCCAAATGAATGTCAAACCGCCTAATCTGGCAACCATGCAGCAAATTTATCTTCCCGTCTAAAGTAAAAGGCCAATGGAGTTTCCAGCAGGATGAACGCACTTTGTGCTGGAG
Source organism: Erpetoichthys calabaricus (assembly GCF_900747795.2). Classification (NCBI taxonomy): domain Eukaryota; kingdom Metazoa; phylum Chordata; class Cladistia; order Polypteriformes; family Polypteridae; genus Erpetoichthys; species Erpetoichthys calabaricus. The sequence goes on from NC_041396.2 coordinate 250,401,257, forward strand.
TTAAAATGTCCAGCAGAGGTCACCAAAACACTGAGATATTAAAGTCTGCCCAAGCCAGGAGAAAAAAAAGTTCAAGGTCAAATCAATGACTGTTAATATAATCTCCCCTGAGCTGTCCACGTAGATAAATTGTATTTTATACACTGCAGATGAACAGATAGCAATTCAAACTCTTACAGAACAATTTATAGCAAATAAAACCCTGTGCAGTATACATGCAGTATCCAGCATCATCTCAGACACACAGTTTCACACATTCCCCACCCCCAATCCCTCATTTAGACAGATATGCCCCATGTATGCAATTCATGCACGTCCCTCAGATATGTTAGTGACAGGGTGTGCCAACCGTGCCCTGAATGGAAGGCTGCTACTAATTGTTTGCTAGGCTGTCTTTTATCAGCGAGGCGGTAAACATTTTCACAAAGCAGCTCATGCCAGGCTGCAGCATAACACATTTGTACGTTACCTTAAATGAGCCACATTAGGAAGGTGCTACAACGGTGGCCTATTGCAGTAGATCTGTATCATCCCGAAATCATTTGGGATCTGTACAGGTCATAGTATTTAGGTCAGCCATTTCTCCTAAAACAATAGCCTAGGCCCTCAAAATAAAGGTACATGTGAATGACCTAGTAAGAGTGATATCTCAAAAGTAACTGTCAGGTGTACAGATATGAGACCAATCAACTTCTCTCAAAGCTGAAAGATCTCTCAGAGTTGTTGTTCTTTAGCCTTTTGATTTATAGCTGAATAGTGAGGACCTAAATAGAGAAAGTGATACAGTAAATGACAATAACAACTGCATTACATTTTCAGAAAATTGAAGCACTGGAACTTAAGGTCCGCTTTATAACCCTTTATTAACCCTTTAACCGCCAACTCCCTAAATATTCCCCACGCCAGGCGAAATCTGAACAATTTTCGTTTTTTTACTTTTTTACATTTTTTTTACATTTTTTACATTTATTCAAGCAGTATTGACCACTAAATGTTGTGCAAGTTCTAGAAATGGGCAAACACATAATAAAACACAAAATGTACCTTTTCTCAGGCTTCTGGATTTATTGTCTACTACAAAACGGAACCGTCAAAAGTAATTCAAAAGTCAAAAGTAGTTCAGTCAATCATAGTTTCATTCCCAGTATTTGAGTTTGCTGTGCCACAGGCCAAAGCAGGGAACTGCACAAAGTCCTGGATTGCTGGGACACTTTGAGCAGAAGGTCTTGACGTCTCTACGCTGACCCTTCTTTGAACAGAGACGACAGCGTTTTTCTGAAAGTCCAAAGTCCTTACATTCATCTGGCAACACTGCTGAAATACTACTCATAGGATCCTCTTTGCCAGTGTATACACGAAATCTATAAATGTAACCTGAATTCTCAGCTAAGCAAAACATCTTGATACCAAACCGTGCCCTTTTCAATGGTAGATACTGTCGAAACTGTAAGCGGCCCTTCCACAACAATAAACTTTCATCAACTGCAACTGACGGTCCTGGCATGTAGAGCAACTGAAATGCTTCAAATAAATGATCAATCAAAGGACGTAGCTTGAACAAGCGGTCGCGGTTTGGATCTTTCTTATCTGGCTCATTTCTGTTGTCATTCAAATGAAAGAATTTCAGCAGCAAAGAGAATCGGTTACGTGTCATGACAGCTGCAAAAATAGGTGTTGCATACATAGGATCTGTAGACCAGTACATCTCAATATCTGGTTTTCTGATTATTCCCATCAACATCAAAATCCCAATGAATTTTTTCATTTCGTTTTCATCAGTGTCAAACCAAGCACGAACACGGGAATGTGGAGGTAAATTGGGATTTTTCTCAATAAACTGTGCTGCATACAGATTTGTCTGATCAAATCAGGTGACACAAACAGCTCATAAAACTGCTCAGCAGTGTAATTGTTTACATCAACAATAAAGCCACACGTTGCCTCAAACGGATGCAGAAAAGGTAGCTCACCTCAGGCAGCAGTCCAGTTGAGATGCTGGGGATACACCCACTCATCGCCGTCATCCGATGCGTCTTCATTCACAGTATCATGCAGCGCACATTGCTGCTCATCATTGTCGCTAAAATCTTCTTCAGAACTGCTACAATCATGATCAGAACTGTCCAAAATCGCCTGCAAAGCCTCACTTGAAGTCAGTTTACGTTTCGCCATATTCACAGCTGTTACATGCGAATCACGTCACATGACCGGCCAAAACAACCACAGACTTGTCGAAATACAACGTAGTAATAATACCCACGCCAAACCGTCAGTTATACTACTTGCCAGGCATTCATATAACCACAGGCAAATGTGCCGGATAATTCCGGCAGTATGGCGTTAGCAATAAAACAACGGTGCCGGATATATCCGGCAGAGGGCGGTTAAGGGGTTAATATTCCAAGGCCCTTACTATGGAGAATTTGAAGAGAGGTTTGTCTACTCACAATCTGCTCAAGTAAATTCCTCAGCCTTCTCTCCTAGAACCATGCGTCAGATGTCACAAGTCTGACCCTCCCAGGATTTTTTCTGACTTATCAAACGACCAGGGCTCTGTGACCATTGCCTATTCTGCATGGGTACAGACACTTCTGTGATGGTATGGGTCAGCTCCATGCTACCGGTTGCATCCCAGGAGCCCCTGAAACCCACCACCACCAATAACGTACCCAAGGGATGAGCCAGCGCATGAGGACTCTCACACAAAGCAAGGGGTAGGTGTATAAAAGTGCAAAAGTGCTTTTATTAAAACAATCCCAAACCAGTGTTCCAAAAATGGTGTTGTATTCAAAATTATTTAATAAATAAATAAAAAATCATTTTAAAACAGTGAAAGTCAGTGAAGTTAAAATCCAGAATAAAAACAAGAGTAAAATCAAACAGTCATCAGGGCAATGCTCCTTTCACTCCTAAACGAGCCAAACATAACTCCCTCTTTCTCTCCCCAGCTCACCCGTTACTCACTTAGCTGGTGGAGACATCAGCAGCCACGGTCCTCACCAATCTAACACCTATCTTGGCTGTCTCGATTGACGTTGGCCAGATTGCTTTGGGTCAGTTGTTCTCTCATCATTCTTCTCACTCACACTGGTGCGCCTCGGATCCCTGGGGTGCACTCTGCCTCAATCACACCCAGTCCTCTGGATAATCGGTTGGGATGATCCACCTCTAGAGTACAAATCCGATGCTGCTCTCATGGTTCTCATTCTGTTCTTTCTTTTCTGTTCTGTTTTTTTTGTCTCTCCCATGTGCCAGTTCTCCCTTATATGCCTTCATGGGTGCAGTTCCTCAATCATACACTGAAGTTAGCCAATGAAGCAACTGAAACAGAAATTTATGATTAAAGCACAGGATTGGTTTACAGTGACCTGAAGCATACAGGCACGACAATGCTGGAGTGGCTTTGGGACAACTCTCTAACTATTCTTGAGTGGCCCGGCCAAAGCTCAGACTTAACCCCATAAAACATCTGTGTGGAGGCCTGAAGATGGCAGCTTATAGATACTTACCATTCAGTCTAATTGAGCCTGAGAGAATCTTCCAGGGTGAATGGGGTAAACCACTCAATTCCACAAGAAAACCTGAAGCTTTAACTGCTGTCAAATGGGCTTCTGCAAAGTACTACATTAAGGATCTGAATATTTAAATAAATCAGAGGTTTCAGTTTTTGGCTTTTAAAAAAATCTGCAAATCTTTCTGAAAGAATGTTTTCACTTTGTCATTATGGTTTATTGAGTGCAGATTGATGGGTAAAAATGGCAAATTTATCCTTTTCATTTTAATTGTATGACATAATATGGTGTTCAGAAAGTGAAGGAGGATACTGTCTGAATCCACTGTATGTATTAAACCAGGATAAAGTAATCTGTACAAGATGTACAACAAGAAATACAGAGTCCTGCATTATGTTTGAGACAAAGACACATTTTTTCTTGATTTACCCCTCTGCTCCATAGTTTAAGATTACAAATCAAACAGTATGTCATGAGTAAAGTGTACATTGTAGGTTTTAATTTAAGGGTGTTTGCATACATTTCTGTCACACCATGTAGAAATGACAATAATTTTTATACATGGTCCCTCCCTTCCAATTCACGACACCATAAGGGACAAGTGGCGTAACAGGCCTTTGTGATTCCTCAGGTGTGTTTCATTGCTTCATAAGATACCATGACTTGCTTCTACCTTTTAAAATCTGTAGTTGCCATTGTTCAAGATGAAGACAAGGGCTGTGCCAATGAAACTCAAAGAAGTCATTATGAGTCTGAAAAACATGAATAAAACCATTAGACACATCCATAAAGCCTTAGGATTATATAAATCAACTGTCTGGAATATCATTAAGAAGAATGAACACACTGGTGAGCTCAGTAACCACAAAGGGACTGGTAGGCCAAGGAAGACTACTGCTGATGACAGAAGAATCCTTTTTATGCTAAAGAATAAGCTCCAAATGTTTGTCCGACAGATCAGAAACAGTCTTCAAGAGAAAAATGTGTATGTCTGAGTGACTTCATGAAGAGAAATACAAAGGCCACACTTCAAGTTGCAAACCCCAAATTAGCCACAAAAAGCAGGATGGCCAGATTATAGTTTTAAGAAAGCGTTTAAAAGAGCCTGCAGAATTCTGGAAAAAGGTCTTGTGGACAGATGAGACAAAGATGAACCTGATGGCAAGAGCAAAGTGTGTAGACGAAAAGGAACTGCCCACAATCCAAAGCATTCCACCTCATCTGTTAAACATGGTGGTGGGGTGTTATGGCTTGGACATGTATGGCTGCCACAGGTACTGGCCCACTTATCTTCATTGATGATGGAACTGTTGACAGCAGCTGCACAATGAATTCTGAATTGTATAGAAACATCTGATCTGCTCAGTTCCAGTAAATGCCTCCAGACTCATTGTTCTAAGATAATGATCCCAAACATACTTGAATGGCCAAGTTAGTCACCCAATTTAAATCCAATAGAGCATGCCTTCCATATGCTCTAGAGAAAACTCAAGGGGACAAGCACCCAAAACAAGCAGGAGCTGCAGATGGCTGCATTAGAGGCTTAGGAGAGCATCAACAGAGAAAATCCTCTGCACCTAGTGATGTCTATAAATTGCAGACTTATAGAAGTCATTGCATGCAAGGGATATGCAACAAAGTACTAAATATGACTGCTTTAATATACTTACCATTGTTATGTCCCAAATATTATGGTACCCTGAAAAGGGAGTGCCATGTAGAAAAGGTGTTGTCATTGCTACATGGTGTTAAACAAAAGATAGAAAATACCCTTAAATTATAATCTGCATTGTGCACTTTAATCACATCTGGATTGTTTGATTTTAAATGTGGAGCAGAGGGGAAAATCAGGAAAAATTGTGTCTTTGTCCCAGACATTGTGGAGGGTACTGTAAGTGTCTTAAATACATTAAAAAAATAATTACTACAGTATTTAATGCTTAAAATCCAAAATATAGCAAATCAATGGAATAAGTCAAAGCACAGTAAACTTTAACTATCTGTTCAAGAGCAGGATCATTTATTTTATAAGCATCATTACAGAAAAAGAAATAAAAAATAAGCAAAAGACAAACCAGCTTCTTTCTAAAATGAAGACCATTGTGGAATAGTCACTTTCCTTAGTTGTTTCATAACCGGTCTCTATAACGCCGGGTCTACAGAAGGTTTCTGCTGCAAGTTATCAGATAATGGCTGAGCTCCATCATCATTCAGAATCTCTTGTCACTAACTTTAGCCTCTTTTGGCAGTGAACAGATGTGACCATGGGTACTCTGATCGGTCTGTGGCTAAGCAGCCCCATACGCAGCAAGTAGCAATGCATTGTATGTTCTGACACCAGTCTCTCATTGTCAGGATTATGTTGTTCAGCAATTTGTGTTACAGTAGCTCTTCTGTGGGATCTGACCAGACAGACTTGGCTCTGCTCCTCTTGCTTCTGAGTAGTTGCATCCATACCACTCAGAGTTCCTATAATGTTAGTCTCTTTCACAGACCTTGAAAAGCTAATATTAGCATCTTACCTGTTAATGTTAAATCCTTGTGCTTATGAGGCTAAATTCTTTCCAAGAAACTTTCACTTTCAGGCTCAGTTTGTAATGCAACCTACATTTCCAGACTTCTTTTATTGTTTTCTTTTAGCACATCCACTAAGCTGATGCCTGTCCATTTCATTTTCTTGATTGCTGTATGTAACTCCAAACAGAATAAAAGATGGAAACAAGCAGATAAAACGGCTTGTAAATTAATCATTCATTTCTTTCTGACACTTTAACATTGATGCACCACAAATTGTTAATACATAAGTACTTTACATTTATTATAAAATAATAACATTGGTCTCCTTGAAAAGGATTAAATCCAGGAATTGTGGCAGGCTCATTACAGATTAAATTATTCAGCCAAGTCCCCCAAAAACAGAACACTGAAGAAAAAGAGTAATTAGTCCTAGTGCTTATAAGTAACTGATAATGGTTCATTCTATTGCACAGTGATTCAGTATTTGAAAGAAACATGCTCAGCAGACTTTGGTGAAAGCCATATCTCCTGAAATGGAGAAATGCTCTGGCTCAGCGAACGTACCTTTTTCACTTTGTTCACAGTTTGACATACAAGAAGAGCCCATTCAATTCATTAAGGTTGTTTGTTTAGCTAATACCTAAGTTGTCCAAATATCTGGCACAAGGGCGTTAGAAGCAGATCCTTTAAGTCATGTTAGTTGTGATGTGGGGCTTCTATGGATCAGACGTATTTTTCAAGTACATCCCACAGATGCTCAATCGGATTGAGATCTGGGAAATTTAGAAGCCAAGTCAGCACCTTGAACTCTTTATGAAGTTCTTCAAACCATTCCTGAACAATTTTTACAGTTTGTCAGGTCACATTATCCTGCTGAAAGAGGTCACTGCCATCAGGGAATACTGTTGCCATGAAAGGATGTATGTACAGTAGTCTGCAACAATCTTTGGCTAGGTGGTACATGTCAGAGTTACATCCACATGAATGCCAGGACCCGAGGTTTCCCAGCAGAACATTGCTCAGAGCATCAAAATGCCTCTGCTGGCTTGCCTTCTTCCCATAGTGCATCCTGCTGCAATCTCATAATGCACACGTTCCCGGCCATGTGATCTTAAAGAAAACATAATTCATCAGACCAGACCACCTTCTTCCATCGCTTCATGGTCCACATCTGATGCTCACATGCCCATTGTAGGCACTTTTGGCAGCTGACGGGGGTGACCATGGGTACTCTGATCGGACTGCGGCTATGCAGCCCCATGCCCAGCAATGCACTGTATGTTCTGACACCTTTCTCTCATTGTCAGCATTACGTTTTTCAGCAATTTATGCTACAGTAGCTTATATGTGGGATCTGACCAGACAGACTTGGCTCCACTACTCACGCACATCCCACTGTTTAACAGGTGCCACTGTAACGAAATATTCAATGTTATTCATATCACCTGTCAGTTATTTGAATATTGTAGTTCATCGGTGTGTACTCTGAGCATATCCTAGCACCTTACTTGCCTTTTTAATCAATTCTGCATTTCTCTCTATTATAATAAAAAAAATCCTGGGACGAGATGAAACTTTTTAGCCTGGGACAAGACGTGACTTTTTCAGAGAGATACTTTCACATCCCGTGAGACAAGAGATTTAAGCACGCCCAGGGCCGGAAATAAAAGACAAAGAGTAGAAGACAAAGTAGAACGTCGTAAAGAGGTTTAAAAACGTTGGCACGATACACATGCAGAGCAGGTTAGAGATAATGAAAGTACTAAAATTTGAAAGTCTCAAAAAATTGATAGTAAAGATCGCATTAGCACAAACAAATGGAAATTATTACTTGGTGAAATAACGGAACAGTGAAAAGAATATATTGTTTGGATTTAAACTTTAAGTCGGAGATTTTTAGGTCGTCTAATTTGTGTTACCATCAGTGAAAATTAGTGTTTCTTCCCAATGAAGAGGCGTATCCACGAAAATTAAAAGATTTGTTGTTTGGTGAAAGTGAAATCCACATACGCAAGTGGCAGAGACGTGAAGTGACTGCTGCATAGCGCAGGCCGGGGAGGTTGGCAAGAAAAGCGAGCAGGGTGCAAAGCCCCTAGTTAATTAGATTATTAAAATATTGTGACAACAAAAGACCCTACATCCTTTTCAGAGGTTGCTTCTTGTAGGATGGCGTCTCCCATCTGGTATTTACAGTTGCTGTTCCTTTTGCCCATGTGTAGCACTTTGCAATTTTCTACATTGAACTGTATTTTCCAAGTGTTTGCTCAGTTCTGAGGCTTGCCCCAATCTTCTTGAATTGCTTTTATTGCTCTTCAGTTTCTGCTATTCCTCCAACTGTAGCATCAATTACAATTTTTGTATCTCTGACCATTGTTGGAAAAGAACAGAACAATTATCCATTTTCACAGCTGGCTATTTCAGAAATGCAATCAAGGTCCAATGTATCTCTGGAGATATACTACTTTTATCCTCCATTGGCTTCCGTTAAGTAGTCTATGAATGTAAACATCCACAGGCCCTGACATGAAGACAGTCCCAGGCTCTTGAACACGATTATATGGCTGTCTAGATTATATGTACAATACTTTGTAAACTATTGTTTTTTTTAAAGTCTACTAAAGGTCATAGCTGTTTTTAGCCATTTATACAGCTGGTAATATTTTTGGTTTAACTTTCTGTCTGTAACACACAAATGAGTTAAAGTAACCTGATTTCAAGAACATTTGTTTGATTTATCAGAAGGAATCAACCAGGTTACATCAATTAAGGACCAGCAGTTAGGAATGAACTGGCAGAAAAAAAAAGAAGAACCCTCACCCCTGAGCACATACTATCCGCCCAACACCTTAATTAATTAAAAATTAAAATCTTTACAATCACTTCATTTTTTTTCTTTTTATTTTAAATTGTTCTTCCTTTTTGTGTACATGAATTCACATGTAAGTAAACATATCACTGTATTATTGTGCATATTGCAATGCTAATGGAAAACTCCTCCTATCCACTCTGCCACAATAATCTACATCTGACAGACCACTGTCTCCTTCCTCCTTAGTCGATTCATGGCTCTGCGTGTCCATCACTTTTCAGTACAAGCCATTAGGCAACAGCAGTATGGGTCTTACATTGGTGATCTCCAGTGCTGACATTGTATTCAAAGACTCAGGTAGTCAAGTTTTAGTGGAATTCATTTGTTCAGCATTTATTTGAGACCTTTTTGAGCAAATTCATTCTTCAAATTCCTCTTGAGAGTCTTTCACATCACATGTGAACGTGAATATTGTAAGTTTCCACCACCCTGAAAATGTTTTTGAAACAAGGGATTAGCCAGTCAGACAATACTGATGCCCTAGAATGGCAAGAGAACATCTTTTGTTTGGAAATGATTTCCTTCTGCTATCATATATTGGCATATGCTATATACTCTATATCACATAGATCCAGTATATCAGAGATAATTTGCTTATAGTCCAGCCACATTAAAGCTTATAAAACACAGTCTAGTGAGAAGGCTATAATGTCAAGACTTGACCTGATTTCAGAACCTTCTGCAACTGCCTTTCTCTGCTCCTTTAATGGACCATCTACACCTTGTTTGTCATGTACTTGTCACACCTTCATACTGCTGCAAGATGCTGCACATATTCAGTCCAGATCTCCAAAGTTTTTGCTCAAGTAAGTGAACCTGATGTAACTGTATACTGCTGCCTCCCAGAACTGAATGCCAAACTGCTGGTAATGTGTCTGACATTCAAATTTCGGAGGCAGGGAATCTTAAGCTTGAAGTTCTCCGATGCAAAATAATAGATTAAGGGATCCAAGCATGAATTAAGACTAGTCAAGGCCATGGTGACCCTCCTGGCCTGGTACGTGAATTGAAGGAGCGGGCAGCCAGAGAGGACACCAATTCGTCTCAGGGTGTGAATTAGTTGAATAATATGGTAGGGAGCAAAACACACCAGGAAAACTGTCAAGACCACTAGGATAGTGCGCAAAGCCTTCTTTTTCACACGGGATGTACGGATGGGGAAAGATGATACCCGAGTCCCTTCAGTGGAAGGGGAGCTGTGTAGAAGTTTGTAGGCAATCAGAGGGTAGGTAGTTACAATAACAGTACAAGGGATGAAAAAGCCAATGACTGCAGACAATATGCTGACTTCTGAGATCCTGTCCTTCCAGGAGGTTGGCGAGAAATTCTCCATGCAAGCAGTGTTGTTAGTTCCAGGAAACGTGCTTGTAAGTGGACCTTTCATTGTCAAATATAAGATCACACAAATCAGGATTATCCAAACCTGATGGGGAAATACAAGATATTAGTACAGAAATGACCATTGAGGAAAAACTTTAAAGCATAAAACATAGTCTCCTGTAACTTCAAAACAGAATTTTATAGCATTTATGGTGGAAAATTAATCCTGAAACAAGAGGTAATGCAAGAAATTAGAAAACAAAGAGTACATGAAAGAAATACTCAATCTGAGGTGAAATTGTCAGTGCTGTTCTTCAGATTTCTAGGTGTCATTACTTTTTCTAAATTATTACACTGACATTAATTTGGTTAAACTGAATTAACATGTGTGGATGCTTCGTTCTACACCTTAAAGAACTGTTTTGTTTAGTTTCAATTATTTTGAGTCTATTATTTTTTGTTATTACTTTTATTGATTAATTTGTGATAATATTCTGACACTATTTGGGGCTTTCTTTTATCATTGTGGCCATGTTGTTAATGACAACCAAATTCATTGTTAGTCATGTGTTTCAAGACAACATGACATGTGACATCACTTTGACAAACACTGCTAAGTAAGATTATCATTCAAGTTTTGGATTAAATCTCTTTCAAATAAATTAGCATTTGCACTAACTATTATGGGAAAAAATATTAGATTGCCAGGATTTCTGCTAAGAATTTTGCCTCACATATTGCCTCACATGGGCGGCATGGTGGAGCAGTGGTAGCGCTGCTGCCTCGCAGTTAGGAGGCCTGGGTTTGTTTCCCGGGTCCTCCCTGTATTGAGTTTGCATGTTCTCCGTGTGGGTTTCTGCTGGGTACTCTGGTTTCCTCCCAAAGACATGTAGATAAAGGTGGATTGGCAATCCTAAATTGTCCCTAGTGGGGGTGTGTGTGTGCCCTGTGGTGGGCTGGCGCCCTGCCCGGGGTTTGTTTCCTGCCTTGCACCCTGTGTTGGCTGGGATTGGCTCCAGCAGACACCTGTGACCCTGTAGTTAGGATATAGCAGGTTGGATGATGGATGGATATTGCCTCACATGTTCCTGGTTTGCACACTATTATTCTTCTGAAATTTATTTTGGTTGTTACTGCATTTTCCCCGGCCATATTTTTTGTACTTTAGGTGAAGAATGTTTTCCTAGCTCATAACAGACATTCTTAAATACTGTACAAGAAAACTCAATTTAACTTAAATGTTACAGTAAATCTGACCATTCCTTTTACGTTTTTTTAACCTAATATCTTCTTGGTTTTCCTCTAGCTTCTCCAGTTTCTTAGCACAACTCAAAGACATGACTGTATGGGCCATGTGTGAGTGACTGTGTCCAGTAATAGAGTTAATGATTGGTCTGTACCTATGACTCACTCACACCCTAGAACACAGTTTTGTCAGGGAAGATTCCAGCTGCCCATGACCCTGTATTAGAATAAGCAGATTCAGGAAATGATTACATACATGTACTGTATGTCTGAACTCACATTGAGGATATCCTGTAATTTACTACAGAAGCCATTTAATATGGTCACTAGGAGGTGTAACTGAGCACCAACTACCCCCAACAACTACAAAGGCAACAGTTCATTATTTAACAGATAATGCCTTTGTCACATATTTCTTCCACATTACAATATACTTCTCTTTTCTTGTCTTTATTTTCTTTTCTTTCTCCTACACTCCTCCTTGATGAGCTTTGCCTCTCCTCCACACCAGACTCCAACTTCCCAAGTGATGTGGAGGTCTCCCTTTTAAACCTGACCTAGGAGTACTTCCATTGCTGAATCATAGTTCCAGAATGCATCTACAGGTTTGGTGGAGCCACCTTCGGACAGAGGATTGTACTTCTGAGAGCACCCCCCTGACAGCACCCATGAAACCCAGTAGGACAGCCCTATGGAACCACAACTCCCATAACTGCCCTGTGGGTGTCTAAATGGGGCTTGCCAAAAGTGATGCTGCCACCCAGTGTACAGGGGAATGACATACAGATGGAAGTCAGTATCCCACTGTTCCTCATATCTTTTGGTCTCTTGACTGGGAATGGAAGGACTATCCATCTAAGATGGGATGCTCTACCCATTATACAGTCCTTGCATTATACTAGCCTCTCAGTCACAAAAGGAACTACCTTGCATGGATACCAGTCTATCTGTTTCTACCACTATGCTGGCATCTCCTAGCTAAATCAGGGAATACCCTGCTTCTGCTCCAAACAATCCATTATATCGGCCTCCCAGCCAGACAAAGGAACAGGGTTCCTCAGCCGGGATGCCAGTGTATCCATGGCACTATGCACTATGTTGTTTGCTTTTTCAATTCAGAATCTCGGCACTCTCCCAGATTCATACATAAAGTATATAAATATTATATGTCTGGATTCAACAGTGAATTAATTTGGCTTAAATGTGGGTGGGGACAATTAAGACAGCTCAATGACTGTTCAAATTCTAAACCAATCCAACGCCTCATAAATATGAAGCTCAAAGCAGAGGTGGTGATTTAAATAGCAGCATGGTAACATCATCCACATTATAGCAAGCCAGTGGTTACAATGGATAAACTGTCTATAGTTGCAAGGGAAAGTATTCTGTTAGACCAGATTGTACTTTGGCATTCAATGACATCATTGGACTAGTGGTAAACGTGAACAATGCATTTCGGACGACTTTGTGTGGTCTCTGTTATTCTGTCACATAGAAATAGTGAGGTTGGGAGAACTGGCAGCTATGTTTGCGAAAAGATGAACTCTAAATTGTGTGGGGAGGTAAAAGGAACTCCCGCTAAGTAAGATCTTTTTGCTGTTAATAAAGAATCTGTATGGGATATCATTTTCTATAGTCAGTACACATGAAAGAGTAAATGTGCCTCTTGACACTGATGCCACTTCAGCAGGACCACATACAACTGGTGAAGCTAAACAACATTCAACTTCTGACTGCACATCCAAAACAATAATTAAAAGTAAAGCTAACATTACTGTCTAGTTGTAAATGCCTAACATACCATACCAGAATATGAACGTAGTGTTTAAACACGTACTACTGTATATACAAACAACAATATGGAATTGATAGAAATGAGTCAAAATGTTTTTGAAATGTTACCATTAATTTTATCTAAATAAATTTAATAAATTTTGCTAGCCAGCAAGATGTTACTTTACATTTATTTTTCAGCTGTACCTCAGACGTTTAAAGTACAAAGACTGTATGGAATTGGGGGCATATTTTTAGAAAGAAACCCTGTGGGTACATCATGTGTGTGATTTTCATCGCTAATCACTACCAAGAGTTTAGCAAGTTGGGTTCTGGATATTCAAGCCATTTTAGAACCACTGATTGGCCTAAAGCATATTTTTAGAATGCGGCCCTGGCAAATTAGACACTGTTAAAACCAGAACCTGGGTGTAATAAAACAAAAATATTACAGGGGAAAGCTGGCCTTTCAGAACCTTGTAATACAAGCACTTCAGGCACCAGAAGCTAGCATGCATGGATATTACCATCCCACTGTAAATACAGTTTAAGCTGCTATTCTCACTCTGTTCAGTACAACCCACAGATTCAATGTGGCTCAACCTCCCCATTTAAGATTCTGACACTTACCCCACAGGAGAGAATGATGCGGTACTTTGGCTTGCGGATCCGTAAGTTGAACAGAGGATGCACCACTGCCACATAGCGGTCCAGACTGATAAGCATGAGAAAGAGGGAGCTGCCATAGACGTTGCCGAAAAAAAGAGATCCATCAACCTTACAGAGGGCCTCTCCAAATATCCAGTTGTTTCCCAAAGCATGATAGACGATCTTCAGGGGCAGTGTCAGAGCTAGAAGCAGGTCAATGGAGCATAAGTTGACCAAGAAGACATTTGATGGCTGGGTAGCGCTTCTTGTTTTAATAAAGTACCAGAGTGCAGTGAGATTTCCTGCCAGTCCAAGAACAAACACAATGCTGTACACCACAGGAAACAGGACAAACTGGAAATTAGCTTGCACATCAGGGCAACGTGTCTCCGGACTGGCATTGACTAAAGAAGAACTTTGGCTAATGTTGCAAGTGATATTATCCTGGCAGCCATTCATGTCTGGTCAGTGTGTTGTACAACCAACAAGCAAGAAGAATTCACCTGGGAAAGTCAAGGGGCAAGGTAAGCACACAGCAATGGTGGTAAATACACATTTCAACATCCACAGTCCACAAGATGTCAGGCTAGTCTAGCTATTCAAAGACTACATCTCCCCAAAATATAGTCCATACCCACAAATCATTCACTTGACATGAAATGCACAATTCTTGAATTGTTTAAAATACTTAGATCAGACAGTATACAGAAGTTTGGTCCCAATCAAACAGTACTCAACTTGATACCAACATGATATCTCATGCTGGATACTACACAGAAGCTTTCTTAAAAACCAAAATGCAGTTCCTTTGTTTCTTTTTGCCTTGCCACTTAGTAATTGATGGCTGGATAAGAGTTGTCCTATGGGGTGGGGGTGGGGGTGGGGGGTATTAAAAGTGAATTTGCTTATGAGTTTATTTTAAAGGTAAGTAGAGATAACTTTCAAACATTGGCTAACAAGTTCCATTTAGCTGTCAAATTTTGCTCACAAGTGAGTCAGCCTCCCTAGCATCCTTCTGCAAATCCAGCCTTCAATACACCCACTGACTTGGAAGTGAGAATTTCAATGTAGCAGTACACTTAAACTTGATTATCTGTTGATGATTTTTTATCTTTCTCTTATAGCAGACAGTACACACTTATTACAAGATATTTAAAATGTATCTCATTGTTTGTTCAGATGTGTGTATGTATGCATCTACTGCATATGCCACAGGGAGTTTCATTTTATTGTTACTATTTCGTATTTATCAATCCGTGCGGCACTTTGAGCCAGTCTTATGAGAAGAACTCCATAAAATAATAAATTCAATTGAAATGAACTGACAGAACACTGCCACCTCACAGGTCCAGGGCCCTGAGGTCAATTCTGAGGGCCCTGTTTCATTTAAAATTCATTGTGGTAATGTACAGAACCAAAATTAGAAAAAAGTTGTTTCTGTGCAAATATTTATGGACATGTATGTATATATGTAGGTAGGTAAGTAGGCAGGTAGGTAGGTAGGTAGGTAGGTAGGACGGACTTTATTTGTCCAAGGGGGAAATTTAGCATTTGTCAGAAGTTCATTAAATAAATACACAAACACACACACACACACACTAAATTATGAACACAAACCAGAATGACAGTTCCAGTGAAACTGAGACAGTATGTAGGCAAACTGAATGCAGCTGTAGCTTGTTGCTTGTTGTAGTTTTTAAAATTACAAATTTTTCTTCCAAATTGCACATTTTCAGGGTTATATGAAATGTAATCACAAATTGAACACTTTCAAATAAAATTATTTTTTAACCTTTTTAACAGTAAAAATTAATATAGTATTTTTCACACTCATTATCAAGTATTAATATTGGTTTATAAGAAAGTAATAATTAATTAATTGCTATCATGCAGAAGAAAAACAGTCATCACTTCCAAATTACATGCACATGCTCACTCTTACTTGCTGATATCTATTACAAAATGTAAGGAAGTAAATATACAAGAGGTAATACAATAAAGTTCAGTCAAGTTGCTGAATTTGTTGATTGAATGCTGAGGACTTTTGTCCACCGCTATGTTTTGGGTGGAGAGATGCATACATAGAGGTGATGGACATGTCAGAGTTTAATAGCTGACTTGTGGGGTGCCACCGATGGTTCAATAAAACATTACAAAGTTTGACAGGTCTACTGACAAAAATGTTAATTAAGCCATTGTCTGCATGTCTCTCATGAAATTCTTCTGTATTGAAAGATACTGGTTTAGAGAAAAGCCTATCAATTTACTAATTTGCTTAATCCAATCCAATCCAATCCAGAGTCGTGGTGGGGGCAGGGGTCTATTATAGAACCATCAAGTGCACCACAAGACCTAAGCCTGGAAGAGCACTAGTAATAGCATATAGGAAGGAAAAGAAGAAGAATACATTTTATTTATATAGAGCCGTTCTGATGCTCAAGGCACTTTACAGAATAATGTAACATTGAATACAAATATTTTTTGCATAGGACACAAAAACAGATAACTACAGGATATACAGTATAAAGCATTAAATAGAATTTTTATGAAGGCACACCCATTCACTTATAGTGGGTATTTTCGAGATGCCAGTCAATATAACCTGCATGACTTTAATATGCAAACTACAAACCCGGGGCATCAGGTAGCAGCACTATTCACTGCATCGCCTTGTTGTGTTTAAGAGGAAGAGTTCAGTAGAAAGATGGATGAACCATTTAACATCATCAGCCATTAAAACTATTAATATAAGGAGATTAAAGGATCTGAAATATCATGATATGTGCTCAAAAATGAATATGTAACAAGCCAAACTCCACATAATTGATCTAAGCAGTTCAAACTCGGACTTCTCTATTCAATTTCCAGGCAGCTGTTAAGAAACCTAAACATGATTTCTCTGCTGATTTAGTATCCCGTCATTCTAAGAATCCTTGGGTCTTATTTAATTCAATTAATGCGGCCATTCATCCTCATTCTGTGATGGGATTAAATAGCACTGTTCATTCATGTGAGCAGTTTCCATCATTCTTTTTCAGCAAAATTGATACTATCCACTGTGGCATTGTTCAAACTGGCTATGAGCTTCCTACTGTTAAACAGGGCATTGTCTTAGAATCCTTTGATCTAGTCTCACTTTCACAGTTAAAAAGACCTATTGACACCCTTAAACCAGCTCCCAGCCCTCTCGATATTGTTCCACCACGTCTCTTAGTGGAAGCCTTTGATGTTTTGGGCCCATCTTTACTAGCCATTATCAATGATTCTATACGTTTTTAAACATTCTGCAGTGTGTCCCTGTCTAAAAAAGGCAGAATTAGATCCTGGAGTTTTAGCCAATTTTCCCACCTGCCATTTCTGGCTAAAATTCTAGAATCAATTATTTATAATCAATTGGTTGATCACCTTAACTCCAATAATTTATTTGAAATCTACCAATCTGGCTTTAGGCATTTTCATGGTGTTGAAACGGCCCTCCTGAAAGTATTCAATGACATCTCTGTTATTACTGACTCAGGTGGAGCTGCGGTCATTGTCCTCCTGGACCTGTCCGCTGCCTTTGACACTATTGACCATGAGATACTGCTGATGCGGCTTGAACATCTTGTGGGGCTTAAAGGGGCTGCTCTTAACTGGTTCACATCATATTTAACTGGTAGACACTTTTCAGTGACTTTAAATTCCTCTTTTTCGTCTACTGCTCCTCTTAAATATGGTGTTCCTCAGGGATCCATTTTGGGTCATATTTTATTCTTTATATACCTTCATCCTATTGGAGTGATTTTTAGGAAACTTAACATTTCTTTTCATTGCTATGCTGATGACACACAGGTTTATATTCCTGTCTGTACCTCTGCAATAAATTAACTACACAACTGTCTTTCTGAACTAAGATCCTGGATGGATAATAATTTTCTTGATCTGAATCAAAATAAAACGGAGGTGCTTATAGTGGATCCATCAGCTAAAGCCCAAATTGGTCTTGGACTTCTCGGCTCTTTCTCTGTCTTTTGCAAACCTCAAGTCCGCAATCTTGGTGTACTCTTTGACAGTAACCTCTCTTTTGAGAAACAAGTAAATTCTGTAGTCAAGAGTTGCTTTTTCCAGCTTTGTCTGTTAGGTAAGATCAAGCCTTTTTTATCTTCTAGGGATCTTAAGAAAGCTACTCTTGCTTTTACTTTTTCTCGCCTTGATTACTGCAACTCGCTGTATACTGGGATTAGCAAATCCCTGATACACAGGTTAGAGTTGGTCCAAAATGCTGCCACTCGCTTTCTGGTTGGGGCAAGAAAGTATGACTCTGTTTCTCCTATTTTAGCTTCTTTACACTGGCTGCCTGTCAGTTTTCGAATTGATTTTAAAATCTTGTTGCTAGTTTCTAAATCTTGACATGGGCTTGCTCCTGCCTATTTATCTGAATTGTGTGTTTTACACCAGCCATCCAGAGTGCTTAGGTCTTCTGGTCAGTTGTCTCTTGTTGTCCCTCGTACCAAGTGTAAAACCAAGGGGGACAGGGCTTTTGCAGCTTCTGCTCCTCGCCTCTGGAACTCTTTACCTCATCACATAAAAGAGTCGTCTGCAATTGAACTGTTCAAAACAAGATTAAAGACTCATTTCTATTTACTTGCATTCCATGACCTTCAGCAATACTGATGGTTTCCTCATTGTGATTATTTAACATCACTTCTATTTATTATTTATTTTATTTTTATTTATGTTCATATATTTTTATTTCTATTTATGTTATTTATTTGTTTTTTCTTTTATTCTATTATTGTAAAGCACTTTGGCCACAGCATGTTGTTTTAAATGTGCTATATAAATAAATTGACATTAACAAACTCAAGCTCAGTAAGATATTTTAAGTGCAATATGATAAATCAGGTCAATATAAATTATTTTAGTTAGAATTATTAAGATTTTTATTAAAACAAACCTGAATTTGCACAAGTTGCATTTCCACTTATCGATTAGGCTTGCAATCATTTACCATTTATTAGCCAGCTGCCTAATCTCATCGATATTAAATGCCGTTACTAAGTAACCAACTGCACTAGACAGTGTAATTAATATATAGGCTCCTGTCCTCAAATGAAGTAGTAAAACATGCTCTGCTGATATTGAGCGTGCAACAAATTTCCCAGATTATCAAGTCAAACTATCCCAAATTGTGTACTTTCATAACCTCCCCGATCTGTGATGCTTCATAAGTACTAAAAAATAATTCTTGGGATATGTTGCGATTAAATTTAATTTACTTGACTGAAATTTATCATACTGTATGGCTTTATGCGTCCTAATCTGCTACAACTAAGTTATACTTCTTGGATGTCACGTTTATAATATAATTTAGGTGGAAACAAAATAATTGGATTTCATTGTTTTAAATACCAGCGCCAATCACACAAATAATTTCAAGAATATATCAGCGTTACTTAATCACCTTATGTTGACTTTACTCAAAATTAAGATTTTTCTTTAACGTCAACAAATTATTTTTGTTGAACATTTGCCATTACAAACTGACTTTAAATTGGTTCAAATGAAAAGGAGATTGCTTGTAAACTCTGTGTTTCAAATACAAGTAACTTAATTTTGACAGATGTCATAGTAATTCAACTCATTTACGTTCAAACAAAGCAAACAAATTTCATAGCCATGTGCTTATCATATGCATTACAATGCCACAAAGTAAGGCTGCTGATCCCCCCAGTCAGGTGGTTTTTGGGTAACATTTTCCATTTGGAAAAAAAAGGGTATAGAGGTACAGAGTGTGATTATTTTTTCTATATTTTCCAGAATGATTATGCAGTTTTCAGTTATTTTTCTTGGCAAGATATTTCGAATTTGCTTAAGTGTAGTTAATTTGCATAAGGGGGCACCTTTTTTGTAAAGATATTACAAAGAGTTTCAGGGATCTACACTCATTTGTGCGACGTCTATCAAAGACCACAGCTTTGTACATAAAAATATTTAACTGCCAAATATTTGTACTGTTACAAAAGTAGTTTTAGGTTTGTGTGTCTGCAATAATCTGGCAAACTAATTATACACCCTACATCACAAGAGCATATATTGTCCATGTGAAGACGGGAGAGTATAATATTTTAATTATACTGTTTGATGTAATTGGATAATTAGATGACTGGGTTGGTTTTGTTTATTAGGTTTATTGGAGAGTATTGCTATATGGATGGACGGTGCTCAAAAAAGTTTAAAAAAATAAATAAAAAAGATGTGACTGGGTGTGTTTTTACTTTATAATCAGCTAATGCACAAAGAAAGTTGTACATTAGATGTACACATTTGGTTTAAATTATCCATCCATCCATCCATCCATTATCCAACCCGCTTTATCCTAACTACAGGGTCAGGGGTCTGCTGGAGCCAATCCCAGATAACACAGGGCACAAGGCAGTAAAAACAAACCCCGGGCAGGGCGCCAGCCCACCGCAGTGGTTTAAATTAGGGCAACTTTATTTGACTAAATGGAAAAAAGTAACATCATTTCATTTAGTTGATCCAACAGTGTTATGTGTGGAGACTTTCTTGACACTTTATACTGCAAATGAGTGGAAATCCCCAAAACTCAACAATATTTTCATAAGAACGTGTGGCTGCTTTCCTCACAATCAAATAAATTTATACTAATAAGGTATTTTCTCCCAAAGAAAACCATTTCAAAACTTATGTTTTGAAAACTTTCTGGTTTTTTTTGTTTATTTGTTTTTTCTAATATATATTAGTTAGTTCTTCAAAGCAAAAATAACCAACTTCATATCCAGAGAACTATGCCCAAAATGGAATGGTGCTTTGTCAAGCAAGGATTCACACACCTAAGAATCATAAAGCGCCATTAAAGAACCATTATTTTTAAGCGTGTACTTTCATTTGTTGTTCTGAACACCTGTTTATAGTTCTGTACTTAAAAATTAAACAGATGTGACTAACCGTCAGTATTTCCTCTGCCCCGCAGCTCCCGTCCAGCGCTGCCTCTCCCTCACACCACTGCTGCAGGATTACAGACGGATGGATTTGCTCAGTCCGCTAATGCACACGAAGCTCTGCGCTCTCACTTTTTCAACTGGAGGGCTAAACTATGAAGAGGAACTGCGTAGCGCGAAATCAGAGCGCTCACCATGCATTTCCAACCTCAGTCTCTTTTTAAATTTTCCCATTCCCTGTCTCGCTGGCCTTTTCCCGCTTGATAAATCGATGAGGTAAGAGTTAAACTTTATTTTTCCTCTGTCTGGACCTTATAACCTCTTCAATGCTCGCTGCAGCACTGCCTACATCTCTGTTTGAAATACAGGCGATTATCAGTCTATCCCATGGTTACCTTTGTGCACTTTGATTTTCTTTTTCCTTTGTCCGTATATCTTCAATCCGCTCTGTTGGTGATTTCAAGTTCCCCGCGCCTGCAGACTGAGCGACGATCAGCCGGTTAAGGTAATGAACTCTCGGTGAATGTATTATGATCGGATTTAAGAAAGCTAGAGGCACCGCCTATTTAATTCCCGCATTTTAGCAAGTACGCAGTTACGCAAGTGGACTTTCCAACTTTAGTCTAAACTGTTGGGTTACTGGCAAAGATAACTAGAAGACGGGAAGCACAGTGAAGCAAGTTTAACGATTTTCAGTTCATCAGTGCTTCACAGAGTGGCTTTCATAGGGCACCTCTTCACAAGGCATCAAGACACAATTTAAACCAACAATGTTAGAGCAAAATTGTGTTAATTCTAAAACATGTTAGATTACATAGAAATAAATACCAGGAAGTGACGCCAAAGTTGGAAATACTAAGTGTACATAAGAGCAGATTGACATTATCCATCCATCCATTATCCAACCCGCTGAATCTGAACACAGGGTCACGGGGGTCTGTTTTTCTGGAGCCAATCCCAGCCAACACAGGGCACAAGGCAGGAAACCAATCCTGGGCAGGGTGCCAACCCACCACAGGACACACACAAACACACCCACACACCAAGCACACACTAGGGCCAATTTTTAGAATCGCCAATCCACCTAACCTGCATGTCTTTGGACTGTGGGAGGAAAGATTGACATTATGAACTGATAAAAAAAAAAAACAAAACATGAAAGCACAATCCTAACAATTGAGGTGCATAAGAGTCTGCTGGAAAGCAAAAATCAAATGAATGTAAGGGAGAACAATGACCAGATTATGACCCGACCTCTGGTGCCCCTCACTCCAGCTGTTCCTCATCCATATTCAATACATTTAATATCATTAAGCTGTGCCCATACAGAACTCACAGTCCCAAATTTAATTGATTATGGGGTTGATAAGTATGCTCTCTGGTAGAGTCTGCCTTTGAAGATCTATTGTGCTTTGAGTAAATGAATATTTGGACTTTTAGTAAACACAAATAATGTAAATCCCTTGGAAAAAACAAAAGCTTTTCCCAAATGTTTGAAATGATTGGTGGGTGCTTTGAGACAAATTGTGCCCAGTGGCTCTTAGGGTCAAGATGTAGCTATGGGGAGAATAACTGAGAATATCTGAACTCAGGCTTAATGGAAATGAGCCTGCATTGTTTTATTTTATAAATCCCTGTTGCATTCTATGTTAATCAACAGAGGCAGGGCCAGCTGTAACATTTTTACTGCCCTAGGTAAAGCTAAATATATCACCCTACCATCCCTTTGCTTCTAGTGGAATCATCACTGTCAGACCTGTACATAGAAATGTAGACACGAGAGAAGAGGCAGGACTGGGGAGAGCGAAATATGGAGGATTTGGATACAAAACAGTGAATTTAAATTTTCAGAATGTCAAGGGAGTCTTTAGATTTCTTATAGCAAAAATAGCAAGGTCTGTTACAAGACCTTCTCAGAAAAAAACATCTGCTTCAGTGAACATATAGAAACTGTGCTGTATTTGGAGGCTTTATTTATTTATTGTCATGCCATTTTCTAGATCAGTTTTGTCCTAAACAGGGTCATGGGTGAGCTGGAGCCTGTCCCAGCTAGCATAGGGCACAAGACAGGAAGTAACCTGGACAGGGCGCCAGTCCATGGCAGGGCAAACACATACACACACCCCAACCACACACTAAGGCCAATTTAGAGTCGTCAATACACCTTACCTGCATGTGTTTGGACTGTGGGAGGAAACCCACGCAGACATGGGGAGAAAATGCAGACTCCATGTAGGGAAGGCCTGGGACACAAACCCTGGTCTCCTTACTGTGAGGCAGCAGTGCTGCCACTGCACCACAGTGCAACTTTATTTATTTATTTATTTATTTATTTATTTATTTATTTATTTATATATTCTCTAATGGGAAAAAGTTTGCATTACATAATCATATTATGACCACATGGATAATCTGGAGGTCTCTGTTTAAACCACTAGCCTAACAATTAGTTTATGATCATGGTGACAATCTAGTTATCATCTTGTCATGGTAGCTTTATCAATTTATACATGTGTTTTAGGTTACTGAAATAAATTGAGAAGCTTAAAATAATTACAAAATTAAATGAAACTGAAGTATATAATGATTATCTTTAAACATTTACTCATGATTCCTGTTTACTGTATCCTTGATAACATATGCAAATAGTACAGTATAACCATCTAATCAATGCACAACCACAGCCAGTATTTTCAGTGAGAGATGGACTATGGAGGACATTTAGCATGCCCAGAGCAAAAGTCATTGATAGCGGTGAACAACTGACAACAATATTTCGTTAACTTTTAACACAAGTTGTAAGCCCATGTGGAAGATGATTATAGTTTGAATTAAATCAACCTTTAACAAAGCATTCAAAAGCTACAGTCCTGTTGTGGTACTGATTGTTTAATTTTATTTTGTTGCTTCTGTGTGTCCTGTGATATGCCAGTTTGAATATCCATCCATCCATCCATCCATTTTCCAACCCGCTGAATCCGAACACAGGGTCACGGGGGTCTGCTGGAGCCAATCCCAGCCAACACAGGGCACAAGGCAGGAAACAATCCTGGGCAGGGTGCCAACCCACCGCAGGACACACACAAACACACCCACACACCAAGCACACACTAGGGCCAATTTAGAATCGCCAATCCACCTAACCTGCATGTCTTTGGACTGTGGGAGGAAACCGGAGCGCCCGGAGGAAACCCACGCAGGCACGGGGAGAACATGCAAACTCCACGCAGGGAGGACCCGGGAAGCGAACCCAGGTCCCCAGATCACCCAACTGCGAGGCAGCAGCGCTACCCACTGCGCCACCGTGCCGCCCCAGTTTGAATATTATTATTATTATTATTATTATTATTATTATTTATTATCTATGCTGTAGCTAGTGTTTTTAGCAATCACAATTTCACCCCCAGGTTTATGACAATTTAGTGCCCATGAAAACAAAACTAAATTGACTGTACAATTTGAAAAAGAAATTTTAAGTTGCCCACCCAGGGACAGGCATTTGAAATGTTGGAATTGAGTGAATATAAGTTTGTTCTTTAATTCAGCAGTACTGGTAATTAACCAAACACTTTATAACCCTACTTTATTTCCCTTACTTTTCTCTTTTGTAGGAAACGATTTTCCAGCCTGTAGATGTATATATATCAAGGCACAGTCGTTTTAAGTAACAGAATAAAACAATTTATTAATAAACACCAGGATTATAGAAGTATGATAAATGCATTTATATATTGACATACTGTATTAGAAGCAGACAGACTAGACAGACAAACATATAACATAGAGAGGCCTGCTGTTTACCGGGATTTAGAGTTGTAGCTTATCTTGCCATATTTAATTAGTTTTACAATACCAAGTCGTTATGGATGACGCTCGATGTTTTGTGGAGCTGTTGATTTGTTGTTGCTGCAGGTTCAAGTGGAGGATAATCCATGCATTGGAGTGCACTCTTTCTCATTGTTGCTTGATCCTTGACAGTGCTTTGCTGCTGCTTCCTCAGCTTGTCTTCTGCTGTCTTTTGTCACTTCATGTGGAAAATGCATTACTCATTCTGGCCCAAGAGTTTAGATGCAGAAGTTCCTTTCTTGAAGTAACGGCTTCTCAGCCTTGTCAGACTACTGACACCTACCTTTGGTTTGACAGACGGGGTTTCATCTTCTGGTACACAAAGAGAAGAGAATTTCGAAAATTGAAAATCCCAGACTTCTCTCAGAATCCTTCTAGGGCTTCAGTGAGTGTGCCCTGAGAGAATTCCTGAACTTCTCTTAACTTGCAATTTTCTGCTTCTCCCATAGGGTGCAGCTAGTTTATAAAGGAAGGCTGAACCTTCTCCTGATTAGATTAAATTAACTTTCAGTTACAAAATCAGTTGTGGAAACCAGGGGTGCTCCAGCTGCCCCAAACCCAACCCAACTGACACAAGTCCAGCACTTAGCAGACATTTATTTATAGTGGGGAAGTGTTTTTCCCTCACTCCTTATAACAGCACAGTACAAGCACCAAATGCTCAAGTAAACACAGTCCTTTCCTTCATCTTGTCTCTCTCTTTCTCTTCTTCGTCCTACTTATCCTTGCAAGCTTTGTCTGCCTCTTCCAGACTCTGGCTCCTTGACTGGAGTGAGATAGCACCTTTTATATTGCACCTGGATGTGCTCCAGGTTTTCCCTGACCTTTTTCCGGCAGCACTTCCAGATGTGGCGGAAATGCTGCCTCAAAGTGCTCCATTGTCTCTGCAGCACCCCCTTGGCAGTGCCCACTGAACCCAACAAAGCTGCTCGAAACTCCAGCTCCCAGCATGCCCTGCAGGAATACGTGGTGCTGGCGCAACCCAGGGGGGCTACCCCCCTGCATCCCAATGGGAAGATAATGTCTCAACCATGCTCTCTTCCTCAGTCCTTCCGCCCAGCTAGAGTCTGTAATAACCCCTACTTTCTCTGCTGTTCTTTTTACTTTTTTCTGTGGTGGAGATCTGAGCCAGAGCACCATGCAGTCCCTACATTGATGGATTGAAGGCCAGAGGTCCACATGACCGTCATCATCAAATTCTTGCACATGAAGCCTGAAAACTGATTTATATCATTTATGTTAGGAAGAATGATCAGTGAGGGCTTTGCGGTCTTGTGGCCTCGGAACCCCTGCAGATTTTTTTTTTTTTTTTTCACCAGCCCTCTGGAGTTCTTTTTGTTTTTTCTGTGCTCCTGGCCATCAGACCTTACTTTATTCTTTGTTACTTAGTATTGGCCAATCTTTTTTTTTATATTTTTCTTTTTTCTTTCTTCATCTTGTAAAGTACTTTGAGCAACATCATTTGTAAGAAAACATACTATATAAATATAACAACAATGTTGTTGTCCCGGTCGGGTAATGGCCATGGCCATCCATCACATAGTGTTTTCTAACAGGTTATTCTGTCTATCATAGTTGCCATCCTTTGAATTATATGTCTTTATTTTTGCTTGAGTACATTTCAGGCCTTCTGGCCTCTGAAAAGGTGTCAGCTCAACATTTGATTTACATGATTATTATCAGACAAAGTCCAGGCAGATCTTTGTACGAAGAGTTCAGTCACTTAGTTTGGAATTCAAGTGGGCGTTTTTGTGCAGCTGGAAGTCTGCTAAATCTGCTCTCTTATAGACCTGGTGTGCCACAAAAGTTTAGCAGAATGGGCAATGCCCACTTTGTCCTACACTATGAACTTGCACCTGAAGAAAATAAAGAAATGGGAATGTTCCATATAAAAAGATAGATAGATAGATACTTTATTAATCCCAAGGGGAAATTCACATACTCC
The DNA here is from genome assembly GCF_900747795.2 of Erpetoichthys calabaricus. NCBI lineage: Eukaryota > Metazoa > Chordata > Cladistia > Polypteriformes > Polypteridae > Erpetoichthys > Erpetoichthys calabaricus. The sequence continues at coordinate 250,427,876 of NC_041396.2, forward strand.
AGCAGCAGCATACTGATAAAGAAACAATATTAAATTAAAGAGTGATAAAAAATGCAGGTAAAACAGACAATAACTTTGTATAATGTAAACGTTTAACCCAACCCCCCATGGGTGGAATTGAAGAGTCGCATAGTTTGGGGGAGGAACGATCTCCTCAGTCTGTCAGTGGAGCAGGACAGTGACCGCAGTCTGTCGCTGAAGCTGCTCCTCTGTCTGGAGATGATACTGTTTAGTGGATGCAGTGGATTCTCCATTATTGACAGATGTCAAACTGTCCAGCTCCATGCCAACAATAGAGCCTGGCTTCCTCACGAGTTTGTCCAGGCGTGAGGCACCCTTCTTCTTTATGCTGCCTCCCCAGCACACCACTGTGTAGAAGAAGGCACTCGCTACAACCGTCTGATAGAACATCTGCAGCATCGTATTGCAGATGTTGAAGGACGCCAGCCTTCTAAGGAAATATAGTCGGCTCTGTCCTTTCTTACACAGAGCATCAGTATTGGCAGTCCAGTCCAATTTATCATCCAGCTGCACTCCCAGGTATTTATAGGTCTGCACCCTCTGCACACAGTCACCTCTGATGATTATGGGGTCCAGGAGGGGCCTGGGTCTCCTAAAATCCACCACCAGCTCCTTGGTTTTGCTGGTGTTCAGGTGTAGGTGGTTTGAGTCGCACCATTTAACAAAGTCCTTGATTAGGTTCCTACACTCCTCCTCATGCCCACTCCTGATGCAGCCCATGATAGCAGTGTCGTCAGCGAACTTTTACACGTGGCAGGACTCCAAGTTATATTGGATGTCCGATGTATACAGGCTGAACAGGACCGGAGAAAGTACAGTCCCCTGCGGCGCTCCTGTGTTGCTGACCGCAATGTCAGACCTGCAGTTCCCGAGACGCACATACTGAGGTCTGTCTGTAAGATAGACCATGATCCATGTCACCAGGTATGAATCTACTCCCATCTCTGTCAGCTTGTCCTTAAGGAGCAGAGGTTGGATGGTGTTGAAGGCGCTAGAGAAGTCCACTAGATAGAATAGAATAGAACATCTGAGAAGCTGAATGTGGTGCATCCTGGGTTTTGAAAGACCACCCATAATAGGGTTGTGTATGTCATCAGATGTTAAGGCCAAACATCATAATATGAAACATTATAATCAGCTTAATGGGAATCAGACAGTTGTATTGAGTCAGTGTTTGTAAGTCTGTATTGTTTAAGAAATGTCATCCCCACAGATCTTGCTGCTCTAGGCAACTGTATAGATCACCTAAATCAGGGGTCGCCAACTCCGGTTCTGGAGGACCACTGTGGTTGCAGGTTTTCATTCTAACCCTTTTTTTTTAATGAATGACCTGTTTTTGCTGCTAATTAACTTCTTGTGAATTCATTTTAATTGACTTGTTTTTTAAGAATTGTTCCCCTAAATTTCTTCATCATTCCTCTGAATTACTTCATTTCTTTCCTTAAACAGAAATGAAATGTGAAGTGAGTGAGCCAACAGAAGACCAACTCATCCAGGGCCTCAAACTCCAACCAATTTCACTCCAACCAGTTGTTTAATGAGGCGCCAAGTCTTGTCATTAACTAAACTCATTCTTTAATTCCATGGCTTGTTGCTGCTCTCATTGTGCAATGACATATATTTCCGAAACTTGATTTTCTCTTTTCTAAGAGCACTGTTAAAATGTTTTGTGGACGTGAGTAGATCAACATTCCTGAGATCTTCATCGTTCTTTATTTTCAGATATTGTATGATGGACACCAGTATCTTGTATCTCATTATTGTTTGACTGCTAATTAAGGACAAAGAAACAATTAAAGGGTCTGAGTCTTCAAGAGCAAATCAATTAAAATTAGTTCAAAAGAAGTTAATTAGCAGCAAAAACAGGTCACTCATTAAGAAAAGGGTTACAATGAAAACCTGCAGCCACAGTGGTCCTCCAGGACCGGAGCTGGCTACCTCTGACCAACATGATAGAGCCAGCCCTGAATAAAAGTAAAGTTGCGTCAGTTTTGCAGTTATAAATAAAACTTGTTTGTTTTATTATTCCCTTTGTTATTTTTTTCATTTTTAATTAATTTAAAAATAGACTGATCCATTTTCTTTTGATAAAATTCTTTTTCAAATGTGTTTTATGAATTCCTATGAAAATCTTTCACACCTGCATACTCATTTTTTTTAGTTAAGTAATATTCTAAAATTGAACACATCAGGATTTTTTTTAAATATATTATAAACATTTAAAGTGAAAGAGAAAATGTGTGTGTTTGTGTAAAATACAAACTATTTTATAAGATAATCTTATTTTGTGTTTTGAAAGTGTTTAACTGTACGAGAGTGTGTGTGTGTGGCCAGGGTTGGTTTTTGTCTACCATCTGAAGCTGTCAGCATGGGCTTCAGCCCTCCTCAAGACGAAACTGAACTGAGATGGTCTGAGAGTGTTATGTTATGTTGTGTTTCTCTCTTTATCTTTTTTTAGGATGGATTATTCAAGTTGTTACTTCCATTGTCTCCTGCTTTTATTCAGGGCCCAGCTGCTGGAAGGCCACAGTAGTTGCAACAGATTTCTTAATTAGGGGTTGACTGCTTCTTCTTCTGGTTTTGGCTAACTTTATGTAAATTGTAGAACAGGCAAATCATGAATTACATTGGAGACGTATAGATGCACAAGAGTATATTCTCTTTTCTCCTCAGAATTTTGCAAGGATTGTGTTTCTAGACAGTAGCAGTTTGTCCTGAACAGGTTGAGCTATAACACTGAAGTGAAGTGAAGTGAAGTGAAGTGAAGTGAAGGGCACTTCACTTTCATCCACATCTGCTGATTTGAATTTATTGCCCAACATTTAAGACAAGAGACAGAATACACTTCTGTGAGTACATAATATGAACACTGCCCAGATTTGATAAACATCTCAGAAACACAAAATACTGAGTGCAGAACTGTTGGAAATTCTTAGCTTGAACTCAGAAGCCAGATGTTTAATTAAGCAATCAGTTCAATAACCGACACCACTAGGAATCTAATTGAGGAAATCATTATAATTAAAATCTGCTGCCTCCACAGTTGTGTAGTAATGATTTACCCTCTCCCACTGACTTTCATTTATCAGCAGCATACTGTGGACGTGTCTGTCCTTTTTAAACTCTTAATCTCTTTTGGAGAAAAAATTAAGTGGGTAGACTGATTTAAAAATTTTCTTACTGTGTAAATGCAAATCAGTTTACCCACACTACCACTGTTTCCAGACTTTCCATTGTTTACCATCAATGATTAAGTTGTCAGGATGACTCGGGGAAAATCAACATATGATGTGGACACTGTGTCCACAACAAACATGTCAACTATTGAATTTGACCATTTGCCCTGTTTACATTTTTCTTGCTGCTGTAACATACGTAAGGATGACAGCATAGAGAATACGAACATCCTTGATGCTTTACAGACCAAAGAGCAGAGCTAAAGTTGCTGCTTATCTTTTACTGTGTTTTAGTAGCCTTTCTTTTATGCAGTTGCAGCTTTATGTTTAGTTAATTGCTCAACTTTGGAGTATTCTCAAAAGTTCAATTTAACATCCTATTACTCTGCATTTTCTTGACAAGCAACACAGTGTTTCTTTATTAAATCCATGCTTTTTCATATATGAATGCTTTCTCAAGAGAAGGTGATTATAACACTTTTCTGCTATATAGAGTAGCCTTCAGGGCATTACAGAATCAGAATCAAAATCAAAATTCACTCTCCTGGCCAGGTACACTAATTTGTACTAGGAATTTGTCTTGATAGTATTGCTACAACATACAAAGACAACACAGAATGCAAAAGATAAATGTAAGAAGATAAAATATAAAATGATAAAATATAATGCAGCATGCAAGGGCAATACAAAATAACAAAGAGACAGAAAGATTTAAATGTCCAGGCAGTCTAGTGTGCAGGTATAAGTAGATACTAAGTAGAAGCTCAGACTTTATTATTAAGAATGACTGCATATAGAAAAAAAAACATTTTTGGTCACATGTTGTTTTAGCTTTCACTGCATGAGGCAAATCTTTGGAACAGGAGATGCCCTGGGTGATCTGGTGATCTTTGCAGCCCTTTTTCTAACCCTGGACCAGTATAGGAATATGAGTAAGTTACAGGCTATGATCCTTTCACAGTGCTTTGATGATGCTTTGCAGATTGGCCTCAGCCTGAACAATAGCAGCATCAAACTAGACCTAGCATAATAATGCATACTTAGCCTAATGAAATGAACAATTTATTTTTTATTTGTAACTGTGTCTGTTGATTAAAGCAGTGTTACTTGGGGTGAAGGTTTGCTCATCTAGTAAGAGAAAACCAAGATTGCAACATCTATATTCAGTAAGAAGCAGAACTTAAGAAAGATACTTCCACCCCATTACTCAACCAAAAAAGAGTTTGTGCCTCCCGCAGTACCACCCCCTGGCAGCTTCTACTTAACTCATTAGTGGTATTGATCAGCAAAATTTGCCAAAGCATTTTTCGCTGCGAATACGCTGTATTCCTCAGTGAGTTTGTTCACATGAATACTTTCCAGGAAATTCACCTTGTGGCAGGTCTTTTAGACAACCATTTTTTTTCCCAAAGCCCCTTATGAGTACTGCCACCGGATACATAACACTTATCCCTATGCAGAGGCATCATAGCATATTTGCCTGCATAATTAGCCATGTGTTACAATCCAACAAGCTCTCCCCCTCCCTGAAAAAGAAATCACAGGTTGGACCTGTCAAATAATAAAAATAATGAAAGATACATTACTGTGTACAAGGCTTTCCGATTCTTTTTCATAGAAAAAAAGAGTACAAAGCATCTGTACAGAGAATGGAAACAAAAGAGATGTTCTAGCTGCACCGATGCCGTTACTTGAGACAATGCAAATAACTTTCTAATTAGAAACTATTTTATCATACTGAGAGGAGAACAACTGAAATTGGATAATAGACATTTAAATTATTTAATCATTTATTCAATGTGTGTGGCTCTCTGTGTGAAGAAAACCTTCTGCCATTTGTGCAAAATTCACATTTAAAGTGTTTTCATCTGTGAATCTATGTTCTTGTTGTCAAATTTGTTGTTCATTTTTTTTAAATGGTCTTGACACTTCTTAGCCTCCTTTTGCTTTAACTGTATAGGTTACTAATGAATCTTTTTAAGAGTTTCTCCCCGGCTTATATTTAAATATCTTTTTTTTTGTCTCTTTTGTTCTCAATTTACCATTATTTATATAAATAGTCATAAATACTAAGCTAAAATTCAAGAAGAATTAAGAATTTTGACTTCTAAAAAGAAATTGTGAACCTGACCAAAACAAAGCTTTAGAACAAGATATAATACTTCTAAGAAACTGAAGAGAACTATAATTTGAGAACACCAAATTGACAAGCTAAGATATTAATACTAAAGGTGAATTCACAAGAAAAATGATGGCCAGAAGTCAAAAAAAATGCATGAGTAATGCACATTGCCTTTATCTTTATAGTGAAGGTCCTAGCTATTAATAACAAAAATATCCAGATGGGTATCATGAATACCCTAATAATATTTTGGTTTGTTTTCACCATCATGATTACTGTCATTTTCTGTATTGGCTTTTTATGTTTGATGCCATTCAGGTGTTCTGTTTTCTTCTCTCAGTGAAGCACAAAAAAGGAAGCAGGCCTCCAAAAACCCATGCAAAATGCCATACCTGCCCTTAATTGAGGTCTTTGCCCCTGGAACTGGCCTTACTTCAAGCAGCCTAACACCTACTCAAATGGCAGGCTTCAGTCTGCACTGGCCCAGAAATAGGACTTAGGCTGTTAAAGATCAAAAATAACCAGAAGTTCACAAAGAAGGAGAGGCTATCAAAAAACCATGAAACCTTGAGTCCAAGACAAAACTAAACAAAACACTTTTATAATGATTGTGGCACATGGCTGGGCGTGGTACCCAGCCGGCCACCTATAAAAGGGGCCGCCTCCCTTCATTGAGGACTGGAGTCGGGTGAGGAGAAGGACGAAGTCTGGGAGGAGGCAATGAGAGGCCTGAAGAGAGAAAGAAGGCTCAGAGAGAAGCCTGGACTTTGGGGGAGTCTTGGGGTTTGTCTGTGGGCACTGTTGGACTGTAAATAAACGTGTGGTGGTGCATAATAGCATGTCTGCCTGTCTGTGTCCGGGGCCCATTCCACATGATAGAATGTATTTCAGAAAAAAAAATGCAAAGGGCAAGGCAAGAAAACAGAATACAATGTATTGGACTTACAAACATGACTAAAAGGTGTGTGAAACCTCCAAAAAGTCTGTAATCCCACCCAGGACTTTCACTAACCGGCCCAAAAGAGGCTAAACCTAAATTCAGGCAGGCCGCAAACCAAAGCAGGTCTTTAAAATGAAGATTTCCTGCAGAGTTTAATCATCAGTACTCTTTAGTTATCGAACAGCACATGCACTTGTATGTTCCTCTAAGTCTGATCCTCTACTTACCGTTCTTAACGCTAAGAAAAGTGCTGTGGTTGATGGATCCTTCTTTGTCTCTTCTCCAACCTTTGAGAATGCTCTTCCTCAAAGTGTTTGAGACATTAAATCACTGCTAGGTTTTAAAAATAGACTTAAGCATATCTGTTTGCAAAAGACTATTAAGGCTTTATTTTGAGTATCCTTTACTATTATTTATTTATGTTTTGTAATATATAACATGGGTTGGTTAACATCCCGACATGACTGGGTTGATTAGTAGCACCTTTTCCAGTCGTGGAGCCACAGAAGGAAGAGAAAAGAAATCAAACTCTGGTTTGTTTAGAGACAAGTTTCACGAGAGCTGTTGTAAATAAAAATGCATTAACAGAAATAGAAAATAAAGCAAAACTGCTTAACGATAATCCCAAAGCAGAAGCAAAAATCCAGAAAACAGAAAAGAAATAACAGAAAATGCAATACTCACAAAAAAACTCCAAATATAATTTAATGTTCCTTGGCTGAGTCTCTTTTTCCAAGCTAAATCTATAGCTCAGACAATATAATACACTAATGAGATGACATCTGGAGTATTGTGTGCAGTTCTTGTCACCACACTACAAAGAAGACATAGCAGCACTTGAAGCTATGCAGAGGAGAGCAACCAAGTGCATCCCAGGACTTAAGAACATGTCGTACTCTGACAGAGAAATAAACCTGTTTAGTCTCAAGCAGAGGAGACTCCTGGGCACCTAATCCAGGTGTTTAAAATCTCAAAGGCATAAAAGTAAATCCAGCACAGTTTTTCTAACTTTAGGATGAATCACGTACATGAGAACATCAGTTGAAGTTAAGCAGAAGTGTATTTAGAACTGAAGCCAAGAAGCACTTCTTTACTCAAAGAATGGTGAACAAGTGTGAACAAACTACTGTATCACGTAGTGGAAGCAGAAACCTTGACAACCTGTAAGAGTTATCTGGATGAGATATTGGTGCAACTGAGCTATCAGCTAAACACATGAACTTGATGAACTGAATGACCTCCTCTTGTTTGTCAGATTTCTTATATTCTTAAATTTAAAGCCAAAAGGAAGACCCAGAAGCAGTGACATCAGGGCGACCCCACATTATGGGGCTTCACCTTCAAAGTATGCAGAATGGTCACACATTTAAAGTTACGGGATACAATTACTAAATCATAAACATGAAAAAATTAAAATTCAGAAATGGCAAAGAATCAACAAATAAATCCAAGCCAGGGGAAAATCCCTGGCTGTAACATAAGAAAAAATAGGTTTGCAAGAGATAGTACCTTTAAAGAAGCAATGGTCAATAAGTCAGGAAATCCAAAGATCAAAAAATGAAGCAAGAACACAAACAAGAGTCAAAATGTTACCATAATGCCAATGTTGCTAATACTTCTCCAGCTTAGGCTGAAGAACCACTGGCGCCAGCACCTCAGCTGCCTAATTAGATGGCTTCACATCCTTAGGCACCACATGCAGGAGGCAGGGCACATAACAAAAGTTACTAAATATATTCTTAACATAAAACTTAATAGCAAATTTAAACAATTCATTAAAAAATCATAACACTACATAAATACCAAAAAGAAAAAAAAAAACAGTAACAGAAGTAAAAACTCTGAATTAGCATAAACAGTTGTAGTTCTGGGTGTTCATGAGAAATGTAGTGAATTTACATCATTAGGTAAAATATATAATAAACAAAAATAACTATCATATATTTGAAATGTGTCACTTCTGTGCAGTGCTGCTGCCTTGCAGTAAGGAAACCAGTATTCACATTTCAGGTCCTCCTCCGTGGAGTTTACATTTTCTTCCCATGTCTAAAGTTTCCTTCCAAAGACATTCAGGTTCGGTGAATTGGTGACACTAAATTGTCCCTAGAGTGTGGTTTGGGGGTGTGGGTGTGTTCACCCAGAGATGGACTGGCATCCTAGTCCAGGGTTTGTTGCTGCCTTGAGACCCTATACTAGCTGGGATAGTATCAAGCAGACTCTCAAGACTAAGCATGTTTGAAAAAGACAGACTTAAATATTAAAATGTGTGCTTCCATTTAAATGTTTAAAGTCTAAATATTTTCGATTCTAATAGAAATTTGTCATTTTTCTCCCTCTGATAGAGGTTCATAGAGGGCTAGATCTCTAGTAAAGAATCATAAATCAAATTTAACATCATATTCATAATCACTGACCTTGACATAGTCTAAAATAATACCTGAAATGCTTATGTTTGAAATGTGTTATTTTTAACCTTCTAGAAGTAGTTCTTAGTGGGCTAGGACTACCAATAAAGAATCAAATTTCAAAAATATTATCATATTTGTGATCAGCAGCCTTGAAATTGCACAAAACAGACATTACACGTGTCTATATTATTGCTTCCCATTTGTTGAAAGTGTATTGATAAGGAGTAATTTTGACTCATCATATCCTATTAGGGGGCAAACTCTGGGGTCAGTTGATGTGGCATGCACAACTTTAAGTCTTTCTGATGATTTTCACTGAAGACACATGTTTTGGTTACTCTTTATCACGAGGGTTCAATTTCCTGCACAAAATATGGCCCACAAATGGCTTAAAAATTGTTTTTTTTTTCAGGTGTAGAGGGCAAAATATGGGGGAACCCTAAAGAATTGTACATCTTGCATAACTAGACATGAAGATGAATCAAACACTGAAGTGATTTCAAAGTGTTTAACATAATGTAAAATAAAAACAACAAAAAGAATAAACAAATAACGTCCTTAAGCCAGTGAAGAAACTATGGCTAAAAATAATGTTTGAAGTGTCCCTGTTTTGGGATAGTATAAATTCATAGGACTTGGACAGCATACAGGCTTGGGAAGATTTGTGGCTGATGAAATTTAATGTAAGTATATGTGAATTATAACGTGGAGGAGTTAAAAATGTTTGATTTGAATGCACAATGTGAGGTCTGAAAATTGAAAGTCCACCTTATGAGAAGGATTTAGAAGTCTTAGAGGACTCAACACTATCAACGTCCAGACGGTGTTCAGAAGCCATTAAGAAGGCTAAAAGAATTTAAGGTTATACAGCACTTTGCGTAGAGTACAAGTCCAAGAAGGTTTTGGTCAAAAATTATAATACACTGGTTAGACCTCACCTGGAGAAATGTGTGCAGCTTTGGTCTCCAGGCTACAAAAAGGACATAGCAGCACTAGAAAAGGTCCAGAGAAGAGCAACTAGGCTGATTCCAGGGCTACAGGGGTTGAGTTATAAAAAAAGATTAAATGAGCTGTCCCTTTTCAGTTTAAGTAAAAGAAGATTAAGAGAAGACATGATTGGAGTGTTTAAAATTATGAAAGGAATTAGTACAGTGGATTGAGACTGTTACTTTAAAATGAGTTAATCAAGAAGCATGCTAGGTGTAAATTTGGCACAAACATTAAGACATTTTTCTTTACACAGAGAACCATAGATACATTGAGTAAGTTACCAAGTAGTGTTGTAAACAGTAAAACTTCAGGGACTTTCAAAACTTGACTTGATGTTATTTTGGAAGAATTAGGTGGATAGGAACAGCGAGCTTTGTTGAGGTGAATGTCCTGTTCTCGTCTAGATTGTTCTAATGTTTTAATATAACATGTGGATGAAGGTTCAAGGCAAACAGCAGGCAGACAGCAGATGTAGAGTAAAAAAGCAAATTCTTTATTCTTGGTGCCAGAGAGACCACTGCAGCCCCTGTCAGCTTGTGTCACTGTGTGAAGGACAGCCAGGTCCCATGCCCGGCAGGGACGCCCCTGCTGCATCTGTTCCGGGGGAGCCACCATGGGCAGCTCAGTACCTCCCCCGGGACGCTTGGTGGCAACCTCCCTGGTGGACGATGATTCCCCAACCTGGCGCAAGGCTCCATGGGAGATGGAGTCCTCCACAGCCTGGTTGGGGGCTTGGATGGCCGCCAGGGGGAGCTGCATGGACTTTCCAGCCCAGCTGGTCGACTCGTCAGCCCCACCCGGAACGTCAATTAAGACCAGGTAATCAAGCACCTGGAACGCTTCCGGGTGGGGTATAAAAAAGGCCAGCCACCACCACTCGAGAGAGCCAGAGTCGGGAGGAGGAGGACGACTAAGCCTAAGGAGGAGGAGGAGGAGGAGGAGGAGTGGTGGTGCTGAGGTGAAAAGAGAGTAATTGTGAGTGTATTTGGGACTGTGTTGAGCCTGTGGGATACGGGGAAGGCGTGCCCCATGGCTGAAGAAATAATAAAGCCTGTTTTATTTAAGTACGTGCCTCTGCCTGAGTCTGTGCCGGGTCGGGCGCTATATAGCGCCTTTTACAACTGACAGTTACCAGCAAGAAGCCCAATCTTGTGGAGGGTGCGTTCCCTTTATAGCAGAGTTGTCTACTTCTTCAGAGTCACGTACAGCATGAGATAAGTTACACAATAGTTTGGGGATTCAGTAATATGCCCAAAAATTACAACACATTTGTTCAAAACAACTAAAGAAGAAGTGAGAAAGCCTGTTGCTGCTGATTTTAAAATCCTAGATGTTTTTTTTAAGATTAACAGTTTCCTGAGTACAGACTAAAAGGTCAGCAGTTTGACAGAAATGTTGCAAGTTTGTTCTTTTAGCTTACATGTATTATACAGAGGCAGTTTAAACAATGGCTTATTAATTATTAGATTTGGTTCTGTTTTCGTTGTATTCACCCATTCTTTCTACTACAAATAGACAGGAGATCAAACTAAAATAATAGTTTTTGCTATAAAGCCCAAAAGATGAAAGCTTGAGAGCTAGAAATGTAAAGAGTTTTATAATTCTTCTTTTGTTTGTGTTACTGAGAAATCTTAGCACTTATAATATATACAGTATGTTGTCACATGTGTGAGCATGGGAGACAGCTTAAGGGCTCTGGTGATAGTAATTGCCCACCAAATCAGGGGTTGTCTTTGGGTTCTAATGCCTTCTTTTTTCCTCCCTCTGTAGAACAGAAGATTGACAGCTGTTCCACCACTGACGTCACTTCTGTTATCTACCCTCTTGGACCCATCCCTCCCTTCCTGAAACCCATATGACTGGAAGAGTGGCCATTCTGAGGCAGTTCAATTCTGAGCTCCTATCTGAAAGGATGTTACTGAATCTGCAACTTGTTGCTTGTTCTTCGTTGTTGCCTTATTTCAGTCATATGGGGTCACCAGGGTTGTACCCCAACACTTTCACATTGTCTCCTCTTTACAATGTAGAAGAATTTTAGTGTTCTGGATTCTACTATAATAATTTCTTGATGAAAATTTAATAGTAATATTTGGTACCAGATGATCAGTTCTAGTAGCTTGATAAATATTTGGCATTTTGTGGGGAAAAAAACAGTATTTTATTTTACGTGGTATGATGTGAAATTTTGCTAATAAAGTCCATATAACCAGGGGGGTGTTGTACCTTTTCTGATAATCTGATATAATCAGGAATCATGGGCAAATGTTTTTTGCCAAGTTTGGAAATGTTATAATGGCTCCAAAGTTACACCACAGGCATAAAAAGGGGCACTAAAGATGTAAGAAATCCTGTCTCAAATGTTGCCTCTTCTCCCACTTTGAGCCATCACCGGTTTACAGATCTTGTTGCTTGAAGCTTTCTTAATTTGTGTTTTTTATCACTTTTACTGAGAGATATCAATATGCATTCTTGGCTTTTTGACTATGTTAAACAACAAGACGTTCATTATAATTTGGAACCAAATTATGTAATTTGATTGATTTTATTTTGGACTGTGATTAACCAATGATTTATTTTTGTTATTTCAACAGGTTTGGTCTGGAATTCCTATTTCAAAACATTAAGAATATTCTTATTTATTCACACATGCTTTCATTTCATTTCCTTGTGTGTAACATTAGTGTGCGGCTTTATTAAGTCAACAATAATGTTTATATTGTTAAATTCCACAGCAGTGCTTGCCATTGTACTGCTGACTTCAGTTTGCTCTTGGGTTCACTTAGGTGACCACATTAAAAAAAGGAAAAGTGAGGGAAAACCTGCTGAGGCTGCACATCCTCTCTCACTATTGAGAAAACTGCTTTATACAAGAAACAGGTTTTTTGCCATTTAAATCAGACTAACATAACACATGTCCCATAGACTTGAATTCCTAAGGTATTAAAAGAAACTGATATGCTGTTAGGGGGTGAATAAGTGATGGAGGCAGGGAGGTGCGGAGACGGCTTTATTGATTCACACATGACCAATCTGAATTGCTACAAGGAAGTGTTGGAGAAAAAATAACATCACCTCAGAAACCACCTACTTTGAACAAGAAAGGATAAGTTGGATTTAGCAATTACTGGAAAAAACAGGCAAGCTTTGATTAAGAACACATTCCAAAAGTGTATTTTTCATGTTCACAGTCACCTGATAATATCTCAAGTAGCCAGCTGTTGTATGGAGGGGAAAGACAAACCAGCATTAATAGGTTGATTCCGACTCCTCGAGATAGGCACACCCTGGCAGTAAATTCCAGATGCTATCAGTCCACTGTCTCGTATTCTTCTCCTGCTCTTCTATGTACTTAATTATTGCTGACTTCCGAAGTATGTCTGAACAGTACTGTACATCCCTGGTTACATCCCTCAGAAATGCAAACACCTGTTATTAGGCCCCCTCGTCATCCTCTGCAGGTTGAATAGGTTCACTGTTTCAACACCTTATAATTTGGGCTCCTGCAGGTCAAAGTCTTACGTACTGCAAACTCTTTGCCTCCCCCACATTGCTTTCATTCTTTTATAAAATGCCTTCAATAGGGAACATAATGCCTGTGCTTCATATTGTGAAAGCACTAAAACAAATGATTTATAGTATACCGCAAGGGCAGGTTTTCATAGATAGGCCTGGTGTGTCAAGATTAAGATTTTAAATCACAAGAATGCGATTTTTATTTGCCTATCCTATCATTACTGTGTGGCTTAGACCAAGTCAGTTAACTTGTGAAATATATCCAAAGCACCTTGAGATGGCATTCAATACAGAAAAGACACTATATACAGTAATATTAAGGATTTTAAAGAATAAAATGCTAGAAACTATTTCAGATGTTCATCAGGCTTATGCATGCTGACTTATTCCTACTTTACCACCTTAATACTAGAGATGTTCAAAAAGTTTCCACACTTTTTTTTAACTCTATTTATTAAGAATTTCAAAAACGAATTGCATCAATTTTCTACATAGTCACCTTCGTTTGAGATGCAATTTTCCCAGCGTCGTACCAACTTTTTAATGTCCAATTACTACTCTTTCTACCTTCACCGTTTCCAATGAAATTATAAATGTGCAGAAACTTTTTGAACGTCCCTCCTACAAAGCTTTTGTAAAACATTTCTGCTTTATTTAATTATTTTTTTGTGGAATAATTTGCTATTATTGCACACAGACCTGATTGGATTTTACCAATTGTACTGAAAGAAATTAAAGATGTAGTCTATAAAATTGAGCAGTCACTTGAGAAAGGAGAAGTACCTGAAAACTGGAAAGTTGCAAATGTGACTCCAATGCCCAAGAAGGGAGACATAATAAATTCTAGTAATTACAGACCAATAAGTTTTACTTCTGTACCATGCAAAATTCTGGAAACTATATAATATGAAACAAATTTTAAAAAGTACCTATATGAAAATAATATACTAGATAGTAGCCAGCATGGGTTTACGAGAAGAAGATATACCAAGCCATTCATTTAGCTTTGTTTTAAAAGGCAACTGTAATATAATAAAACCATAATATAATAAAAAGCATACAACATATACTTCACTTAGACTTTCAGAAAGCCTTTGATACTGTCCCACACTGAAGATTCATTTTGAAGCTAGAAACTGTAGACATCAGAGGTAACCTGCAAACTGGTTAACCAGAGGTTGACAAAGAGTACAGACAAGAGGAGAATGCTCCATGTAGAACAAGGTCACTAATGGAGTCCCTCAGGAGACTGTCCTGTGTCCATTACATTTTCTGAGTTACATTATTGACATATATTTTGATGTAGTTAGTAAACTTGTCTGTGGTGGGTTTGTTCCTGCCATGTGCCCTGTGTTGGCTAGGATTGGCTCCCGCAGACCTCCGTGACCCTGTGTTAGGCTATAGCAGGTTGGTAATGACTGACTGACTGACTAGTAAATCCATAAATGACACTAACACTGGAGGAATGGCATACACTCAAGAGAGAAGACTTGGACAAGCTTCAGAACAAACACTTGGAAAATGCAGTTTAATGTAGAAAAGTGCAAAAGTGCTACACGTGGGCAAAAGGAATAGCAATTAGACACTGTCTTAAAAGGAAGCAACCTCTGAAACATATTTAAAGGTTTATTTTTGCACAATATTTTCAGCATCAAAGCAATTCAAAGATGCAAATACAATGCTACACTAAATCATATGAATTGTTGAAGTCAAAGAACATTATGCTCAGATGATATAATGCATTAGTAAGACCGTATTACAGTACTGTTATCATCAGACCAACATTTAAAGTCTGTTAAAAACAATCTATTAATCTTAATTATATGTCTATTTTATGTAAGTGTACATTATTTATTTTTGTATACTATTTATGCATTATTATCAATCCATCCATTCATTTTCCAACCCGCTGAATCCGAACACAGGGTCATGGGGGTCTGCTGGAGCCAATCCCAGCCAACACAGGGCACAAGGCAGGAACCAATCCCGGGCAGGGTGCCAACCCACCGCAGTTATGCATTATTATTCTTATCTGATTTTAATTTGTTTTTCTTTGCATTTAATTTCTTCTTTGAAATCATCAAAAGCACTTTGAGCTACATCCTTCATATGACAATTGCTATTGAAATACATGTTGTTGTTACTGTGTCTGCAATGAAATTTGCTCATGAAGGTGGTTGTCAATCATTCAATTTTAACTCAAAGTGACAGTGCAGAAAATGACAAGTGGTATAGTATGAGATAATCTGAATACTGAGGAGACATGGTTTCAGTAGTATCAAGAGGGACAACTAAAACTCTTAGATGAAGGGACAGCAATTAAAATGTAACATTAAACATGTGGGACATTGGCTTTAGAGACCCAGAGAATAGGAGCCACAAAGCTAAATGAGTATTTGACAAAAGTTACATAAAGTAACTTTAGAACAGTAAGGTGACTGGTTTTAGAAGATCTCAGCAGCTTAAATGTTGTAATGTGCGTGATCAAGTATTCTAGAGAATTAAAACAGGCAGATTTACTAGTCAGCACCAAGGATTTAAAAAAACAATAGTGTTGGACTGGAATTGTGGTCAGCATTTTTTATTGAAGCAATTGTAACCTGTTTATTAATTTATACAAGAAGATCATAACAAAGAGAAAACAAGTATTCTGAGAGCAGCATGTAGAGCTTTTATAGAAATGGTCCAAGTACAGAACCATGAGAGTTCTGAAAGATAAACCAAATCAAAATAAAAAAATAAACCATGGAAACATTCTTCATTTGTAAATAAGTATGAAAGTGTTTAATGTTACACTTGCCTGTGGAAGGTATATCCACATGTCTCTGTGGGCTCAGAGAGCAAATGATTTATATCATGACAACCAAGAGTCATTACTGTATTTGGAGCAGGGTGACCATGAAAGTGATGTGCATTTCTAGTTGCCGGTACTATCCAGGTCAATCCCAATTTAGGCGCCTCCACGAAAAAACACAATTATTTTGTTACATATTTCACTATCTATGCATTCATACAATATTGGAATAATGAGGAAATATTTGTTGTCTACTAGGAAATTTCATGTGACTGGTCCTTCAAGCTGGAATCACCAGAGGAAAGCAGAATATGCAATTCAAGATGGGTCCAGCTGCAGACCTCTGCAGCACCAGAATTCAGTAGCTCTGCTGGGCACTCAATTGGATTGCAGGTTTTTGTCTCTTGGTTTGCTTGACATGAGTCAGATAACCCCTAACAACCTTAGTCTTAACCCTAGTGTAACTAGATGTTATCACTGACACCTATAATATAATGTGATAACAGCCTCAATAGAGTGGAGCTCTGGATTTGTTTTTTTGATAAAATTCCAACCAGTCTCTGATCACTCCATGCTACAGGATGTTTCCTTTCTGCTTCAACCTGTCTTTTGACAGTACCTCTTGAAGACTCTTTACAAATTATTTTAGAACAGAACATTAGCTCTTGGATATCAGCAGCTTTCAGGCCTTGGAAATGTAGGACTTCATTTCTTGTGCTCTGTTCTGAATTTACTGTCTTTTGAATGTTAAAAGTATACTTCATATCACTCTGATTATATATAATTTGATTAGCATTTAAAAGTCATTCTGGACAAAGGCAACTGCTAAATAAACAATTATACCAAAATAATAATGTCATGTTTAATGACATTTTCCATGTGCTTTGCTGTTGATCCAACTTAAAATCTAGCCTATATGGCAAAGCGAAGAGATGGGTTTGTGAAATGATCAAGTAGGCTTCATTGAACTTTAACAGTGATTTAATAAACACCGGCAACTCACAACAACAACATGTGCTTGCAGTGCACATACATATGTAACACCCTATCTACCATAAAATACATACAGTTGTGGCCACAAGTTTTGAGAATGACACAAGTATTAATTTTCACAAAGTTTGCTCCCTCAGTTTTTATGATAGAAATTTGCATTTACTCCAGAATTTTATGAAGAGTGATCAGATGAATTGCAATAATTGCAAAGTTCCACTTTGCCATGAAAATGAATTTAATCCCAAAAATCCCATTTCCACTGCATTTCAGCCCTGCCACCAAAGGACCTGCTAACATTATTTCAGTGATCCTCTCATTAACACAGGTGAGAGTTTTGATGAGGACAAGGCTGGAGACCACTCTATCATGCTGATTGAATAAAGAGGTTCAATTGTTCTGAAGAAGGCTTCAGGGCGCCCAAGAAAGTCCAGCAACCGCCAGGACCATCTCCTAAAGTTGATTCAGCTTCGGGACTGGAGCACCACCAGTGCAGAGCTTGCTCAGGAATGGCAGCAGGCAGGTGTGAGTGCATCTGTACGCACAGTGAGGTGAAGACTTTTGGAGATTGGCCTGGTGTCAAGAAGGGCAGCAAAGAAGCCACTTCTCTCTGACAAAAACATCTGGGAACAGACTGATATTCTGCGAAAGGTACAGGGATTGGACTGCTGAGGACTGGGGTAAAGTCATTTTCTCTGATTAATCCTCTTTCCGATTGTTTGGGGCATCTGGAAGAAAGATTGTAAGGAGAACAAAAGGTGAGCCCTACTATCAGTCCTGTGTCATGCCAACAGTAAAGCATCTTGAGACTATTCATGTGTGGGGTTGTTTCTCAGCCAAAGGAGTGGGCTCACTCACAATTTTGCCTAAGAAAACAGCCATGAATAATGAATGGTACCAAAACATCCTCTGAGAGCAACTTCTCCCAACCAACCAAGAACAATTTGGTGACAAACAATGCCTTTTCCAGCATGATGGAGCACCATGCCATAAGGCAAAAGTGATAACTAAGTGGTTTGGGAAAAAAACATCGAAATTTTGGGTCCATGGCCAGGAAACTCCCCAGACCTTAATCCCATTGAGAACTTGTGGTCAATCCTCATGAGGCAGGTAGACAAACAAAAATCCACAAATTCTGACAAGCACCAAGCTTTGATTATACAAGAATGGGCTGCCATCAGTCAGGATTTAGCCCAGGAATTGATTGACAGCATGCCAGGGTGAATTGCAGAGGTCTTGAAAAAGAAGGGCTAACACTGCAAATATTGACTCTTTGCATAACATAAACTTAATGTAATTGTCAATAAAAGCCTTTGAAACGTATGAAATGCTTGTAATTAAACTTCAGTATATCATAGAAACGTCTGACAAAAAGATCTAAAAACACTGAAGCAGCAAACTTTGTGAAAACCAATATTTGTGTCATTCACAAAACCTTTGGCCACGACTGTAGTAAATGTACAATGTCATTTAACTACAGTATGACATCTCCCCCTTTCTTTAACTTTAAGCACATAGCTGTAGCTTAACTCAAAATGTGACATTCAACACTGATCACTTGTTCACTTAATCAAGGTAGTATAATAGTAACATTATATTTCTGCATTCAAAATCAACATTTGCATCAGAGTCAACACAGGTTTTCTTTTTTTTTTTCCCAAAGCACGTTCCAGTCCTCCTTCTCAACTCCCCACCCCAAAAGGCCATAAATAAGTGCAGCACCAGTCTACAGGTCAAGTCACTTAACCAGTTTGCACACCCGTCCCAATCTGGTCACAGTTTGTCCAGAAAGAGGGGTTGTGGGCAAAGCCTCCCTTTGACTGACAGGAACAGTCTCTGATACAGTTATTTCCTCACTGTACTCTAAACAGGCACTGTAGGGACTGGCTGGGGTACTGGCCCATGTTGTAGATGATGACGGTTCCACCGTACCTATGCTCCTTGCTGTATCCTGATGATGAAGGATCTTGAAGTGATGCTCTCTCCTGAGATGACTGCTACCATAGACCACAACTTTTCATGGTCCAGCTTGGAGAGTACGACATCCCTTGGTCGCAGGACAGGGAAGAGCTTCGCTCTGTGGCAACGATTGTAGTAGTGTGCCTATTTCACCTTTTCCATCCTGTCCTTGTCTCTCACAGCTGTCATATCAGGCCATTTTGGACTAAGGTTTTTCTGTAGGGTGGGCAGGGTGGTCCTAACTTTCCTTCCCATTAACAGTTCTGCTGGGCTGAAGCCTGTAGTGGAGCATGGGGTGGGCCTATAGCTAATCAAAGCCATTACAGGATCTTTCTGTTTGAGGATTTTCTTTGCTGTCTGTACGGCTCTTTCCACATGCCCATTGCCCTGAGGATGTTGAGGGCTGGACGTGTAGTGTCTAAAATCAAGAAGTCTGGTAAATTCCTTTGAAATCCACCTAGGAAAACTGTGGCCCAATATCACTCACTACCTGAACTGAGACACCAAGCCTGGCGAAAACTGTTTTCAGTTCTTGGATTACTTGTGAGCTTGTCGTTGAGGGCAGGCGCAGTATTTCCAAAAATCTGAGATTATCAGGTTGTTTTGGTGCTCATGTTCACATAGGTCCATAGCAACTGTTTTCCAGGGTCTTTGTAGAAGCGGTGTGGAGATGAGAGGTTCTCTTTGTTGAGTTCTTTTCAGTTCCCGGTGTTTTTGTTTTTCAGGAGTTCGTACAATGGCTGTCCCATTGTGATGAATCTTCTGAGATAATTCACCATTCCCAGAACTCTTTTCAGCTCCTGTACATCTGTTGGTGGTGGCATCTACTGGATGTATGCTGACATAACCCTACCCTAACTCCAATACACAGATGGAATTATTATTATGTGAATGTTTATTAAGTTTTTTGTTATGGTCAGTGGTGTCTCAGCTTAAAGAACCATTGAGTTATTGACCCACTATATTGCACTACAATAAAGTAATTTATTACTTCATTAATTTATTACCTTGGTAATTTAAATTTGCATTAAATGTCTATAAAACCTCTATCTTTTCCTCCTAATCAGATTTTCACAATTCTTCATCACATGTGCAATGCTATTTCTTATCTTTATGAGAAGCTGTGTTTGTTCCTGATGCTGTTTCCATCTTCTGTGGCTGACACGATTGGCCCAGTGGCATAATTAGAATCAAATTTGTCCTGATCTGATCTAGTGTGAAAAAATAAATGACCCCTCATGTGAAACTAAATCTAATTCAATTCAAAATAACTTCCACCACTGAGATATGTAAAGCATATAAGCTACATAAAAGATGCTTTAAAGAGTTGTGCAATTGATAACACCATTAATGCTTCTTAGATGAGTGGGATAAAGGAGTAACAGGGTGGTTTACAAATTTAAAGTGAAAACTGTGCACTGTTATGTAATCATTAAGGAATGAAAACACTTTAATATAGTGAATAACAAGCATAATATGTTAGGTATTGATTATTCTCTTCTTCTTCTTCTCCTTACAAGCCGAAGTGTCGGATGCTTTTTTATTAGATTAGATTAGATAAACTTTATTAATCACATGGGAAGTTCATAATCAAAATCACATGGATCTGGTCCCTCAATCAGATCCTAAAACAACCAGATTACAACTTTTTGAACCTTGACTGTCAAGGGACTCAAATAGTGAATAGTGTCCATTTTGCCATCAGTTTGTAGGTTACTACAAAACTAAGCCTTTATCTCTTGATTCAGTTGACTCATTTATTTCATGTACATAGCTAGCTGTCTTAAAACTGAGATGTCTGTAGTTTCATCAAAAAGAACGTTAAAATAATCTTTAGCAAAAAACGTAGATCTAGAATACTGAAAATACTGAAGTATCAAGCAGTTCTCCCATTCTTCTTTCTGGGGCATAATGAGCATTGTTACCTATCTTAAGGTGTTTTAAGAAGGAGTCACTCATAGCCTTGAAATGTTCAATCAATTTTTCAAATAATGTAGTACATGGTATCTTGTTTTAGCTAACTAATATATAAATCTTAAAGCTCAAAGAAGACCATTTACAGTATTTGCAAGTTATTCAACATTGATTTTTTAGCTGGCTCTAGGATACATTTCTCCTTTATAACACAGTACAATCAATGTGTGTTTTACTTTGTCCAAGATCAACCAGCTTTCTTCTCAAAGTCTTGTGCACAGCACAGTTACCCAAATCAGCTCCTTGCTAATGGGTCATCTTTTTGAGTATTTCATTCACATGAAGTACGTATCATTTTTTATCAGTCACCAATAGCCAATCAATTTTTTCAAACCCTCGCTGTTAATACCTGGTAAGTAGTGTTTAGAGGAAGGATTCCGATTTGAAAGAGACTGTGTAGAAGGTAATTCACCAGATGGACCAGCCTTTAGTGTCTTTGTCAGAAAAAAAAACAATTCTCTCATAGATTTGGTAACTTTACAACTATGTCTAGAAGCTTCTTCTCTTTTCAAATAAATAATGCAATTTTCTGACCTTTAGAACATTGTGGCTTGCTATGATAGTGTTTTAGTATGAATAAATCAATGATAGAGACTACATTAATTTAACAATTTTTAAACCAACAGTTCACAGCTCGCACCAGCAGTAATTTTTAGAAATTATTTTGAAACTCATTGCATGGGAGATTCGCAGTAAATTCTTCTTCATTGACTGATTTTGATGTTCTGCACACTCTTTTCCCCTCTCTCAAAGACTACTTTCAGCTCTTTTCTGTGCTTTATAAATAAGAAGCCTATATGGTATGACCTGTAGGGGGTATCTCAGAACTCCAAACCTCAGACACAACTGCACAGACACCAGTCCTGGGTTCAAATGATCTTTTATTGACAACACCTTTACAGGTTTTCTTCCAAAACAATTATTTTTCTTTGTCTCTCTTCCCTTCCCTTCCTCCACTCCTTCCAACAGAGCTTTGTCCACCTCTTCCCAATTCTGACTCCATGAGTGAGGTGAGGTGACTTCTGGGAGTACTTCTGGTGCCAGAACATTGTACCCAGGAAGCACTTCTCAGCCAGGCAGAACAGCCATAAAACAAGAGAGTCCTATCTGGACAGCACCCCCAGGTGACACTCAACATGGTTGCATCTCAGAGCTACATTTAATATGCAATCCAGTGAGTGTCCAAACCAGGAGCCATACCAGAGGAGCACCTATCATACTTTGGGAATGAACCATGCTTGGCATCTTCTGCCTGACTGGGAAAGGAAATAGGAATCATACCGACCAGAATCGGCATTCATCAGTGCCATCCTTCCATAATGGCCTCCCATCAAGTTAAGGTATCTATCGCTGTCTTAGTTAGGATGCCAGTCCATCCATTATGTCTGTCCCAATAGAAATGTAGCTTTTTTTACCTCAGAGCTGGCTGTGTTGCTGTTTCAATTTAGGTCAGTGATAGCCCATGTATGTATTTTATTTGCTTTTGGTCTTGAGTATTTGATGCTGAGACATCCTCTAATACTGTGCTTTGGTGATTGTACTGTTTGTTGACATGACAAGGTTTGATGATTGGTCTTAATTGTCTGTTTGTTTGCAGAGGCATTATTTGACTAAAGATTTATAATCAGTTGTGCTTGTAGCACAAACTTGATGGTTTGTACAAGTGTAATTCAGTTCACTATAATATCTCCATGGTTATGACTCCATATTAAAATTTTCATTTGTTACTTTTATGTGACCCCATCCGATTTTTCATGCCAAGATTGCTACCGGTGAGTGTCCTGTTATGTAGAAGTTTCCCCTCTGCTTTTATTATTACTTATTGTTTTACTGACATGCTTGTACAACATTTGAGAGATACAAAAAGTTATTTTTCTTTTTTACAGTTGGAGCACAAGCAAGTGAAGTGACTTGTTCATAGTTACATAAGAACATTCTGTCACATAATGATAGTGTCTGGATTTGAACCCAGGCTCTGGAGTCCAAAGCCTTAATCACTATGCAACAATGAATAATAACGATAACCTTCAACAGTCCATTCATCTCTACATGTATTAATTAAATTATAAGTTTGCAGAGAAACCAGCAAAGCCCCAGAAGCAACCAAGGTAGGAATCTAAGTTGAATGAGGCACCAGTTGATCCCTTAATTCAGGACAGTATAAAGGTACTAGACCACCAAGTCTGCAAATCTTCAAGACCAAGGGAAAAACCAAAGTACCCCGAGGACACTCGAGAACTGCGTGCAAACTCAATGTTGACAATGACCAGCCCAGGACTGAGTGTAGGTCCTTGGAGGTGAAAGGCAGCAGCACTAATAATTTCACCATCAGGGCACCACATGATAAAATGGTTCCAAGGATAAAGAGTAAAGAAAATAGGAAGGGGCTATCATTAGATAAGGTTGTTCTACTTAAAACAGGAAATTACTGTGTAAATAAATGTATGTGCAGGGTGATAGCAGGGAAGTGTACCTTGAACTAGAGTCACTGGAGCATGAAATGAATTCAGCAGGAAAAAATAAAGAGTTTAATTGAATATTGTGATATTAAAAGACTTATGTAGATGTATATTTATATGTATATGTAGATATTTGTATATGTACAGTGGTGTGAAAAACTATTTGCCCCCTTCCTGATTTCTTATTCTTTTGCATGTTTGTCACACAAAATGTTTCTGATCATCAAACACATTTAACCATTAGTCAAATATAACACAAGTAAACACAAAATGCAGTTTGTAAATGGTGGTTTTTATTATTTAGGGAGAAAAAAAAAATCCAAACCTACATGGCCCTGTGTGAAAAAGTAATTGCCCCCCTGAACCTAATAACTGGTTGGGCCACCCTTAGCAGTAATAACTGCAATCAAGCGTTTGCAATAACTTGCAATGAGTCTTTTACAGCGCTCTGGAGGAATTTTGGCCCACTCATCTTTGCAAAATTGCTGTAATTCAGCTTTATTTGAGGGTTTTCTAGCATGAACCGCCTTTTTAAGGTCATGCCATAGCATCTCAATTGGATTCAGGTCAGGACTTTGACTAGGCCACTCCAAAGTCTTCATTTTGTTTTTCTTCAGCCATTCAGAGGTGGATTTGCTGGTGTGTTTTGGGTCATTGTCCTGTTGCAGCACCCAAGATCGCTTCAGCTTGAGTTGACGAACAGATGGCCGGACATTCTCCTTCAGGATTTTTTGGTAGACAGTAGAATTAATGGTTCCATCTATCACAGCAAGCCTTCCAGGTCCTGAAGCAGCAAAACAACCCCAGACCATCACACTACCACCACCATATTTTACTGTTGGTATGATGTTCTTTTTCTGAAATGCTGTGTTCCTTTTACGCCAGATGTAACGGGACATTTGCCTTCCAAAAAGTTCAACTTTTGACTCATCAGTCCACAAGGTATTTTCCCAAAAGTCTTGGCAGTCATTGAGATGTTTCTTAGCAAAATTGAGACAAGCCCTAATGTTCTTTTTGCTTAACAGTGGTTTGCGTCTTGGAAATCTGCCATGCAGGCCGTTTTTGCCCAGTCTCTTTCTTATGGTGGAGTCGTGAACACTGACCTTAATTGAGGCAAGTGAGGCCTGCAGTTCTTTAGACGTTGTCCTGGGGTCTTTTGTGACCTCTCGGATGAGTCGTCTCTGCGCTCTTGGGGTAATTTTGGTTGGCAGGCCACTCCTGGGAAGGTTCACCACTGTTCCATGTTTTTGCCATTTGTGGATAATGGCTCTCACTGTGGTTCGCTGGAGTCCCAAAGCTTTAGAAATGGCTTTATAACCTTTACCAGACTGATAGATCTCAATTACTTCTGTTCTCATTTGTTCCTGAATTTCTTTGGATCTTGGCATGATGTCTAGCTTTTGAGGTGCTTTTGGTCTACTTCTCTGTGTCAGGCAGCTCCTATTTAAGTGATTTCTTGATTGAAACAGGTGTGGCAGTAATCAGGCCTGGGGGGTGGCTACGGAAATTGAACTCAGGTGTGATACACCACAGTTAGGTTATTTTTTAACAAGGGGGCAATTACTTTTTCACACAGGGCCATGTAGGTTTGGATTTTTTTTCTCCCTAAATAATAAATACCATCATTTAAAAACTGCATTTTGTGTTTACTTGTGTTATATTTGACTAATGGTTAAATGTGTTTGATGATCAGAAACATTTTGTGTGACAAACATGCAAAAGAATAAGAAATCAGGAAGGGGGCAAATAGTTTTTCACACCACTGTATATGCATATGCATATTCATATGTATATGTAGTGGCTAAAACGTTAGTGTATGATCAAATGTTTTAAGTTTATATTTTATTATGTGAGAAATATGAGTTTTTTTAAAGACAATGACCCTGTAATTAGCATATAGTGGGTTGGATAATGGATGGATGGATGGATGAATGTGCTTGCCCAGTAGCTGCCAGTAATAAGCCACTGAAAGACTAAATTCAGCCTGAAGACCAGAGTAAAAAGCTGATAGAAGTCAGGGCAGCAACATACAAAGCAGTTGCAGAACATGGTGTGGTGTGAACACAAAGCAGTTGTGGAATACTGTACAGTGTGGTGCAAACATTGGGCTGTTTTTCTTGTATTTCACACCCCTACAGATTGTTTAATTAGCAAAACAACCTTCCCTGACCGGGAATCGAACCCGGGCCGCGGCGGTGAGAGCGCCGAATCCTAACCACTAGACCACCAGGGAGCCCCGTTTTGCGGTGTACTTCAATCTGGATAAAAAGGTAGCAGAATGGTAACACTGACTAGTACTGATTTAGGAAGTTACTAAATTCTATTTTGCTTCTGAAATACTAAAATAGCTGGCCAATGCGAATCACAAGAACTCAGTGTCTCACTTTTATCTCACTCCATGTCTCTAGTTGTACTGTCTATAAGTGTGTGTGTGTTTTCCGGAAGGATGGGTGATCTTGACGGGTTGCGGGTTAGGAATCATTTGCGGGAATACATTAAATAAATAACTACTCCAAATTAACACTCTTTATTGTAAACTTCATAAATAAAAAAATGGTTCCAGTAGCGCTGTACAATATGGCTGACACTGCGCCAAATGTCATGCGAAAACACTATTTCAACTCGGAGATTAATAATGTATTTCAAAATCAAAAATAAAAAAAACTACACATACCATGTTTAGCTGACTTAAGCAGATCCTGTGATACCTCAAAATCATAACTGTGTGTGTCGATGAATTTATTGATTTGAAGACAACAAACCCACAAGAGTTTAATGTGCAAACGGGCCTCTGAATACATGTGTTGTGGTAAATTGAATATCACAAGTACGTTTTTTCCAAATCTGTTAGTAATCATTTTAGCAAGAAAGCGGATCCTTCATCAATGAAATACACATGCAATATACAAATAATAGTAGCTCATATTTAATACCTCACGCACCTCAGTATGTCTTTTGTTCTCGTTTAAACCAACGCCGTTACAAACATTGCAACGAGTTTAATATATTATGATAGGTATAATGCAAAGGTAAGCATTAGCGTAGTGTAAAGAAAAAGTGGTTTGTACTTTTTTACGGTGCTTCTTCATTACATCCTGACGTGCACAAAAACGTTGAAAGTGCCCAGTATCTGATGTATACGTGGCTTGAGTGTAGTGAATGCACTGGCTGTAAATGCTGGAAGGAATTGTTCACGAAAGGGTTCACTCCGAAAGGTGGGAGAATACTGCAAATGTTAAGTTTTTTTTGTTTGTTTTTTTTTGGGGGGGGGGGGGGGTCGGGATGTTGTCAGAATAATTTGGAGGAAGGGGAATTTCCAAGAGATCACGATGGTTTCAGGACACTTTGGAGGTGTCGTGGATATGTTTGTTGCATTCGGCGAAATAACATTGACCGGTCAAGGCTATGAAATAACTCAAATTCCAAGTAAAATCCAACTTCCCTGACCGGGAATCGAACCCGGGCCGCGGCGGTGAGAGCGCCGAATCCTAACCACTAGACCACCAGGGAGATAACAACTGTGGTTTTGATCAATATATTTACTTTTCGTGTGCAAAATGTTTTATTATTAAAATGTAAATGCACATTTGACTAAAAATAGATTAATATTTCTCTGAAAAATGGAAATCCTCTTATCTGGGCCTTTGATACTTCATTTACTACCTAAACACTATCCTGGTTGCTCTAACAGCGGTAACAACTTTCGATGTGTTTGCTGTAATTGTGCCGTGCTTGTTAATTAATATTCAAAAATTAATATCGTTAGATCGCAGCCTTTAATTAGATTGGATCGCTAAGCGCATGCTCATTACAGCCCTTCTGTTCCACCCACTCCAGTCAGCTTCGCACTACTGCGCATGTTCTGTTCAGTCCTTCCCGGTACAGAAAGATGGCGGCAAGTAACGGTGGAGGAATGGAAGTAGATGGGGCAGGTTGGTAGTTGTTGCCGTATGTCGGTTTTATGTATGATTTTCAAGGTCTTGTAGTGAGAATTAGACCTTTACGTTTCCGTTGTGCAAGCATGGTGTTTGGTACAGTGACAGCAATGTACCCGGAAGCTTTAGTTAGCATGGGCTAATTTAGTAGAACAGGCCCCAGCGGCGCACCGACTGGAAAATTAGAGGCGTCGGCTTGTCTGTAATTCGACAATGGGTATCCGAACCCTGCTACAAAAGCCAAGGGTTAAAGATAAGTGGCTAGTAGGCAAGGAACGAGAAAAAAAGTGCATAAATATACGAAACTGTGAAAGTAGTGAGTGTGCTGGCGTTCTCCCCATTTATGAATAGTCTCAAAATCTCTTGAGGCACAGTTAAAGGAGAGGTTTTCAGTATATGTTTATAAAGTTGTCCGACTTGTTCATGAAATTATTAATTGTACGATCCTGGCACCTAGTTGTGGGTTTGAAACCCGACAGTGATGTTAGAGCCACAAACGTAAGAAGAGGAGCAAAGTAAGGACGATCGAGATGGGAGAACATCATAAAGCATCGGCAGAAGAACCGCGGGATATACGGCGTGAAGTTCCTTAGAAATTAAAATGAATGTTTTGTTCTATTTTTGGATTAAGGGTTTTTGTTAGCCATGGGTTTCATTTGTTTCTTTAATAGTGATTTAAAATGATTTCCTGTAAGTGCAAGAGTTTGACGATTACTTTATTTTACTAGCATTTAGTCCACGTAGTCTCATTATCAATCGGGTATGAAAGGTTGAAAAACGACTTTTGTTTTTGTCTAGACGGTCTTTTAGTCAGGTATTAATTTTACCTTGTAATTGGCCAGAGTTTCTTTCTCAGTTGGGTCACCCTTGTATTAACACTTATTAGGTGGTTTTAAAGTAAGGGTGTCATGTACTTAACAATGTAGTGTTTACAGGATTTCATTCCATCCATAATCGCCTACTAAAGATTCTTTCAAAACGTTAATTGACCGGTTGTGCTGATGGTTAAGAAATTGCATTTTCTCAATATTTTTGTATTTTTGCTTCATTTCTTAAAAGTATCTTTTGATATCCTTATGGCTAAAATGAGGTACAATGTCCAGTGTAACATAGCTTATTGAACAGCCATAACCTCTGTTCTGTTCTGGGAAGGCAAGCAATTCATGGAGTGTAAGGGCAAATGCATAAAATGTCATATCAGCTTCTAATTAGTATGCCATGTTATATGAATCTGTGTCAGTTTTTTTCAACATTATACAATTGTTCTTGATGAAATATGAAGTAGCAGAACCCTTTAGAAATAAAACCTAAAAGCATAAATTTCAAATGTTTCCATTATAGTGAAACTTGTTGTGATTTGTAGTGTTGAACCTGGCTCCTAGGACTTGGCAGTTTTTATTTATCTACCATGTCTGCTGTGTCAAAAGTGGCAAATACTACTGATTTGACTTTTTTAAGACCTACTGTAGTCCACTTTAGGTACACAGAATACAGTTCAAACACTGCATATTCTAATTAATCATACTTTGATTTGTGATTGTATGTGTGTGCACATGTAGAGGTTAAGGATTTGGACTTCAAACCCTAAGGTTGGCTGTTCAAGTTTCGCTAATGATTGAGTCACTTCACCTGCCTGTGCTCCAATTGGAAAACCAACAGAAATGTAATCAATTGTATCTCTCGGATGTTGCAGGTCACTTTGGATAAAGGTGTCCGCCAAATAAGTAATAAAGTCGTCCATGACTTTAAATTGAACAAAATGTCTGCATATTAATGAATGAAGGCTTGCTTACATTCATAACCATTCTTTCTTAACCGTCATGCAGTTAACAGTGAGATGCAAATAACAAGTCCACAAACTGCTAACCTACTACTTTTATCCAATTTGCACCCTTCAGTAATTACCAGACAATATCCAGGGTGCAGCAAGAGGAAAGCAAGAACACTCCATATAACCAGAAAACTGCAGTTAGAATTTGCATAAGCAGCACAGTTCAACCAGGGCTAATAATTTGGCTCTTCTCCTTCCGTGGTGTGTTCTAATTCTTTATAAAAAGGTGGTGTTTTTGTAGGTGCATTGTTGTTGTGTGCTTTTTGTTTTTATCCCCCAAATAACATCTTGGAAGGGTCAGTGCATTTTATTTTTTGACGCATGACCCATAGGCCCAATACAGTGACTGCTGTGATAAAATTTCTTACAGCCTTCAGCAGTAAGAAGACCACTTCGTGTAAATTGGATACCTGCACAACATAATTTCTAAAACTGTAAGGCTTCAATTGTCTCCTTTCAGCTGCTTCATTTGACAACCATATAAGAAGAAACTGGGTGGAATTTGAGCTTGGAGGGAAAAAAAGGTAGAAGAAGTCAATATCTAGTTCAGTTAGGTGCAGACCCCCACTGTCCACTTTGGTACAGATTGAAATGAAAATCTAAAGGTTGGCATCAGGAAGTTGATCCAGCCATGAAAATCTTTCCCCATTTGTTGAGGGCAACCAATCGAACTGAGTGAAACTTGAAAATGGCTGTTAAACTGGCAGAGAGGAAGAGTTGCAAAAATAGAAGAAAGAGGGTTGTTTTTGCAGAAAGTTACTATTAGAAGGTGGTAGCAACCCACAGTAATAAGGTGAAATGAATGTGCCGGTGCCAGATGCATGAAAGACATGTAAAAGTGAATGACTGTGTTGGATGCAAGGTTGGGTACTTGGAAAATAGATTCGATCAAAGTCATTGATAGAATTGAGAAGAGATTTAGATATATGGAAAGGATTTGAAAGCTTCCAACGTTGAAGGCTACAGGTACCTAATAACTAATTTAGTACATAAGTTGATGCAGTTGAAATCCACAGCGGAACCTACCATTAGGAATTTTAGTCAAGCCTCTAAAGGTTTATTTCAAGGAGGCAACAAAGACAGCTCCTGCAAAACTCAGTCATGCAAGAAAGCAATTTCTTGTTTTCTTGACATAAAGTATATAAAGTAAGTAACATTTCTGTTGACCACTTTCAGCATTTTTCTACAAAAAGAGTTAAGATTTCTAAGACTTTATATATTTTTTTTCTTTTTCAAAGAAATTCTCACATAAAGTGTAATTAAGCGATTACTTGTTTGTATTTGCATCCATGCAACCATTTTGGAGCACAATATCCTGATTGCTGAATATATTTAATTCTTTTTTCCCTACTTGTGGGTTTTTATTTTTTTTAATGAAAGCATGAAAAATGTTGTACAAGAAAATTAAGACATTAGACTTAAGTTCTTGTTATACCTTGGAAACCCAAAAAATAGGTTACATTAACTTAATATTGTTCCATATTTACAGCACCCCCCAATGTTATGGCCTCTGGGGTCACTGGCAGTGTGTCAGTGGCTCTGCACCCACTTGTCATCCTTAATATTTCTGATCATTGGATCCGCATGCGCTCCCAGGAAGGTCGCCCTGTGCAAGGTAAGTAAAATTAGTGCCTTTGAACACGGTTTTAGAAATAGAGAAGACTGCAGCAATCATAATTTCCTGAAAACAATTTTATTTATTTATTTTATTTTTTAAAACTTTCCTTCAGCTATGTGTTGACTGTCTCATTTATGGTTTGTGCAATTATACTCATACCTACTTTAGTGTAGCCCCTGGTCCATTTTGTGCTTTCTTGGCTAGTTTTGTTTATTAAGTATATATGGAACCTCATGCTTTTAAAGTGTATTTGTTGACTCGGATTACTCTTTCAATTTAATAACACGTTGTGTGAAAAGCTCTTGATAAGAGAGCTTTATGTTTTGTTGATTGAAGATGGGATGGCTTTAATGTTGTATGATTTTTAAACTTTCATGTATTTTTTAGTAATAGGCGCACTGATTGGGAAACAAGAAGGCAGGAATATTGAAGTGATGAACTCTTTTGAACTATTGTCCCACACCGTTGAAGATCGAATTGTAATTGATAAGGACTACTACTACATCAAAGAAGAGCAGTGTGAGTTTGACATCTTGCTCTTGGTAATTTCCTGTATGTCATAGCTATGCTGACCCCTTATTTCCCCTAGTATATGTCAGAATCAGGGGAGCACATCATAGGTAATACCACAGTATAACTAAAAGCACTCTGAATCACTTAACCATTGTAAGTAATGGGTATGTAAATCTGCATTTTAGCCTAGGATCAGTATTGTTAGAGAGTAACTGGGTCCGTATTGCTCCTGTGTGGAGGGAATACTTCTTTCCCAGACTAAACATAAGCACAATCACGCAGCACAACTTTTTTGTGGTATTAAAAGAAAACTAGCATGACTTTTTTGTGGTATTAAAAGAAAACTATGAGCTGTAATAGCAAAAGCTGTTATAGCAAAAACTTGAAGAAGTAAAATTAAATAAAGATGAAGGACTTTATAACCATCATCTTGAGGGTGTATGCAAAAGTTACATCCAGCATTTTCCTGGAGGCCTTAGATTTAAAGGTAAAAGATGGGCGCTTCATGTGTAGCTCATTCCAAAGATCCACTGTTCTGCCATCAACTACTACTGTACTTTAAGATCTGTCAAATATCATTTCAACACTAAAAAGTGAATTAAGCAAGTCCAGAAATCAGTACATTGTGATCATGTTCTGTATTACATACGTGTCATTTTCAGTTATTTCCTTTTATAGATTTATGTAATGTTATACTGTTGCCTTATATATTATTGTGCAAGCCATT
Source organism: Erpetoichthys calabaricus (assembly GCF_900747795.2). NCBI lineage: Eukaryota > Metazoa > Chordata > Cladistia > Polypteriformes > Polypteridae > Erpetoichthys > Erpetoichthys calabaricus. The sequence goes on from NC_041396.2 coordinate 250,459,846, forward strand.
TTATTCTTTCAGGTTTTTTTTGTCGTTTTTCTCGTATGTCTAAAAAAGTTAAAATTAGCACCTCATTATCATCATCTTTCAGCTGCTCCTGCTAGGGTTTGCCACAATGGATCATCTTTTTCCATATCTTCCTGTCCTCTGCATCTTGCTCTGTTATACCCACCACCTTTATGTCCTCTTTCACCAACAGCCAACCCTTCTCTTAGGCCTTCCTGTTTTCCTCTTATCTGGCAGCTCCATCCTTAACATCCATCTCCCAATATACCCAGCATCTCTGCTCTGCACAAGTCCAGACCAACACAACATTGTACCGTAATATGTCTATATGTCTCTCTCTGAATATCTAAACTGGGATTCAGTGCTACTGAACCCTCACCACCAACCTACCCCATGACAGCTGTTCTGTTTTGATACTATTTCGTCTGTTCTCTTACAGTTAAGCAAGTCTTCAAAGACATGGAGTTCCTGGGCTGGTACACAACTGGTGGTTCCCCAGACCAGTCAGATATTCATGTTCATAAGCAGGTTTGAATAGTTGTATGCTGTAGATTTTCTAGGCTATCTCTATTCTTTTGATATAGTCCTCTTCATTTTTTAGACTGTAACCAGAACATTACTGGAGGAAATAAAGGTTGTGGACCTTTTTCTGAATACCAGTCTTTTGCATTTTAGTACAACTGCAAGTCCCACCAATAATTTGCTTGTAAAAAAAATTTATATCCAGCTTTTAGTTTTGGAGCAGCATAATGGATTACTACTACTGTCGCACTACTACAAGAAACTGGTAATGCTTTTAAACCCATGGAGTTTACATATTCTCCCCACGTCTGTATGGCCTTTTCTTCCATGGCCTCCACAGTCGCTTCGCTCCTTTGAGTCAGTTTGTTAGTGTCCTGTCCAGACTTATTTACTGACTAGGATACCCTCACAACCTTACAGTGAATTTAACCAAGTTAGAACATAGACGGATTCGCTTTTTTTTTCATTCCCTAGATAGAAAAGTTCATGTTTTGTAATTGTCATTGTTGGTGTACCTTTATTCATCACAGTATGTTTTAAAAGGATGAGAGAATTAGGGATGCTAAGCTAATGATTTAGAATTTCATATATGTCTTTCCATTTAATAATTGCTTAAACATGTAGAGATATTCCCTGCATTTTATTAAATGTGTTCTTCATTGTTTTAACATATAAAAACATTTTCATCTGGTTTATTATAATACAGAATGATAGCCAGTAGTTGATGCTCCCATCAAAGTAACATTATTCACATTTTACGTCCTGTGCTATTAAGCTGTTTTTATTTCTTTTTCTACCCCATACCCAAAATCAGGTGTGTGAAATTATAGAGAGCCCATTGTTCCTCAAGCTCAACCCGATGACCAAACATACTGATGTGAGTCCATTAACATACGATTTGTTGTATTTTGTGTCTTTGTCCAACTATATGTAAGGTTATACACATTTCTTTTGGAGCATTTGTAGTATCCTTGTTAATAGCACTTTTTCTTCCCCGACAGCTTCCTGTTAGTGTTTATGAATCAGTAATTGACATCATCAATGGTGAGGTAAGAATGTGAGTCTGCTGTTGTAGAAATCTTTGCCACATTTGATTTCAAATATTGTTTCTCACAGTCTCCCCTTTGTAATCTTTTCCTAGGCAACAATGCTTTTTGCAGAGCTTACGTATACTCTTGCAACAGAGGAGGCTGAACGGATTGGTGTGGACCATGTGGCAAGAATGACCGCTACAGGAAGTGGGGAGAATTCTACAGGTAGGAGATGGGATATGATCACACTGTGCCTTTCATTGTAAACTGGGCACTAAAGTGAAATAAGTATGCAGTAATCCCTCCTCCATCGCGGGGGTTGCGTTCCAGAGCCACCCGCGAAATAAGAAAATCCGCGAAGTAGAAACCATATGTTTATATGGTTATTTTTATATTGTCATGCTTGGGTCACAGATTTGCGCAGAAACACAGGAGGTTGTAGAGAGACAGGAACGTTATTCAAACACTGCAAACAAACATTTGTCTCTTTTTCAAAAGTTTAAACTGCTCCATGACAAGACAGAGATGACAGTTCCGTCTCACAATTAAAAGAATGCAAACATATCTTCCTCTTCAAAGGAGTGCACATCAAGAGCAGATAATGTCAGAGAGATAGAGAAAAGCAAACAAATCAATAGGGCTGTTTGGTTTTTAAGTATGCGAAGCACTGCGGCACAAAGCTGTTGAAGGCGGCAGCTCACACCCCTTCCGTCAGGAGCAGAGAAAGAGAGAGAGAGACAGAGAAAAACAAACAATCGAAAATCAATACGTGCCCTTCGTGCTTTTAAGTATGGAAAGCACCGTGCAGCATGTCGCTTCACAAAGCAGCTGCACAGAAGGTAGCAACGTGAAGATAATCTTTCAGCATTTTTAGACAAGCGTCTGTATCGTCTAGGTGTGCGAACAGCCCCCCTGCTCAATCCCCCTACGTCAGGATCAGAGAAAGTCAGCGCGAGAGAGAGAGAGAAAAGTAAGTTGGGTAGCTTCTCAGCCATCTGCTAATAGCGTCCCTTGTATGAAATCAACTGGACAAACCAACTGAGGAAGCATGTACAAGAAATTAAATGACCCATTGTCCGCAGAAATCCGCGAACCAGCAAAAAATCCGCGATATATATTTTAAATATGCTTACATATAAAATCCGCGATAGAGTGAAGCCGCGAAAGGCGAAGCGCGATACAGCGAGGGATTACTGTAGATGGTTCCATTAAGTACTGTATGATTAAGATTGGTTTTAACTTAACAAAATCAAGTCTCTTTTGTTAGGTCAGTGTGGATATGGCTGGTCATTGGCTAGGAGCACTAGACCATTGCACTGCGAATACCATTATCGTGTCATTCTTTGATGTAATAACATAAGTTACTTGCACAGGTTCAGTGGGTTTTAGCAAATGTGGAATCATTTAGAATATTATTCTTTGCTTCATTATTAATTTGTAGAATAAAATATGCTTTTAATATTTTAGTGTCTTATTGGCAAATCAGTCTTCAGCAGAAACGTTTTTTTGCTATTGGCATGCAAATGTTGTATTTGTAGTGCTAACATAACAGTAGTTTGGAGAACACGGAGCAGCAAAGATGGAAGGCCTGTTCTTGCTTTAGTGACTACATGGAAAAGTTAAGAGTAGTTGTTACAAGTATTGTCATTTGTCAGCACCTATTCATATCAGCCTGTTTTCTAATTTCAGTGGCAGAGCACCTTATTGCACAGCACAGTGCCATCAAGATGCTTCATAGCCGAGTTCGGGTCATTCTGGAATATGTTAAAGCAGTGGAAGCTGGTAAGAATGATCTGCCGAGGAAGAGGAGAGATGAGCTTGGCGGTCAGAATGTGTTTTCCTGTACTTCGTTGATAGTGGTCTCATTTTTCAGTATGATTCTGATAAGCAGTAGTTTCATGTAATATTTGAATAGTTAAATCAATAATTCTGTTTTGTAGGGGAGGTGCCATTTAACCATGAAATCTTACGGGAGGCTAATGCCCTCTGCCATCGACTTCCTGTTCTCAGCACCCACAAGTTCAAAACGGATTTCTATGATGTGAGTATGAAGTACAGATAATGTGCCAATCAGGCTTACTTTGCTTAGCAATTTTTTAAAACTTACTGGAATACTGGTATTTTCTGCGTTCACAGCAGCCGCATTTTAATGATAGAACCTTTTAGTGTTCTTTAAATTACTTTGCAGTTTTCATTTGATTTTCTTAGCAGTGAAACCTCTCCACCAGATTTGTATCTCTCTTCTTTACAGCAATGCAATGATGTCGGCTTAATGGCTTATCTTGGCACAATCACCAAGACGTGCAATAGTATGAACCAATTTGTGAACAAGTTCAACATTTTGTATGATCGTCAAGGAATTGGACGACGAATGAGAGGACTTTTCTTTTAAGCATTTTTTTTTCCCAGTGGGAAAGGATTTTGGTGTGTGTGTGGGGGGTACATATCTCTATAGCCACAATCAAGAAATGCAAACCAGCCGCTTGGCAAGAGCCCAGTGGACAAAGACGTTGGAAGGAGCAGCACTTGTCTCTCTACAGTTGACTCATTTTTGGTTCAGTAAATAAAACACTGTAGTAGACTGCATTTTTGAGTGTTCAATAATTCAATGGTTTCAAGTTTGCTCATCATCTGGCCATTCCCGGTGGAAGAGTTGAGTTAAAAGGCTGAGCCTTTTGTTTTTTGTAATTTGAATTTTTAGAAAGGGATGTGTATAAGGCTATGGTGTGAGAAGTAGGTAGGCTAGTGCTACTATTGACCTATGTCTCAAACCATGATTCACAGAAAAGTAGCAACCGTGCTGAAGTGCTTTAAATCAGCTGTATATATGAGTAATATATTTTGTATGACTTTCAAAATGGGTAGAATTCTCTGTATTATGTAAAATAAAGAGACTTTCTGCTCCAAGTGTGCTGCTCATTTTCTTGCCTGGCCAAACTCTCTTAAAGCCGTTTCTGAAACGAGAAATTTACTTAAACACAAACCACCAATCACATGATTGGCTGTATTGTGCAGTGTGTGGTGCTTGTGAAATCGGCACATCACAGTACATTCTTATTAGAAACCCTTTCTTGACTGTGACTTAGCCATGTTGGGGCTTGACTTTTCAAAATGAAAAAATTTTGTGTGTGCAAAATAATTCTATTGAAAAACTGTAGACAAGAATGGTCTCTTTGGAGAGGGAGGGAGGACTGAGGACTGTTTTGGTTATTTATGCTGAGGAGCTGTGGACCTGTTCTGAATTCTGAAACAAGTGGCCCTGATCCTTTAAACTTGTGTAAGTTTACCCCATGCATTGTGTTCCCAGTTTAGTAGCTTACATTTTAAGGTTAACATTTGAAAGTTAATTTCTGCCCTTCTAGACTTTCTGAATTGGTTCCACAGTATGCAGTCATTGTTTAGTGCCTCGTTATTTTTGCAAGACTCGTCCAATTCTTGAGACTAAAGAACAACTCCACGTGCCAGTCACTGCAATGTACATAACCTAGAAACTTTTAAAAAACATTTGAGATGCAGTTTTGATTGGGAGTTATTTTTCTGAAGGACGGGCACGTTTTGAGATATTATGCCAAAGTCAGGCCAGATAGTCTTGAAGCATTTGAAGATGGCATTCCAGACCCAGTGACATATTCAGGCCAGGCAGAGTTGGTCAGTTAGTTTTTTGGATTTTAAGAATATTGAAGCCAAATGCCATTAGTTTTAATTGAATTAATCTCGTTGGGCACAGTGTTTAGGAATTTCTTTGTGTTGCAGGTGCAGCCAGTCAGAAAAGCCCATTCCAACAGCAGAGAACTTAACAGCATAAAGCAGTATAACCATTTATAGAACTGCACTCATTCCCCTTACGACATAGTCTATCAAAGCAAACCTAATTTAGGTTAAACAATGAGATTTGGTGGTCTGGTGATACTAAGGTGAATGCAAAGTTGTCCTTTATCCATCGTATGCAGCAGTGTAGAAGCCATGTGCCATTTGTGTCTTACCTGTAGTAACTGGTAATGTTTGTGGATGGTAGTATTTGAAACAGTTGGTTAGCTGGGTTAGTGTGGTCTTCAATTATATGAATAATCGATATAAGCAGCCTGATCCCTATTGGTCCTGAATCCATTCCTTCTGAACGGCATGCTGCAGTTTCTTTTGAATGAGCAGATATACTGTTAAACAAGACCCGTATGAAAGGAGTGAGGGTGGTAATAATTGCTCAGTAAAACTGAACCAGTGCTAATTGGCAAAGGTTAATCCTTTTAAATTGGCAAAGTAAAAATATAATGCTGCTGAGCTTTTTTTTTTTCTTCATAGAAAAAATTATTTTCATTCCATTGGAAAATATGAATACTATTAGTGCCAAGAAGTTTAAATGCTGCACCCTTTTCATGGTGATACCATTTAATAACCAGTAATGTGTAATTAGTTAGGAGCCTTCCAATATAATTCAGAAACCCAAGATCCAAATTCGTTTCCACCATTGATAGTGCCTTTGGGTCCAGATTGCTGAATGCACTCCAAGGGACCATCCATGCCTGCTCCACCTCATAAGGCCCCACATGCCCCTCTGCAGTGGATCCAATCATTGGAAAATGTAACCAGTTTTACAGATTAGAGGTGCACTCTTTGTTGGGGAGAAGACAGAACACATCCCTTTGTTTTGAAATAAAGACTTTGACTGATATATTCATCTAGTTTCACACTGTGACCTCTTGTCTCTATGAAAGCCAGGCACCCGCATCTGTGACAAAACCCAAGTGGAGTTCTGGTAAAATTGACAAATGGAATCCTTACATAAGTACCTGGGGGCCTTATTTATAAAATGTCTGTCCCACACAAAAAGAGGCTCCCTATGTGCAAATGCGACTTCCCACGTAAACTCCTGGATTTATAAAAGAAAACTTGATGGGGGAAACAGGCGTGTATATACGTCAACTCTGCCCTGTGCATATGCAACATTTTGGAGAAACTGGCAAATGGCAGGCAAACCAGCTAATAACGGCTCAGTGGTATGAATTATAATAATTCATATCACCAACACGTAATTGTGCCCGCTGCGCTGGAAGCCATTAGGGTTTTCATGTGGTGTTAAGTGTTCATACATTAAGCATAACATGTTTTTTGTGAACATAAAAAGATACTTTGCAGCAGTCTTCAGTTCTCCTAGCATAGTTGGAGCAATTTATATTGTAATAATTGTATATTACAGTATATTGTAATAAGGGAGAATGAAACAACTTTTGTTAACCATAAACAGTTATGTTTCACGGGTGCACAAGTCCTCTGTAATTCCAAGATGAGGCTGACAAACGTGTCCGTGGTCTGGGTCAACCTGTAATTCATTTATTTTGAGGCCAACTGGCTTTGGCAGACCTCAGTTTTTCATGTTTTATACGATTTGTTGTGTTAGCAGTCGTGTCATTACATGCGCCAGGTAATACTGCTGACAACATGCGCTGTTCACAGAACCCCAGAGTACAGAAGAGAGGCACTATAATGCCACGCTTGATCTTGCGTGCTCAATGATTGAGCACAGGCGGGTGCTTTCAATTTGTCGAGAGGAAGGCTGCTCTGCCAGCCAATAAATGTCTGCAGCATCGGGATTGCATAGTGGCATGCAAACGTTTCAGCACCTTTGCTTAAAATGTCTGTTACTGTGAATATTTAAGTGAGCAGAAGATGAACTGACCTCCAAAAGGCATAAAGTTAAAGATGACACAGTTCTTTAATATTTTAAGCAAGTTTAAATTTTAATTTCATCATTCACAGGTACAAAAGACAAAAAAAAAATGAAAAGGGCCTGAAGTAAAAGTTTGGGCTCCTGACATGGTCAGTAGTTAGCAACATCCCCTCTGGCAAGTATCACAGCTTGTTAATGCTTTTTGTAGCTAGCTAAGGGTATTTCAGTTCTTACTTGGGTTTTTTGCCCATTCATCCTTGCAGAAGGCTTGTATCCATCCATTTTCCAACCCGCTGAATCCGAACACAGGGTCACGGGGGTCTGCTGGAGCCAATCCCAGCCAACACAGGGCACAAGGCAGGAACCAATCCCGGGCAGGGTGCCAACCCACCGCAGGACACACACAAATACACCCACACACCAAGCACACACTAGGACCAATGTAGAATCGCCAGTCCACCTAACCTGCATATCTTTGGACTGTGGGAGGAAACCCACACAGACACAGGGAGAACATGCAAACTCCACACAGGGAGGACCCGGGAAGCGAACCCAGGTCCCCAGGTCTCCCAACTGCGAGGCAGCAGCGCTACCCACTGTGCCACCGTGCTGCCCAGAAGGCTTCTAATCCTGCAAAATTTGTGGGCCAACTTGTATGCACTGCTCTTTTGAAATCTTTCCACAGAGTTTCAATGATGTTTAGATTAGTGGACTGTGAGGGTCATGGTAAAACTGTCAGATTGTGCCTCTTGAGGTATTCCATTGTAGAATTTGAGGTGTTTTTCGAATCTTTATCTTGTAGGACCCATCCTCTTTTAAACATCTTTTTTTTTTATAGATGATGTTTTCTTCCAGAATTTTCTGGTATTTATTTTAATCCATTCTTCTGTCTTCCCTGTGCCACTGTCTGCAACATAAGCCCATTGCATGATTGATCCAACCCCATGTTTCAGATTTGGAGCTATTTTCTTTTCCTGGAATTCTGTAAACTTTTTTCTCCAAACACACCTTTGCACATTGCGGCCAAAAAGTTCTATTTTGACTCTTTCAGTCCACAGGACTTGTTCCCGAAATGCATCAGGCTTGTTTAGATGTTAATTTGCAGACTTCAGGGGCCAAATTTGGTGGCTAGGACACAGGAAAAGTTTTCTTCTGTTGACTGTACCATGAAGGTCATATTTGCTCAGGTGTCACTGCACAGTATAACAGTGCGCCACCACACCAGAATCTGCTAAATCTTCCTGAAGGTCTTGTGCAGTCAGGTGGTTTTAACTCAACTTTCTAGCAATGCAACGAGCAGTTCTTTCAGAAAGTTTTCTTGGTGTTCCAGACCACAACTTGACCTCCACCATTCCTGTTAACTGCCATTTCTTAATAACATTACAAACTGAGAAAACCACAGCCTAAAAACACTGTACTGTCATTTTGTAGCCTTCTCTTGCTTGGTGAGTGTCAAATGTTATTTTTCAGAGTGCTAGACAGCTGCTTAGAGGAGCCCATGACTGTTGATTGTTTCCACAAGGTTTGAGGAGCCAGAGAATTTATGCAGCCTTGCAATTTGCAACACCAGGAGATTTCCAACAATGAGTGTGAACAAGCCATAGCCCTAATGGGCTTATCTTGGGGTGCCCAAACATTTGCATGGTACTCCTTTCCTTTTTTCGCTGTACAACTGTACAAAGCAAAAACAAAGCACTAATGTTGCATAAAATGCTGAAAAGAAATGTCGTCTTTAACTTCATGCCTTATGGTGATCAGTTCATCCTCTGTTCACTTAACTATTCACAGTAATGGACATTTTAAGTAAGGGTGCCCACATTTTTGCATGCCATGTATGTTTGAGGCTGTTTAGCATTGAGGCATGTTCACAAATGCACATTTACAAGGTGTTTATGAGCTATAACGGGAAAATTGAGTAGAAATGTGCATACACCAGGTTTTATAAATCGGATTTTTTGTTTTTTGCGTGCACATTTTCATACTCCACACAAAGTTTTATAAATGAGGCACCTGGAGTGTAAAGGGTGCAGGATGTAGTGGAAAGCCATTATAACTGCATGTTCAGTGGCATGGTAAGAAAACATAAAGGGCTAAGAAAACAATGAAACAGCGTCTGTCCAACTGAATGTATCCAAGAGGCATCAGTCAGACTGGGGGATTTTTATTTATAATTGCTAAGCGTTTGTAGCCTTTTTAAAATGGAGCATTCATTTGAAGAAAAATGTTGTTTGAGCTTGTCTTTGTATTTGCATTTGGCATTTTTGCCTGCCTTGTTTGGCTGACCACTTTTTCTTATGCAGCCTTATCTTCACTTTTGTAAGCTTTCTCTTTAGCTATGCATACTGACTTGTTATGGATTTCATTATTGGTTTTGTTGGAGTGCAGTTTTTCCTGGCAGAAACCAATATAAGATGTACCAGATTTTATATAATCACCTAATCCAAGAAAATCATTTCTGTACATACAGTCTCAGAGTGTTGAGTTCACCCTATCCTGTAGTCACTCTATAGTTTTAGTTGTCTGTTTTTGGTGATTTTCGTTTGTCATATACAGTACAGCGTCAAGATGTATCAAGCAGTGCTGCTTGTGTGGGCAGGTCAGAACAAATGTAGGATGACTAAAATCATCTATAATGAAACCTGTGGAGTCTGAGCATTTATTCTTAGCAGCTGAGGCCAGATCTGCTAAACTTGGTTTTGGAAAAGCAGCATTTGCTTGAGGAGGAATATAATCTCCATATGGGATAACAGTTTCAAACTCCCTTGGCAAATAAAATGGTAACCGTCAGAAATCCCAGACTAGTTGAGTTTGTCTTTTCCAACAGTGTGAAATGTTACTTAGCAAGCACACTCCACCCTTTTTTACACTTGAAAAACTCATCATTGAGAAAAAGCTGTGTCCAGGAAAAGTGGCTGACTTATTGTGAAGTAAATCGTTCAGACAAGTCTCAGTAAAATGCATCAATGAAGCTTACGAGTAACTGAAGCTCATCCATTGTATTGTATTGAAAAGAATCATAGCAGGGCACTGCTCCTTTCTTAATTTTTAGCCACATTTCTATTGTATATAGTTTTTTTTATTGTTTAAGTAACAATCAAGCCAGTTTGTTTTAATATTTTATATATTTTATCATGATTGCTTCTAATATTTTGTAATGAGTGGACATTTAAACCACATTTTATGGTGCCCTAATAGAGCGCTGTACTTGAACATCAGTCATCACAAAGACAAGCATGGCAATGCTGCCATTCTTTACTCAATGAGTTTCAAGTAGAGGCATTCTATAGTGAAATTTTAAAAAGTAAATTTTATGGCCACAGAATGTTTGAAAAGATTAAACATTTGTGAGAATTGTAAAAATCAGAAAGCATTTATAAAGCATAATGTTTTACCATATTGGTTTTTCTCAGCCACTTTAGATTTTAGGATGTTGGTAAGATAACACTTTACTCGGTGCACACCAAACTCATCTGCAGGGGTGTGTGGCTTTTCTTTTTCTTTATTTCAGTTTAATTTCACAAAGCACTCCAAATCAGAACACACATGCATATGAAGTGCACTGCAGACAAGTAGTAAATATTGAGGGTGTCTTTAAAATACTCCTTACAGTCTGTAAGCTTCTGTATAACTGACATATCCTTTAGTTATCCTGTATCAATAATTTTTCTGCTTGGTACACCAGAACATTCACAAATAACCTTCATTACAAGACAGGCAAATTTATTCAGATACAACACTATACATATAAAAACAAAATGTGAGAAAGCAGGTTTTTTTCTTCTTTTTTTTTTCTTTTTTTATAAATAACAGAAGCTTTTGCTGTTTTAAGTCCTTTGTGTATCACAGAAATTAATTCTTTTGCAGGAATACAACATTAAGATTGTCACACACCTTAGGATGTGGGATACCTTGTGTACAAATCATGACTGGAACAGTTGCATTAGAAAATAGGAGACTCTTGAGGGCAGAAAGCTTAGCTTTTATTATCTACCTTCACTCAAAAATCATTGCCTGTTTGGCCCATACTGACCGCCGTAGGCATAAGGATCATAAGGATCAAAATTGTAATAACGGCCATGAATATTAAAGGGAGCCTTTGCTGGGGGAGGGGGCTTCTTTATTTTCTTCAAAGGTTCTGGGACACTTGGGGGTGTAGATTCAGGATCCTCCTCCTCCTCTTCAGCTGCATCCTCCTCATCTTCGTCCACAGGGGGAGGTGGAGGGGGTGGAGGCTGAGTCTTCCCTTTGGTCAGAATAAGAGGGAGTGGTCGTGGGCAGTCTGGGTCCCAGTATGGGTCACAGTCATACTCCATTGCTTTATAGCCCTTCTGTGGTGCAGGTGGTGGCTGGGGCATTGGAGATTTGGCTTTGGAAGCAGGAGGTGGGGCAGGAGCCTCAACTTTTTTAGCTGTGGGGGCAGAACAAGCAGGATCATATCGGGGATCACATGGATAAGGGGTAGTACCTGTACCTATGTAAACAATATATGGTTGGCAGCCAGGATCTTTTGGGTTGCAAAGGTATTGGATATTGGCCTGTCTGATGGGTGCAGGTGGGGTTGGTGTTGTGGGTACAGGAGGAGGATTGGTTGGATTGGTGGCCACAGGCTTGCACTTCTTATCCCGCGGGTCACACTTAGTGGGTGCCATTCCCAGAGTGTATTGATAGTAGGGTGCATTGGGGCCATGGACCTGCTCCAGATGCCTCATCTGTTGGTAGAGCATTCGGAGACGGTCGATTTCATAAACCTGGTGTAAACAAGCAAATTAAAACTTAGAAAGGAACCTTACTGCTGCCCCACACTGAATTTATTTTTACTTTGTTTAGAGGCTGATGCATATTTTGTCTGGTATCACACTTCTGCTCCCATTATATGTATTTTAGAGGTCAGAAGGCTCCAGAAAGACAGGATTTTTTAATTCAACACAGTAATATATCTTGAATTGGTTTCTTTTCACATCTTGAGTAATCCTTCTCAGGTGGAATACTGGCTATTAATTTCGAGTCACAGTCAGTTTATCAAGCAGGAGGTCTGTCCAAGCAGTGGTTGGTGGCATGCTTTGTTAAAACTAGGTACACTACTGTTTACTATATTTCCTATATGTAAATAAACTATGATCTATGATAATTATTGCTATTAGTGCCACAAAAAATAATAAATATTGGTGTTCTGTTTGTTTTATTATACAACATAGCATATATGCAATCTTTTTGCATTGTTTTTCTGGGATCTAGATTATACTGTAATAATTTCGTGCTGAAAGTCTAATGCACAAAAAGTAATGGTCATATATAGTACTTGATGATCAGTTCTGGTGGCTTCCTAAATGTCTGACCTAAAATAAAAAAAATATTGGATTTGCTGTACTATGATGTGAGATCTTGCTGTTAAGGTTCATGAAACCTAATGGGAATACTTTTATTTGCATTTTAATTTTGTTACGATGTTTTATATTAGGAAAATAAGGTGGATATTTAGAAGAGGGTGTTTGTCAGATTATAAGAAATGATGCAAATCAGCAATCATGACATACATTTTAAAGATTCTACCCTTCAGAATGTCTGTGCATGTCACTTATTAAGATGAGGGAAAAAAGGAGCTGTAAATATTAAAAGGGGACACTGGAGAAGAAAAGTTACAACCAGGCAGCAATGACACCAGTCTTCCACACATTGGCCAGTAGTACCATACTTAAACAATGTACACAATGTCTCTAGACACAGTTTCTCTAATGCATGGCAGCCATTTAAATTACTGTTCGATACTCACCCCTTCGTAATGTCCAATACTGTTGTAATAGCGGTAGTATGCCTGGAAATCGGGGACATTGCGATGCCATTTGTCTGCATTGCGTTTTGGCCTAGAATGTGTTGACAAGAAGCTATGGGCTTGTTCTGCTCCAATCTTGATACCATCATTCTCTGCTGATGGAGCAGCTAAAAGAAGATAGAGTTCAGAATCAAGGACACATCATTTCACACTTGGCTGTACCAAACAAATGCAAACAGCAGAAGCACTGTACCTTAAAAAAACAGAAAACCACACATTTTGATAATTTATTCCAAACTTTGGCATTTGTTATAGGATGGTGTGGAAGAATAAAGGTGATATAGAATAATTATGCAAAAGACTTCAGGTTGTCAAATTCTTCTGCAATATTAGAACACAAAACTATTGTACCTTGTACCTTTCTTGCTTACATAGGTATGCAGTGCTGTTTAGCATCTCTTCTATCACTTAGACATTATGGTATTCATTTATAAATTGATTTTGAATGTGAGAAAAATATATTATAAATTCAAGATTTATTAAATAACCTAATTATTTAATTCAATAAGATATCCGAATAGGAACACATTTTCAGTTATTAAATAATGACTGATTTATTGCCAGTCACACAAATTGATTAAAAAAGAAAAGTACGTAGCAAAACAACCTCACATCACAATATTCTACACCAAAGAAACAGAATAAAGTACATATTTTTAGAGAAAGATTAAATTCTATGCTTACTAAAAAGACTTTGACTCTATCAACTAATGTAGCATTATATCATTTATTAACCTTGCTTATTCTATTAAGAGGCTCATTATTCTTATTAATAGTATGTCACAGTAACATCAAGAGATCTTTGTATACCTCAAGCAGACTTTTTGACTCAAGCTCCATTGCTGTGTGACTAGTGGTGTCAATAATGGCAGAAACTACTGCTTCAGTTGTGCACAGTTTCTAAGTTTGCAATGAAACGAAGAGACAAGGTATCTGTTCAAATGGCTTAAATGCATTTATGAATCATTCCTGGTCAAGCTGTATTTCTCTGCTGGTTGAAATCTGCTTTGCTCAGTGATAGGAATTCAATGCCTTTTTTCATAGGAGTCGCTAGTTATCATCAAGCAATTCTTCTAAATGTACGCATATCAAATCCAGACTCTATGTTGCCTTGCAGTAAGAACATAATATCTCACAACTAATATAGTGGTGGGCTATGACTAGCACACATGGAAAAAGCACTGTAGCTGCTTAAAGTGTTTCTCTGTAGACCTAAAACTCATACCATTGACACCAAAAACTAATGTGGAACATTATGCTGTACATATAATAATAATAATTACAATGCTGTTATTTCTTGCCCTCAAATATCAAAGACTAAAAGCCAAGCTCATTCATTTTTCTATAGGGGAATCAAGTCTGATTCACAAATTAAGTTCCAGACTGCATAGCTTTAAACATAAAGACAATACTGAATAAAAGAGCTGCGGTGGGCTGGGATTGGCTCCAGCAGACCCCTGTGACCCTGTAGTAAGGATATAGAAGGTTAGGTAATGGATGGATGGATGAATAAAAGAGTAATGGATATGGTTTTGGGTAAATTCACAACTGATTTATACCTGTGGCCATTAAAAAGTATCTCCCACTGTCACAAATTCTCAGGCTGTTCAGTTTCTTGCTTTATTTGTAGTTATAGCTAGTGTCAGTAGCTGGGTTCCACTAACAAGTGAGGTTCTTCACCCCAAGACATAATGACATTGTGAGATCCTATACTGAGATAACTGATTCATCAATAAGATATAGACATGAAGGTTTAGAGAAAGGGTTAAGTGAGGCAATTTTACAGCAATCAAGTAAGGTTATCAATAAGAAAACACACTAACTTTCTGGCTTGAGGATCTTCATTAGTGATGTGGCATCCAGTTGCCCTAGAAAGACAGTGAGAGAAAGCTCATGAGGTTTCACATTTTTGAAAGTAAAATATCCCTTTCTTAAATACAGATTTGTGTACATATAATGGTTTTGTTGCAATATGTTGCCATGAAGTACCTATCAATAACTAAGACACAATCCAACACACATTCACTTTTCTATTAAGTCATCATGGCTTCATGGCCAAAATTTTGATTTGGAAGTGCCAGCATGTAGCCCAAGTACCTGTCACGGATTCAAAAGGATCTTTTTGAAAACGTCATGTAACATTAATGAACTCTAGTGGCATTTTGTACTGCATATATGGATCTATGTGGATGGGTTTTCACCATGTAATTTGCAGTATGATGAGCATTTGTTTATTTATTTGAACAATATTTCAGGACATAATGTTACAATTGATGATCAAACAACTGAAAAACAGTAAGTCCTTAAGTAAGTACATAATCCTCACTTGCATTCTTAATTCCTCCTCTGGATAATTAAAACCCTTCTTACCTCAACTTCCTAAGCCTGTTGGCTAATTTGGATGCTTCTGATATTTAAAAGGACTAACAGCTGGATACTTGCACTGTAAACTAAAATACATTTGAGAGGCCCTGGCCGAAGGCGTTTTGCTGTGAAGTCTACAAACACCAATACAAGCTGTGGCTTAACAGTATTCCTATAAAACAGCACCCTGTCCTTTTGGAGCAGAGCCAGATAATAGCTGCTCTGGATGGTAAAAGCTAAGAAAGTGCTGATTCACAGTTAGTCCAGCCCTACTGGTCTAGCTGGAGCCAGTTCATCCAGAGATGTAGAGGTAATTAAAGGTGCTGCACTTCAAAGCAGCTCAGCAGGAGACAAGGGCTCAGTAAATGTTTCTGTTTCTGGTTGCCACATTTGCCAAAGTTCTAATTTTTCCAGCAACTCCAGCTACTTTTAAACAATATGCATTTATATAATCGACCACCGAGTGTTTTCACCCTGAAAGTTAAAAGGAACTTCCACAGACATGACCAATGAAAAATGATATAGAGTTTTCTGTATAACAGTGGTTTTCAAACCAACTAAAAAGCAAAATAAAAGATCAAAGATCAATTAAAAGCTACAATATATACATGTAATTGAACATAAAAACTGCACTTATAAAACTGTGTTTAATTAGATATTTTAAGATTAAGCCTTGGAGAACATTCTAGAAGATGGTCTTTCTATCTACTGTGTCCTTTTCCTTGCATCGCTTTTGTCAACCATAAACACTTAAAAAAATAAGTATTTATTATTAAATGTGTTCAAAATATGGGGAACATTCCAGTCACCAAAATCGTTAGTCTCATGGCATTAAAAAAACCAAATCTTTGTTCTAATATGTAGTTGTTTAAAAAACAGTGCCCCCTTCCTGAATACTAATTAATATAGAGTTGCATATAGCTTTGTCAAAGATTCTGTCTACAAAAATTCTCACACCTACTGGACTTCAGCAACACAATGAACTATAATGGCAAACTTAAACTAAGGGGTAAAGAGTTCCAAATTATAAATAAGAAATAGAAATGACTGACAGTTAATGCTATGTTCTCACAGTTCTTTGACAATATTTAGTAGGAAGTGCATTAAGACAAGACCGGACTTTCTTTGCACAGATGCACATTGTAGTTTTTGAACATTCATTTTTGCGATATTACACAAATTCTCCAAAGCCAGATGTGAAGTGCTGCACACTAATCATGTATCTCATGCCATATTTTCTCAACTGGACTAAATTCTAAACTATTCATTGGCAATTTTAGATTATTTATTGTTTTCTTTTAAAAAATATTTATTGGTCTTTATATATAAATGTATTAAATTCAATTCAATCTACATTTTGTCTTAATCATACACTAACAGGCTCAGAGTGCTATACATATTTGTCCAAAATAATTTATTTAAAAGATAATGCAATATATGTCAAAAATTATGTGTATACATACAGGCAACTATACTTTGTGAAAAAAATATTTGTACTTTAAAGTATAGACTCATTTATATTAAACAAGCATAAAGAACAGGTGACATGCAGTTAACAAATTGTAAAATCAGTGTAGAGGAAACGTTAATTGGCCCAGAGTATGGCCACATGTAAATGTCCTTAGTATTAGATTAAACTCCCATTGCTGGCAGTGCAAACTACTACACATCACACCCTGTAGGCCATCCAACCAACTGCTTCTGCAAGTAGGCGATGGTTCACAAAGAGTGTACGATAGTGTGCAGCCCAGAATGTTCCACACATGCTCTCTCAGACACAAAAAGGGGACTGACATCATATAGGTATTCTTGCGAGATCTTAGATACGTGTGGTCAATTATTATCCTGCTGGAAAAAAAATGCCTGGTTGATCTGCTCCAAAGAAGTCCGTGCTGCTAAACAATGAACATAAGAAAAAACACTGATGTTGATGAAAAATTGTTAATGGCAAACATTAAAATGGATGTTGTGAATGGAGACTCACATCTGTAAGTTGTCATCTCATATCTCTGTAGGTGATAGAAAGCATGATCATACATGGTGTGGTTCTCAAGGGTACAATAGTATTCCCATGTTCACAAGCATCATCCAGTTGTTACACCTGTATAGTCATTATGTTCAGAGATATAGAAAGTTAATAGCCCAGCCTCATTAAGAATGAGGACCCCATCCGGCTCATTCAGTTTGTACAACTGAATAATGTGCTGTCAAGACCCACTTTATCAGCAGCACAAGTGGTTCATTCTCACCATAACACAAACTGTACCTTTTATAGCAAGAAAAAATTAAAGTCTTCCAGCGGCAATCATGAGAAAAACTGATATGTAATCTTATTCATTTACAAACCTAGACATTGGAAAAAAAACAATCACTTTGATCATGGGAAAGGTGCTATATAAATAACATGTATTATTATTATTATTATTGTATACTGAAATCATTCTGATCCTTGCAAAAGGACAATGAACCTACTCTTCCAAGTGTGTCCTCTGTACTGTGTGGCATTACACAAGGCTCTCAAATAAGTTTATTCTCACAAATAAAAATGATCAATTACGTGATTAAGCACTTGGTTACATCTAAAACCTGTAGATACAAAAGTTTTCCAGGACTACAGAGTGATGGTAACCAAGCGCTGGAGAGGTAATAATATGTTTTGTGGAGATTGCAATTTTAGTTATGTCAATTTCAATGAGGAACACACACACAAAGCAGTCACTCACAAACTGTGGCGCTCATCTCTGTCCTGAAAAACTCATATTGGATCAAGGTTTTTTACCCCTATGAACTTAACAGGACTTCCCAACGGTGGAAGAAACCAGAGTTATAAAACGAAGCATACTTGAATGCTGGAAAAAAAGTAAAACTTTGAGATGAACCTCCAACTGAAGATTTAAGTAAAGTCCACATGCTGTGAGATGACAGTACTACTTTCTGTGCCATGTTTGTATTCACAAACATGGCAAATGTGTACAATGAGGGGAGATCAAGGTTATTATTAAATACTGAATTATATAAGATTTTTATCTTCACTTAACTTAGGTAGCATCAAGAGAAATATCAGCAAAACGCAAAATGGAACCAAAGCCATATCTGTTCCTTGTAAGTATTCCAAGCTCACTCACCCAAGCAGCCATGCCATGCTCACCTGGTAAAAACGTACAAGACAATAGCGCCCCAATGGGAAGTATCCAAGAAATCATCTTCACCTCCTGCATTCAGATATAAAAGATGGTTTAAAAGTAGGAGATTAACATTTAAGGTTTATTTAAGCTGCAAATGAAAATAATATATCAATGGGTTGTATAAACAAGCAAATATCTTGATTTTTATAAAAGAGGTTTTTTTGCAGTATAGTTTAAGAAAGCATGTACTTCTTACTGACTGTAAAATATGACAATACAGACTGAGATGCAGTTTCAACAATGACAGCAAAGGTAAGATATGCATTTGGGAACTTCCAGGAGCTGCCCCACATACTATCTTCTCTGGTATTGATGGGACACATTTAATCAAGCTGAGTGAGGTATATTATATGGTGCAGGAGACTGAAATGTGTTAACCAAGGCCACATAAAGGGTAAAATTAGAAAGGACTGAGATAAGAAAGATCAGATGACAGTCTGTTAAAGTGATAAAATATTGTGATGAGAAAATGGGCATGTGGAACAAAAACCTGAACAGCGCTGGATGCAAAACTTAAATGTAATCAAGGTGGAGATTACTTCTTTTAGCCATTATCACTTGGAAATGTACTACGGAACATACAGTAGATTCACTGTACAGTATATACACACTCTTAGACTAATAAGCCTTACCATTAACGCAAAGATTAATAATTAGAAGACTAATTATTTTTTAGTAGTATCAAAAATAAAAAGTTAAAGTTAAAAGTACTTAAAAATCTTTAAAAACTGCATTTTATAAACTTTTCTGATTTCCTATATATCAGTAATCACACTGCTGTATCAGAGATGCATTTGGGAATATTTTTGTCTCTAAAGTCAAACTGGTATACTATGTTTGTGCAACTACAAATCTCCACTGCACATCTGTACTCCCCATCTACTGTAAACGTGGCAGAAATAGTTTAATTAATTAGAAACTACACACTAACGAGCAGCAGTCCTTTATACTACATACACCTTCACTTTAATTACCTCCAGGTAATGATTTTTACACATTACAGAGAAAGACATTAATGGAGCTGTTCAGGAAAGTTTTACAAGCTAGTCCCGCAGCCTTTCTGCAACTGAGAACAAAGTATGTTGAGGCAATCTGACTAAATTCCATTAGTCCTGTCTCTGTTTTAATGTGAAGACCCCCAAGCAGCTGGTACCATTTTTCTAACCATCTACATTAATGGTTATTTTTTACTTTCCCTGCAGCTACTAATAAAGCTGAAATCCTGGCATTAGAAATGTGCAGCCACGCCAGGATACTGCAGATTAATGAAAACTACTGGTTTATTACAGTGCAGCACAATATTACTCTACCCTAGTCCTGAAGGAATACTAAGACTGCTGGATTTCATTCCAAATGAATTCTTAACTGGAATAATTGGATTTTTAATTGACATGCTTGCGTATACTGTACAGACTACTCAGATCTCAGTCTGGTCGTTATCTGTGTGAAGCTTGCCCAGTCTTCCATATAGGTTTTCCCTGTATGAAACAATTAGTTTTAGATTGCATATACTTATCTTTAATGATATTTTATGTTACAACCATATCTTATGAAGAGTAAACTGTGAAGCCAATCTCCTATTAGTGTAAGTCTAATACTACTGTATGTACAAATAGTTAATTTTAGCCTCCTCCAAATATTTATTTTGATGCACTTTATCATCCATCTATTTTCTAAAATCGCTTTTTACATTACAGAGTGGCAAGGAGCTGGAATCTATCCTGGCAGCAATAAGCACAGTCCAAAATCTACTTTCTTAAGAGTAAACTGAGTAACTCAGTAGGCAGAATCAGAGTCCTCAGCACATGATTGTTTGAGCATTAAGATATTTAAGGATGCTAAAACATATGTTGATAAATTCCTTCAAAACAAAGGCTTCTATTAGGTTTATTTCCAACATTTATTAAAAAAATTAATAGAGACACTGTTTTGAGAGAGCATTGGAAGGAATAAGTTAAAACTATGTCTAATAAAAATGAAAGTTTCACTAGGTGTAGGCATTTAAAGAGAATACATACCACTCTAAGACGTGAACATTACACATAATGGCAGCCACTGGTTTCAGGCAACAACTTGCATTGTCTGGAATAAATCCTAGGATTTTATGTGGATCTACTGGTATTTCATGTCAGAATAGCTAATAAACTAACAAAAGATTATACACAGAGTACTATCTGCTGAAGATGCAAGTTCCTAATCAGCTTTTATTAAACAGTAGTTCAGAAATATACAGTAGAGATGGTATTCAAATTAGTAGTGAATTTAAACATCCTGAGAGCATGACAGTGCAAATCCCACACAGAAAGCAATCAAGATGGAATAGCACTTTGGTCATGGATTATGTTGTTATGCGATTTGAATTTGGTTAAGGAAAGTATAAACCTCATAAATCAGATGGTGTGTGATGGGGAGTGTATGCAGGTTTTTTGTTGAAACCAGTCACTCCTTATATCTGTGTTATTTCTACCTTCATGTTGTGATGCAAGAAGGCCTCAACATTTAAATATTTCAACTAAAAGCGAATGTTTTCATAAAGATGCAAAACTAATACATTCTGTGGCAAAAATGTTATTTACCCCCTCCTTATCTCATCAATTAAATTGACTGCACGTTTCACATTTTTGCATCATTTTTTAACTCTGGATTGTAATACTATAGTTTTTAAATAGACTTGCTATAAAATAAAAAACACTTTTGTTGGAAGCACTCATCATCCCAGTCCTCCCCTATGGCTCAGAGACTTTAACGTTTTTGCAGACAGACTTCAACAGGCTATAAACATTCGTGATGCGTTGCCTGCGGAAAATTCTCGGAATCTCGCTCAAAGACAGTCTACGAAACGAAACGATAAGGATCAGATGAATCCAACAAAACAGTATAGCTGAGGAAAATCGGAAAATAACACTACGCTGGTTTGACCAATCTTGTGGGATGTCCAAAATCAATCTGCACATACAGTATCATACTGGCTCTGAGGGCAAAGAATTAACAACGAATATGGAATGCTACGAAAACCTACAATGAAGCGCAACTACAAAGGCAGAGTTTATGTAGCGCTGCTTTTAACTGATGAGGTATATCTCGTGCTGTTGGTGGTGCAAATCCACCCTAATAAAAGG
Source organism: Erpetoichthys calabaricus (assembly GCF_900747795.2). Taxonomy (NCBI): domain Eukaryota; kingdom Metazoa; phylum Chordata; class Cladistia; order Polypteriformes; family Polypteridae; genus Erpetoichthys; species Erpetoichthys calabaricus. Next base: position 250,481,559 of record NC_041396.2, read on the forward strand.
ATAAGTGTCTGGTTGCTCTGTCTGTCATTCTAAAACAAAACATTAACGCTGCTCTTACGACTTCCACATCAAATGGTATATAACAGAGACATGTGCATTTTATTTGTCACCCCAAGGGGTACATTTGTGATGCAGCATGTTTTGGAATGACAAATGCAAAGCATTTTATTACTACATGCATTACAAAATACATTCCAATAGATGGCACCCTGCACGCGTTAAATCTTAGCTGATTAATTGACTCAGCACATAGACGAGTAAGCGCTAGTTGTACTTGTATACTGTAGCATCTTCACAGCGTGGCTCATTCAAAAAAGCTAAACAGAAGTCGGCTATTTTGGTGCAATATTCAAAACAATAGCCTGCAAGTTATAGTCACGTAATCCCTTTAAGCTAATGTCGGGCACGGTTAATGTCAGTCTTTACATGCGCCCGCATTCACCTCTTTACTAGGTCGATTCGCTGTAGCTGCACCGCGGCCCTTATTCGATATAAAGCGTAGCTGAGTACAGTATGGTATGGCATAACGGTTAGGGAGAATCCTCGGGAGAAGATTCATTTTGGGTTATTACTTTAGAAAAAAACTGAGCTGTCTCTCTTCATATAAGAATAAATACACATACTATTGTAACTTTTCTATTTTGACCAGGAGTGTCATGTACGTGTGTATATCCACCCGCCGTTATTTTTTAAATGGCTGCCAGAATTTTTTTTCCAGTATGACTATGAGGTTCTATGGAGTGGTGTTCTATCCAGTATTGGTTCCTGTTTTATGTTGATTGCTGGTGAAAGAGAATTCCTTCAGCTCAAAAAAAACAAAAAAAAAAAAAACGTGCTAGCTTCTTCAGTTAATGATAAACCCCCAACTCTACCCCTGACGAACGGTATCACTCTTATTTGCTGAGACAGTAGAGTTTGTTTTCCATAAGATAATCGTATATTTAACATTATTACTGTATAATCACCCAAAACTCAATTGAACAGCCCTTTTTCTTTACTCGCTTGTCCAGTTCCTCATCACGTTGAGTCGGCGGCATTCCTTAATAGCATTGGCTTGAAGCAGGAACCAGACATGTACGGGGCGACAATCGATCTATAGGACACACTGACACATACGACCAGACACACACCGAAACAACTTTGAGTACCCATTTAATCTTGCTAGCACCCAAGAAAATAGCAATATCAACGTAACTACGGCATGAACTTGCAAACTCTATAAACAGTACTCCGGCCGGGGATTAAAACAAGACGTTGGAGCATGGAGCTAACCACTGCGCCACCAATCATCAAAAAATCAATATGAAAAAACTTTTACAAATGAAATGAGATAATTTGCCCAGCAAGCTTCTTAGTTTAGAAAATTGTCTGGTTGTCCCAAATATTATTTTTCCGTAAATTAAAAAAGTCAGGCTCTCCACTTCAACATGTTTGGTAGTTATTCTTCATATTCCATAGTTTTAATGTCGTATATTAAACAGACTGCGGTGGGTTGGCACCCTGCCCGGGATTGGTTCCTGCCTTGTGCCCTGTATTGGCTGGGATTGGCTCCAACAGGCCCCCGTGACCCTGTGTTCGGATTCAGCGGGTTGGAAAATGGATGGATGGATGGATATTAAACAGAAAGCTGTAGCGCCTTTCGCAGACTGTACGATCGTAAGGCGCTTACGACAGTTCATAAGAATAAAGTCTGTGGTGGGCTGGCGCCCTGCCTGGGGTTTGTTTCCTGCCTTGCGCCCTGTGTTGGCTGGGATTGACTCCAGCAGACCCCCGTGACCCTGTAGTTGGGATATAGCGGGTTGGATAATGGATGGATGGATAAGAATAAAGTACAAAGAAACACATATTAGATTACAAAGCAATACAAAAACTAATGCAAAATAATATAAATTGTGCTGTTGATGATGCGTGAATGTTTTCCGCAAGCTTCTGCTGAAATATTTAATAAAGGACCATGTGTCTACCAATAATTTAATAAAGTCTAAACAACACAGAAAATGATCAGACTTCCATTTTATGTGAATCGTCTTTCTCCAGGTCAGTAATATGTATGTTTCTCCATTAATAGCAATGCTACTCTCAGTATTTCTTTTTTCTTTCTTTCTTAATTCACTTATTGTATATTAATTGCCCAACACGGCTATATACACAAATACACACACATTTAAATCAAGCCACCAATTAACCGAACGTGTTCAAATATTACATGAATAGAGTCCCAAATTGCTTACGACTGCGCTACCGGATAGTCTGTATTACTTGCGTGTATGTACTCCAATGTTAATAAATAATGTTTATTGTTAATTCGGATTGTTTTAACTTTATAAAAACTGCTCGTCATCTTTCTGCAAAGAGTCAAATAAACTGAGGTATACTCACCTGCTCTCGAGTCAACCGCCTAGTACCTAAAGCGGTCCCACTGCTGCTAACCCAAGCTGAGCTCAAGGACTCTAAATACCTCAGGAAACGCGCCCCGCAATCCACGGAGGGTTCCCATTGGCTGCCACACACTTGGGCGGGAGTGCTAGTGGGAGACCTCGGGCTGCAACTTCAGCGTCCTGTTGCTGTAGAAACACGTGGCAGCGGTACCCCGACGGTTTTAATTTAAAGATTTCTGGCCTTCGACGGAGAAAGTTAATTGAGAAGCTCACTGTGTCATCCGTGAATATACAATTGAGTCGAAATCAACAGGTTTTGTAGTTTTCAGCATATATGGTGATATAATAACTGTAAATGATAATGGATGTTAAACGATAAAAGTCAACTGTGCTGTGGATAGTGAAAGAGGCTGTATCATTAAGAGGATGCACGCTGCACTGGAAGTAAGAGCATTTTACAATGTTAAGACAGGGCACATTCGTGTAACTTTAGAAATAATTTCTGTCATTTCAGTTTTAACGTATATTGTGCCTATGCATTTTCACAAAGCTGTGTTTATAAAGTTTTACACATAAGTCTATTAGCGAAATTTATACATTGCATGAGCTCCACAGCTCGCATATATGAACAGTCTATTTTGAATTAAGTTTTTAAAGGCAAAATGCATATCACCCCCAGAAGCACGTTGCACCTGAAGAAATAAAGGGTGATTCTCAGATCACTTTATTCACTGATTTTCAAAAGCAGCATACTGCAGTACAGAATTGTGTGTAGTGTACCCCCATTGCATCTAGGAAAAAGCAGGAAGCAGCAATGGACCAAGCACAAAGTTAACATTTACTCATATAGGCCTATTTTATATTTTCTAATCAACTTAAATACTTACGGTCACCGTCATTGCAAAGCCAACTTGAAGCACTCACCTATCCATCCATCCATCTTCATTATACCTGCTGTCTCCACTTCCAGATAATGTGAAGCTACAGTCTGTCTCTAGACAGGGTGCCACGGTGGGAAGAAGAGTCTAAGAGCAGTGTGCACTAACTATACTAAAAAAGAGAGAGATTTACAAGCCTCTGAACAATTAGCAAGGAAATATTTTAATGAATAACAAATAATATTAGTACTTGAGCAAGTAAGGTTGTTTTAAGTTTAAGTCATTGCTGAAAGATGTTTAACTTGAATAAAAGTCAGGGACATGGATTATGCAAAGACACTTTTTGAAACCTAAAGAGCCAAGCCCTTTCATTTAGATTAGCTGGCTAGTCTTCAGATTTGGCAGAGAGCTTAGCAGGCAAAGAAGGAGGCATCTATAGGGAATATCAGTGAGGCCATGATCAGTGAATTTCACATGGTCTGAAAGAGGTTCTGGCAAACAATTTTCCAAATGGTGAACAAGCACTTATCAGAGGCAGAGCCAAAAGATCCTGGTAAGACCAAGACCATTCTTGTAGCTAAATTCACAACAGTAGTTGAAAACTTGCTCAGTAGAATTTTTTAGGAGAAAACTAAAGGAATGAGTTAAAGTCACAGAAGTAAGGTTTCTATGCAGGGATGCTGTGCTCTTTCTATATTAACGTGTGATATGTTTAGCACCTAAAAAGGACCACTGATTAGTGATCTGTTCTGAAAGGTAGATACTGAGGTGGTTTAGGCACCTAGCAAGACATTTCCCAAGCATCTCCAAAAGAAGATGTAGAGGATCCTACCCAATGGAAGGGGACACAGAAACAAACCCAGAACAAGCTGGATGAATGATGCCAATCTGTTTCTCACTTGAGCAGCCTGGTATCTAAGCATTACTTGGAAGGAGCTGGTGTTAGAGAATTTAGTTTATCCCTGCACACCCTGTTGCCACCACAACCTTCACCAGAACTTGAGTGATAAGCAGGTTAGAAACAACAAGTGGACCACAAAAAGAGTTAATGCATTTCCTTTTATTGAAATTTGCTTTTTTAAAGCAATACAACACAATTAAAAATAATGTCATCAGTCATTGTCCAACCCGCTATATCCTAACATAGGGTCACGGGGGTTTTGCTGGAGCCAATCCCAGCCAACACAGGGCACAAGGCAGGAACAAATCCCGGGCAGAGCGCCAGCCCACCGCAGGGCACACACACACTCACCAAACACACACTAGGGACAATTTAAGATCGCCAATGCACCTAACCTGCATGTCTTTGGACTGTGGGAGGAAACCGGAGTACTCGCACTCAGACACGGGGAGAACATGCAAACTCCACACAAGGAGGACCCAGGAAGCGAACCCAGGTCTCCTTACTGTGAGGCAGCAGCGCTACCACTGTGCCACCGTGCTGCCCATAACGTCATCACTTTTACAATATTATCAGTTTCATTACTTAAGATATTCTTCTTACATGGCAATTCAGCACTCTTTGCATTTAGTAAGTTGGAAACCAGGAAGTAGTGAGCAGAAGAAAGAGTCTAAGACTAGGGAGCTGAAAAAAGGAGCTGTTTTTCAGAAAGAAGCTGCCCAATTTTACAAACGCCTGGCTTGATTCTCACTAGATATTTGTTTTCTTACCTACTTGAAATATAACACAACCATAAACCAATTACAAAATGGAGTGGGGTATGAGCATTTTCCACATGAGCTAAATAAGCCAGGGAAAAAAAACAATGTAACAAAAGCAGCAAGTATACTTGACTGATGACACTGGTCTGCACCAGAATCTTCATGTGCAAAAAGAAATAAAGTATAGTTTATAAATTTACAAAGTGTGCTGGATCTGTTTGTGAAGTTGTGATTTCTCTAACACAGCTTCCTTAAGATAATGGATTCAGTGAAAAATGCTGTTTTGAAAAAAAAAAGTTGATTTTTAAAAAATAAGTTACATTTATTTAAGTGTTTTTCATGGATATAATATTATTTGAAGCATATTGTGAGCTAAATATCACAGTCTTACTAATTCCTAACATTGGTTGAGGTTGTAACAACTTAAAATCAAGTATACAGTGGTGTGAAAAACTATTTGCCCCCTTCCTGATTTCTTATTCTTTTGCATGTTTGTCACACAAAATGTTTCTGATCATCAAACACATTTAACCATTAGTCAAATATAACACAAGTAAACACAAAATGCAGTTTGTAAATGGTGGTTTTTATTATTTAGGGAGAAAAAAAAATCCAAACCTACATGGCCCTGTGTGGAAAAAGTAATTGCCCCCTGAACCTAATAACTGGTTGGGGCCACCCTTAGCAGCAATAACTGCAATCAAGCGTTTGCGATAACTTGCAATGAGTCTTTACAGCGCTCTGGAGGAATTTTGGCCCACTCATCTTTGCAAAATTGTTGTAATTCAGCTTTATTTGAGGGTTTTCTAGCATGAACCGCCTTTTTAAGGTCATGCCATAGCATCTCAATTGGATTCAGGTCAGGACTTTGACTAGGCCACTCCAAAGTCTTCATTTGTTTTTCTTCAGCCATTCAGAGGTGGATTTGCTGGTGTGTTTTGGGTCATTGTCCTGTTGCAGCACCCAAGATCGCTTCAGCTTGAGTTGACGAACAGATGGCCGGACATTCTCCTTCAGGATTTTTTGGTAGACAGTAGAATTCATGGTTCCATCTATCACAGCAAGCCTTCCAGGTCCTGAAGCAGCAAAACAACCCCAGACCATCACACTACCACCACCATATTTTACTGTTGGTATGATGTTCTTTTTCTGAAATGCTGTGTTCCTTTTACGCCAAATGTAACGGGACATTTGCCTTCCAAAAAGTTCAACTTTTGACTCATCAGTCCACAAGGTATTTTCCCAAAAGTCTTGGCAATCATTGAGATGTTTCTTAGCAAAATTTAGACGAGCCCTAATGTTCTTTTTGCTTAACAGTGGTTTGCGTCTTGGAAATCTGCCATGCAGGCCGTTTTTGCCCAGTCTCTTTCTTATGGTGGAGTCGTGAACACTGACCTTAATTTAGGCAAGTGAAGCCTGCAGTTCTTTAGACGTTGTCCTGGGGTCTTTTGTGACCTCTCGGATGAGTCGTCTCTGCGCTCTTGGGGTAATTTTGGTCGGCCGGCCACTCCTGGGAAGGTTCACCACTGTTCCATGTTTTTGCCATTTGTGGATAATAGCTCTCACTGTGGTTCGCTGGAGTCCCAAAGCTTTAGAAATGGCTTTATAACCTTTACCAGACTGATAGATCTCAATTACTTCTGTTCTCATTTGTTCCTGAATTTCTTTGGATCTTGGCATGATGTCTAGCTTTTGAGGTGCTTTTGGTCTACTTCTCTGTGTCAGGCAGCTCCTATTTAAGTGATTTCTTGATTGAAACAGGTGTGGCAGTAATCAGGCCTGGGGGTGGCTACGGAAATTGAACTCAGGTGTGATACACCACAGTTAGGTTATTTTTTAACAAGGGGGCAATTACTTTTTCACACAGGGCCATGTAGGTTTGGATTTTTTTTCTCCCTAAATAATAAACACCATCATTGAAAAACTGCATTTTGTGTTTACTTGTGTTATATTTGACTAATGGTTAAATGTGTTTGATGATCAGAAACATTTTGTGTGACAAACATGCAAAAGAATAAGAAATCAGGAAGGGGGGCAAATAGTTTTTCACACCACTGTATGTACAATTTGTTTTCTCTCAATCAGTATTTTTCCCTTTCTTTTTCTTTCTCTAAATAACCAGGAATTTATATTTAGAATGTTAGAAAAATGCATTTATATTATGCAGAAGAGAGAAAGTTGCTGTTTAAATGTTTTTTTGCAGAAATATGTAGAGCTGCATTGATCTGTTCTTTGTCTCGACCAGGTAACAGGCAAGTACAGTAAATTGTTAAAAAATACCTTTCCTTTATTGAAAAAAAAAAACATGTGCCACAATGTTCTTGGGATTACAATAATGGAAAGCTAGGAGAAACTAGTTTAAGGAGCTTCTCTCTTTCTGCCTAGCACTTGGGGTGCAACATGTCTTTAAGAATCCATTTCCTACACTCTCATTTGAATTTTATGAGAACATAGGAACAGTCTCTGATGAACATGGGGAGAGGTTCTACCAGGACATCACTTAAATGTAGAGACGTTATAGTGGAAAATGGCTATTCCACCATGAAACACCTTCAGAGGATTACAGTATATGAGAAAAATACTAAGTAACTACTTTTTAAATTAATAATAATGTTCAAAACAAACAAATTTTTTTTTGCTAGCCAGTGTTATATAGGGGGGCGCTAAACATCTCTATATTATAATAAAAAAATCTTGGGTCGAGACGTGATCTTCTCAGAAAGACACTTTAATGTCCCGCGAGACAAGGTAGTGAGACAAAAGGACAGCTGCTGTACAGGCTTTTAAATGATCAACACACAGTGCAACAAGCAGAACACGCAGCTCAGCAGCAGCTGATCCGACAGCATCTCCTTAGTGTGCGTTCAGCCCCCCTTCCATAGGGTGAGCAGCAGAGACGCGAAGTGGCAGGCGCGTCATGCGACACGGGGGAGGGGGTGTGTGAGTGAAGTGAGCAGGGGGCAAAGCCCCCTAGTTTTAAACATTTTTAACAGCACATTTAATACATACAGTAAGTGCCTTAGGCAACAGTGATAATTCTGAAAAAGCACAATGTACTGGCAAATGCAATATAGTGAAATGCATAACTGTATATGAAAATGAATGATAAAGTGTTCCACTTCACTTAAAGAAACTATTTGTTGTTATTTTAGATTTTTATAAAATATGTTCAAGTGTAAGTAATTTAGAATATTGTATCCTGATATACACTCCCTTACTCTGTGTCCATTTTCTGAGGGAGATAAAGTAAATTAGTAAAGGCATATAATTTTTTACTGTTATTACTGCACTTTGTAATGTGTCTCTTTTATAGTGAAAGCATAGAACCATCTTTCTGGTTTTTGGTGCAACACATTTAATGAGTAATCAAACTCACAAAAGATTATAAATATAAACCCACAACAAGACTAGCTGCATATCAGTTTATCTGAGCCCAATTTTCAGTTACTTGTAATAGGCTTAAGACTGGAGACAGCCTGTTAGGTATGTCCTATAGAATGGTCTACATAAGTTCAGCAACATGTTACCTGCTCATAATTTTTGCACCAGTTGCAAATGTGTTTTCCTTCAACTCGGTTTTGGATATCAGAATGATGTATAATTGTGGGAAGTTTTCTGATACATTTCACCCTTGCTACCATAGTCATCCAGATGTAAAGGAATACAGTTTTCTGATATTTTCCCAAAACACAATCAGCAATAAAAATTAAAATATTTACTCCATTCCGTTTTCCACATATACCCATATATACCCATCTTGTTTTCTGCATCACCTGTTTGAGTTAAACCACATCATAAATGTGGTTTCATCATAAAATCTGGTTACAGCTTTATCTAATCATGTACTGACCTGCAGCACAGTGCTGAGGTCTCTGAATGAAAGGGACAAGTATCAACCAAGGAAAAGGGACATAAACCACCAGCCTCAATCTCTAAAAAGTTTATGTTAGAATCCATCATTTAACTGTTAATTGCAATATAATTTACAAAAAGAGAATATAAAAATGTCATTTTTATCAAGAGGTGCTGGGCCTACAGTATGTGAAAAGGTGGTATTATTCACTGGATGTGTTGGGCACTAGGACCAGTACTAAACATCTCTATCAGTAGCGCTTGTCTGTTTTGAATTGACATGATATGATTGCAGTGATGTACCACAAGGCACATGTGCAGACGGCAATGGCTCCATGAGTTACGACATTAAGAAATTTGTCAAGTGTAAAATACAGGAAATAAACATTTTTTAAAACTACATTAGGGCAACTAAATTGGTGTTGATGTAGAGAACTATCCCAAATTATGCAGGTAGTCTCATCAGACTAACGAACAACAGCTTACTTATTAACAATTGTCAAATCTGCAGTCTCCCTGTGCATCAAGTAAGCAGGTTAACCCCATCATCACAGCAGCACACTACCACTCTGGATTTCTTCAAAAGATAAACAATAATATTCCTTCTGTAATATTATATGTGTTTTTCTTCTTTGCATGAGACAAGCATATTTGTGGGCAATATGAGGCTGTCTTTACAAGGAGCATTATTTTAAAAAGTTGACAAAAGGACCAGATAAATTTTCAACAATTGCTTTTTGTGTATTTATTCTTGGCAAAAAAAACTATTGAATGGAATATAAATCAAACATTGAGGTTTAATTTTTTCTAGAATACAGACATAAATGTGTTTGAAGTCTTTATTACAAGTTATTATGGCTGCTTGCCAACTTTATTGTACTAATTATTTGTCAAATGGTAAATGTCAAATGGTGTGTATTCTGCCAATTCAGAAAAAGTCTTTGCATCAGGGTTCAAATCTTAGTCTGGTTATTTTTTGTATAAAGTTTACATTTTTTCTCTGGTTTCATTTTTCATATTGCATATTCCAGTGCATACTACTTGAATAATATTCTGTTTTCTTAAAATGAATGAGTGAGGTAGAGTGTGTCACGTGTTAGAATGGTGCACACCAAAGAATTTTGGAATTAAATATGTAAGCCATTCACCCTGCAAAAGCCTAGAATGCTCACATGTAGATTAAGAGTGGGATATGGAAAACTAATGACAAATTACATCATAAAGCCCCCTGTAACAAACATTCAGGCAACAAAGCCGGAGAGTGGCACTTGTAACATACAGAAAAAAATTCTACAGGTTAAACAAATAACTAACATTTAAGAAAATAAAAACACTGCCAGTTTACCATCACAATGTAAAACAGTTTCATCTTTATAACATGGTTAACTTTTCAAACATAATTTAATTTAGGTGCACCTATGCGAAATCATTACTGCTACATAATAATTCTCATTAACACCCCTACAAGCATAAAAAAAGACAATTGATACACCTTGTCTAGAAAATCCAGTCTTACTAAAAAGCATGAATGTTTGTTGAGCACCTTCAAAACTCTGTCCTCTGTTCTTATAAAATTTTAAAAGTTAATTTTAATTTTGAAAAGTTCAGAACCACATAATTAAAAAAGAGAGGTTATTCTCTTTAAATTCTTTTCAGAAGTGGTCATAGCAACTGAACAAAGTTTTTCATATAATTATACAACTGTAAACATGGCATGGCACTTACACAATAGATATCTGTCTGAAGTTTGTAGAACAGATGTAAATTAATTAGCATTTTTGAATCCATGCAATCCAATTCAGAGTCACAGAGAGTCAGAGACTATGGTGCAAGTACATCACATGAACCTATTCATGTATAAGCTACCAAACAACCTCACCTGCATGAGAAAGTCCTCAACACAACACAAATCAAAGGAAACCTGGAAAATTCTAAAACCATTTTTAGAAAGATACAGGCTGAGAATAAAACAAATAGAATCATTACAGTAAGATATGAATTCATGGGCTGCTTTACATATTGGAGCATGTCAAACAGCTAGTCCAATAGAACCCCACAGAAAGGGTTTTATAGCTTGTAACCCAGATAGGATTTCAAATTCATTCAGTGCTCAGCTCTCTTACAACCTCTTCCACGCCTCAGTTTTCACTACTATATCCAGGGAAAAGGTAATGGGGGGCTTGGCATATTGCCACACTTCACACATACCATAGGAGATGTTTGCAGAGAGGTAAGTGTAACTTTCAGTAAATAAACATTACAATTCACAGAGACAGGTCATAGCAGACTACTCTTTAAGGGTCATGCAAAATACTATTTATACAATGAACCAGATGCTGCAACACCTGGAGCACGGCTTTAGTTAACTATGATACAGTGCTACACTTTATGTGAAAGTTGTTTACCCCTAGATTGTTCTAAATGCCAGGTACATACAAAGTACCTTGCAGACACCAATGAAGAGGTATGTTTTTTCAGAGTTTGGTGGTACTTAAGATGGACATCATACATATTTACACTAAGATAAAGGTGAATAAAGTGTTACCACACCAAAAAACACTAAATTATAACATGATCAACATCTACTATGAAGAAGCCTAATGGCCACATACACTAACTACTGTATCTCTCCAAACAGTTTTTACACACTGGTTACACTATGGGCTCAGGTCTGTAGTGAAGAACCAGTGCAGGATGTAGACTTTAGCATGAGGGCTATTTACAGTCATTTGTAAAAGTTTGGGAACCCCTCTCAGCCTGCATAATAATTTACTTTCAACAAAAAAGATAACAGTGGTATGTCTTTCATTTCCTAGGAACATCCGAGTACTGGAGTGTTTTCCGAACAAAGATTTTTAGTGAAGCAGTATTTAGTTGTATGAAATTAAATCAAATGTGAAAAACTGGCTGTGCAAAAATTTGGGTCCCCTTGTAATGTTGCTGATTTCAATGCATGTAACTGCTCAATACTGATTACTTGCAACACCAAATTGGTTGGATTAGCTTGTTAAGCCTTGAACTTCATAGACAGGTGTGTCCAATCATGAGAAAATGTATTTAAGGTGGTCAATTGCAAATTGTGCTTCCCTTTGACTCTCCTGTGAAGAGTGACGCATGGGATCCTCAAAGCAACTCTGAAAAGATCTGAAAACAAAGATTGCTCAGTATCATGGTTTAGGGCAGCGTTTCTCAACCTTTAAGTATTTGCGACCCAAGTTTTCATAACAGTTTTAATCGCGCCCCACTAACGTTTTTTTGAAACCCTAATAAAATTTACTCCTTTATTTTTTGCTGCCGATACACCGCTAAAAGTTTAAAATTTCCCTATGAATAGCGAAATTACGCCACATATGGCAACACTCGAGCTAGGGGGCCGTGCCCCACAGTTTGAGAACTGCTGGTTTAAGGGAAGGCTACAAAAAAGCTATCTCAGAGGTTTAAACTGTCAGTTTCAACTGTAAGGAATGTAATCAGGAAATGGAAGGCCACAGGCACAGTTGCTGTTAAACCCAGGTCTGGCAGGCCAAGAAAAATACAGGAGCGGCATATGCGCAGGATTGTGAGAATGGTTTACAGACAACCCACAGATCACCTCCAAAGTTCTGCATGAACATCGTACTACAGACGGTGTATCTGTACATCGTTCTACAATTCAGCACAATTTGCACAACGAACATCTGTATGGTAGGGTAATGAGAAAGAAGCCCCTTCTGCACTCATGCCACAGAGTTGCTTGTTGTATGCAAATGCTCATTTAGACATGCCAGATTCATTTTGGGACAAAGTGCTTTGGACTGATGAGACAAAAATGTAGTTATTTGGTCATAACAAAAAGCACTTTGCATGGAGGAAGAAGAACACCGCATTCCAAGAAAAACGCCTGCTACCTACTGTCAAATTTGTTTTCATCATGCTGTGGGGCTAGTTCAGGGACTAGGGCCCTTGTTAAAGTCAAGGGTCTGATGAATTCAACCCAATATCAACAAATTCTTCAGGATAATGTTCAAGCATCAGTCACAAAGTTGAAGTTACACAGGGCTGGATATTCCAACAAGACAATGACTCAAAACACAGTTCAAAATCTACAAAGGCATTCATGCAGAGGGAGAAGTACAATGTTCTGGAATGGCCGTCACAGTCCCCTGACTTGAATATCATCGAAAATCTATGGGATGATTTGAAGCAGGCTGTCCATGCTCGGCAGCCATCAAATTAACTGAACTGGAGAGATTGTGTATGGAAGAATGATCAAAAATACCTCCATCCAGAATCCAGACACTCATCAAAGGCTATAGGAGGCATCTAGTGGCTGTTATATTTGCAAAAGGAGGCTCAACTAAGTATTGATGTAATATATCTGTTGGGGTGCCCACATTTATGCACCTGTCTAACTTTGTTATGATGCATATTTTCTGTTAATCCAATAAACTTAATGTCACTGCTGAAATACTACTGTTTCCAAAAGGCATGTCATATATTAAAAGGAAGTTGCTACTTTGAAAGCTCAGCCAATGAATAAACAAAAATCCAAAGAATTAAGAGGGGTTCCCAAACATTTTCATATGACTTCACCATATGACTTGTTAAAAGGCTTTATCATTTAAAGCACAGCAGCCACATGGTCACCACCTTTAAGTACTTAGCTCATCATTACTGTTGAGATGTGAAAATTGTACCCATAACCTGAACTAGATCTATAAGGCAATGAGCTCGAAAATGAAGGTGCAGTTCAAAACAGCATTTACATTACCATAAAAGACTGAATAACTACTGTACTACCATTACAAAATGACCAAATCCTTTGCCATGTAAAAACATTAAGATCAAAACTATTTCAATTATGTCACCATCCAGATCAAATGCTATTGACTGCACCAGTACTGGTTATGTAAAAACTACGTAATGCTGAAAATACAGAACCTTTAAAGCCACTCTGTTCAGCAAAGTCAAATGAAGATACTCTCAAAGTAACAAAGGAGATAATATTGTAGCTACATTTCTTATAACTTTATTTTATACATCGCTAAAGAAAGAGTGTCATTTTGAACCTAGGAACTCTAAAATGCTACTTGTATCAGTCCATGGGACTTCTGAATACATGAAGTATGGCGCTCATGCAGTGGTAATGAATTGGAGAACACAAAAGGTAATAGTGACTTGCTTTGTCATGCTTTTTTCATTTTAGTCATATATTGATTAGTTAAAAACCAACACCATTAGGACAATGGTATCACTAAGGAACCCATTTGCCTGAAACTACTGTACATACTCAAAAAAGACATTTCCTAAAACATCCGTTTCATAATGCTTATTCTCCTAAAGATAGCCACTTTATTAGGTACACCATAGCCCAAAGGTGCTATGTTGTATTGATATCTGGTAACTGTGGAGGCCATTTGAGAACAGTGAACTCAATGCCATGTTTAAGAAACCAGTTTGGAATTATTCAAGGATTGTGACATGACACATTAACCGTCTGGAAGCAGCCATCAAAAAATGGGTACATTGCAGTCATAATGGGATGGATATGGTCAGCAACAATACTCAGGTAGGCTGAGGCATTTAAATGATGCCCAACTGGTACTAAAGAAGCACAAAGTGCACCTAGAAAACATCCCCCACAACATTACACCATCAGCCCGAACCTGAACAACTGATATAAGGCAGGCTGGATCCATGCTTTCATGTTTTTGTTGATGCTAAATTCTTACTCTACCATCCAAATGCTGCAGCAGAAATAGAGACTCATCATAAGGGCAACATTTTTCTAATCTTAATCTGTGGAAATTGTAGCCTAAGTTGCCTGTTCTTAGCTGACAGGAGTGGCACTCAGTGTGGTATCCTACTGCTGTAAACAATCTGCTTCAAGGTTTGACATGTTGTGCATTCAGAGGTGCTCTGCTGGATACCTCGGTTGTAATGAGTGGTTGTATGAGTTACTGTTACCTTTCTATCAGCACGAACAAGTATGGCCATTCTCCTCTGACTGCAGGTATCATTATGGCATTTTAACCTAGTCAACTGCCACTCATTGGATATTTTACCTTTTTCAGACCATTCTCTGTAAATCCTAGAGATGGTTGTGCATAAAAAAAAATCCCAGAAGAGGAGCAGCCCGGCTGGCACCAACAACCATGCCATGTTCAAGAGCACTTAAAGCATGGTCTGAACTTCAGCAGGTTGTCTTGACAAATGTCTACATGCCTAAAAGCATGGAGCTGCTGTCATGTTATTGACCAATTAGATATTTGCCTTAACAAGCAGTTGCACGTGTGCCTAATAAAGTGGGCGGTGTGTATTTTATTATATATATATATATATATATATATATATATATATATATATATATATATATATATATATATATATATAGACAGACGGCCCTTGATAATGTTTAGGACAAAGACATTTTTCATTGATTTACCCCTCTACTCCGCAGTTTTAAATTATAAATCAAACACTTCAGGCGATGCAGATTTTAAATTAAGGCATTTACTTGTAATTTCTACATCAAGTGACAAAAACATAACATTATATATACATAGTTCCCTGGATTTCAGGGCATCATGTTTGGGACATGGCAAATGGTAGTACTGTATTGCAAACAAAATGAATTGGTCTACCAGAAGAGATTTGGTTCCAGGCTTCAAACCAAATGAAATGCTGTGGCCTGACATGGAGAGCCGCTTCCCAGAATCCCAGAAACAATTAAGTAAAAGATCTTTAAGTAGGAATCGTCTAAAATATTTCCTTGCTGCCGTGCAACACGTGCTAAGGAAATGATTGGTGGATATTATTGGTGAGGGTGGATCTACAAATTACTAAATACAAAGATTCAGTCTTTTCAAGCCTAGACTGTACCGGTTTCAACATTGGATTTCTGCATTTATTGATGATAAAAATGTAATCACTAAATCAAAGATTAATTCTTAATACAAAGATCAAAAGGGTTCATAAACTTTGCTTGCAACTTTTCAGATTTGACAAGCAGCTGCATCTTTACTTTAGATCAGTGTTTCCCAACCTTTTTTGGGCCATGCCCCACCTAGGCCTCTCTAAAATCATGATGTCCCCCCACTGTAACATATACCTTATTCTTATCATTACCTATTCAAAAACATGGAGGAAGCCCATAATGTCATTAAGTTGGTCTAAACAAGCTTCCAAAGAACATGGAAACAAGAGGGAAAGGATAGTTGAAGTACTGACAAAGAAATCACTAAAATTGGTAAAAAAAAAAAAAAAAAAAAAAATTACAAAAAAAAAAATGAATATGAAAATAGTTTTGAAAACATGACGTGATATTCATAAATATAAAAACTGACAGCTTTTTCTGTAATATTTTGATCATCTTATATTTGTTATATTGCAAAATTTTATAATCTGTTACAATTCATATTACTTTAATGGTAAAAACGATTTCTAAGTAGAAAAACCCAAGCCAGTTGTAAAATCAAAGGGTTCTTCACCATCCCTTCTATGTTTATATTAATGTCTCCGTAAAATTTTTTTTTTCTATTAACAGTGAATTTGTTTTTTCATTTTATATATTGTTTAACATACCTAAATTCTCAAATTGCCCCCCCCTAAAAAATCAAATCGTGCCCCACGTTGGTAAATAATCTAAAGCAGTGATTTCCAACAGACCTATGGAGACAGTTTGTCACCCATGTTTGAAGAATTGCTTCATGCTCATATCTTACAAATTCATCTCTGTTCTCTAAACCATATGCATCAGCTGTATCTTTATTCTGAAATTTAAATCTATTTACTACCCCTGTCCCCTCAATGTTTTTTTGTCTTATTTCCATATACAGACACCAAGTATGTTTACTTACAAAATGTATTGAAGGACAATTTTAGTTTTTATACGACTTCCAGTTTTTTTTTTTTGTTTTTTTTTAAGGCAATGGCTAGTAGAGAGCACTCAGTGGGAATCTATTGCAGCCTTATTAAAATATACTATCCACTCTGTAGATGTTGCATGCAATTTCAGACATGGATAAACAGGATACTGAAAACGCATTTACCTTAACTTACTGCGTAAACTCAAAAATAAAATCTATGATGCCTGCAAAATCAGCTTTTCTAGGGGCAGCTGTTAAATGGTCAAATTCCAACATGCAAAACCAGGTGTTACTCAAAGTTTAAAAGTCCTAGGAATTCTAATAATTTCCATATAATACATTGTGCCATTTGCAATACTGACTAGTACTTCCCATCCTAAACCTTTTTAAAAATGTGTAAAAAGTTGCAGTTGCATGTATTTTATTTTTAACAGTTCTGTAAAGCAAGTACTGTGTATGCCACAGGACCAGAGGTCTTAGGGGGCATTCCTTTTCTAGACAAAGGCTTGCTAGTTATTTCTTGGTCAATTTAACAACAATGCATGTCTGAAAAAGCAATATTTAAACAGTACAAACCGATGGAAAATTAAAGAATTTGTTGGTAATGTTCCATTTAATTACTACGTTTGTCTTATATATTGGATTATATTAAAAACACTTGCATTGATCTGGAGGCACAAGAACAATGGTGTTAACTTATTTAGAAGCATTATGAAAATGTCCCCACACTGCTGGAAATAAAGAACATAACACAGAGCAGTAAAAACAGGTTTAATTGGAAATTAAAAGTGAATACAAAAACCACACATTCTAAAAGCACAGAATGGTGGAGATAAACCAAGCAGTCAAACATTTTAAATATCTCTCGGTACAGCTTTCTATTCACATACATACACAAGTGGAGACTCTGTTTAAGCACAGCAAGGTATATCAAGTGCAGTCCAGTTACAAAGTAAGGCACCCTAAACAAAGGTGATGCGGGTGCGAGCCTGATTAACTTGCCAGACATTAAGCTCCTCATACTCCTCAAGGGCTGCTTCAAACTGAGCTGGCGTGAAGCCTTTAGAGATGCACCTCTGCTCTGCCTCAACAAATTTTACGCTGCGTACACCTCGGTCGGGAACCATTTCACGGAGTGTGGCAAAAATCACATCAGCAGGTCTCTGTGTCCTAAACCACAAAAATCAAGTCAGAAAATTAGTTGAAAATAAGGGTTAATTCTGCCCTTTGCTAATCCAATATGTACATGTCAGAACAAAAAAAGCTCATGATTGCTTTACAGAATGCTTACAATAAATGTACCTTTAAGGAAATTCATATAAATACACATTAAAGCTTTAAGACATAACTTTTGCTTTTTGACTAAATAGCACCATTTCCCTTCACAAACTGGTTATAGTATTAATGTTAGCATATAAGCAAAGGTTGATATCATCTTTGTTGGGAATGTTCAAAACATGTAAAAGGCAATTTACTTTTTAATGTTACTCTTAACCGAGCAGTCTTCCACAGGAGCACAAGCCCGTCTATATACCACTCAGTTTCTGCAGTATTACATGGTTCTTTAATCTCGGTACACTTGCAGTCAACTAAGCCTCTGGTTGTGTAAAATTACCAGAACTACTTCATTCTTCTGGTGAAAGAAATTATAGCATGGGCATATGGTAAACAATCATCAAAATATACAAATCTTGATTTCGTACTACAAGTTATGAACTCATTATCAGCTGTGTCCCAGGTTTAGTTCTCTATTTTGCACAGTTGCTGATGCATAATGAAACTGGGGATCTGATCCAGAATGCAGGATTAGTGAGAAATCTGTTTCAAGTGCTGTTTGGGGAAAGGGCATTTACAAATTGTACATGGAAATCCTAAGTAAACACTGAATTACACATCTGGAGATCTTGCAGAGTTATGCAAGCTATTACATCTTTCTGCAGAAAGTCACTGAATAGTTTAGTACTTGAATAAGAGTTACTACAATGTAAGTGATAACTAATGCTGTGAGGCGAATTTATACTGCTTCAAGCCAATGCAGTAGCTATTCACGTAGGCTATGTCATCAAAAATATATTTCTGAGCTGCACCACAGACACATGCTTGATTTAGTTACCAGTGTTTGTAGCATTCAAGAAAAGTGAAAATGCAAGCAACTTTTGAAAGTAAACAGTTCATTAAAATGCAAGCACCTTTTGCCCTCTAGTAACACCATTCCTCTTACTAAAGGTTTTCTTCCTTACAGGAAAATTTGTCCCTTACAGTTTTCCATTTTAATATTTTTCTTGCTTCCAAACCAACAAACAAAACTTGGTTTTAGGAAATATGTAGTTACCAAACTAGACACAATCAGACGTAAAAAGGGGTCTACATAGGGTTCACATTAATATGATGCATAGTCACATTTTTTTTTAATGACGTGCACGTCACAATACATTATAATCTGAGATACCTGACATACATTCAATGCAGAAATATAAATCAGCCTTAAGGTACAAGTCAGAAAACTCACGACTGTATCCCAACTAAGATCTCATTCATTAAGGGCAGGCTGCTCTTCCAATATACATGCAAAAACATTTCTGGAGTCAGCCAAAACAAACAGTGTTATTACTCATTTTTTAAATATACATATACACATGTCCATAACGAACACCATGTTTAAGCATTGGGGTGCACTTGGCACCAGGACACCCTAGGCCTCAGTTCGATGATCGACTGTGTGGTCATGTCGTAGGACTTGTGGCCACATGTCTTGGACACTCGGGTGAAGAGAGGGGCGGAGCTGTCAACTGGTGGTGAGTTGGTTTCGATGGTGGGGGAGGATGCCGGTCAGGCCTGGTAGGCCCAAACGTGTTGTGAGGGTCTGCTGGGAACGTCTGGCAGAGCCCCCTGTCAGAAGTAGCTTCAACTCCCACCTCCGGCAGAACTTCGACCACATCCCGAGGGAGGTGGGGGACATTGAGTCCAAATGGGCCATGTTCCGTGCCTCTATTGTTGAGGCGGCTGACCGGAGCTGTGGCCGTAAGGTGGTCAGTGCCTGTCGTGGCGGCAATCCCCAAACCCGTTGATGGACACCGACGGTGAGGGATGTTGTCAAGCTGAAGAAGGAGTCCTACCGGACCCTTTTGTCCTGTGGGACTCTGAAGGCAGCTAATAGGTGCCGGCAGGCCAAGCGAGATGAGGCTTCGGTGGTTGCGGAGGCAAAAACTCGGGCATGGAAGGAGTTTGGGGAGGCCATGGAGAACGACTTTCGGATGGCTTCGAGGAGATTCTGGCCCACCATCCGGCATCTCAGGAGGGGGAAGCAGTGCAGTGTCAGCACTGTATATGGTGGGGATGGTGCACTGCTGACCTCGACTCGGGACGTTGTGGGTCGGTGGGGGGAGTACTTCGAAGACCTCCTCAATCCCACTAACATGCCTTCTAATGAGGAAGCAGAGCCCGGGGACTCGGAGGTGGGCTCCCCCATCTCTGGGACTGAGGTCTGAGAGTATGGGGTACCAGACCCCCTGGTATGGGTTGTTCGCTCCCTGTACGATTGGTGTCAGAACTTGGTCTGCATTGCAGGCAGTAAGTCAAACCCATTTCCAGTGAGAGCTGGACTCCGCCAGGGCTGCCCTTTGTCACCGATTCTGTTCATAACGTTTATGGACAGAATTTCTAGGTGCAGCCAGGGCGTTGAGGGGGTCCGGTTTGGTGGACTCAGGATTGGGTCATTGCTTTTTGCAAATGTTGTCCTGTTTGCTTCATCAGGCCGTGATCTTCAGCTCTCCCTGGATCGGTTTGCAGCCAAGTGTGAAGTGGCTGGGATGGGAATCAGCACCTCCAAATCCGAGATCATGGTCCTCAGCCGAAAAAGGGTGGAATGCCCTCTCAGGGTTGGGAGTGAGATCCTGCCCCAAGTGGAGGAGTTCAAGTATCTCGGGATCTTGTTCACGAGTGAGGGAAGAATGGAGCGTGAGATCAACAGGCAGATCGGTGTGGCATCTGCAGTGATGCAGGTTCTGCATTGGTCTGTCGTGGTGAAAAAGGAGCTGAGCCGCAAGGCAAAGCTCTCAATTTACCGGTCGATCTATGTTTCTACCCTCACCTATGGTCATGAGCTATGGGTAGTGACTGAAATAATGAGATCGTGAATACAAGCGGCTGAAATGGGTTTCCTCCGTAGGGTGTCTGGGCTTTCCCTTAAAGATAGGGTGAGAAGCTCAGTCACCCGGGAGGGGCTCAGAGTAGAGCCGCTGCTCCTCCGCATCGAGAGGAGCCAGAGGAGGTGGCTCGGGCATCTGATCAGGATGCCTCCTGGACGCCTCCCTGGTGAGGTGTTACGGACATGTCTAACCGGGAGGAGGCCCCGGGGAAGACCCAGGACACGCTGGAGGGCCTGTCTCTCGGCTGGCCTGGGAACGCCTTGGGATTCTCCCGGAAGAGCTAGAAGAAGTGGCCGGGGAGAGGGAGGTCTGGGCATCTCTGCTCAAGCTGCTGTCCCCGTGACCCTATCTCAGATAGGCGGAAGAGGATGGATGGATGGATGGAACAAACATGTATACGGAGTAATAAACGAGGGTCAGAAGTAGAATACACACTTGTGGCCAAATTTAGAAGGGTTCAATCCAACCTACCTCGTGGTCTGCGTTTTGTCTGCCTGCAGAGAATCCTTGGACATCTCCATGAGTCTCATTGCTTCATTAACATCTTCCTTCTCAACCAAATCTACTAGTCGCAAACGAGCCTGTGGAGTTTATTCAAAAACAAAAAAATAAAAATGTAAAACTGCCACATGCACACAAAATAAGCAATGCAATTTCGAGACAGAACCCTGGATTTAAAAGTAAATGGTTTCTATGTAGCGCTGTGCCAGCACTGTCAGACCGAGACAAGTGCAATGCTCTCTTGGATTGCTAGCAATTGCTCAAGTCTCCGCCTCTCAACACTGGCCATTCAACTTTCATCCATTTGTGGAACAAGATGCAGTTTTCTTTAAAATGTCATAAGGAATAGACAGCAAGGGCCCAGAACTTGTGGCGATTAAATTGTATAAGGAATAAATGCACACTACTTTTCTACTGTACTGAGGTCAAAAATCCACTTTTGGTTGCATGTTAGAACTGTTTAAAGGAATTTAGCTGCCATAAAAAAATAACTAGATTCACCATTACAAGTAAGTGACTTGTTGTATGAGAATTTGTAATCATCAGGATGAAATGGAGAAAAGCAGGCTAGAATGGAGAAAGCAGTAAGATTATGAATAAGAACCCTTGTGAGGACAACCTAAACTAAAAAGTTCACCGTCATAAGAGTATTGTATTGAACCGCAATGAGTACATTTTTTTCAAAACCGATTACCCAGAACAGGGTCACAAGGAAGCTGGAGCCTAGCTCAGCAAACATAAGGTACAAGACAAGCACCCTATCACAGGGTACAAACAGTGCTACTGCTGTGCCACTCTGCAATATATGGTGCACACTAATATAAAAAGGTAAAGCAGTATTTGAGAATAAAAATCAGAATTACCCACATGTACACTGTCAAACATGTCTGACAAATTCGGTCCCTGAGCTTTTTATATTAAAGCTTGTCCAGGGCTGGGGAAACACTTAAGATGATAAACAAAAAAAAGAGAACTGTACTGGAATGGCTAAAAGATGGTCAATACAAGCAGACCTCATTACTTGAATGGTGCTGTTGCTGGAAGCAACACACCTATTAATAAGGTCATATTGTATAAAGCAGGGGTGTGGAAATCAAATTTTTTTCTACTTGCCCGCGGAAAAGTAAACTTAGAAAATCCACTTGTCTGCCAGTTAAATTCACTTGTCCATAAAAAAAATAACAAAAGTGAAAAATAGTTTATTTTTTCTGATCTCTTTTATTGATACCAAAACTGCCTTCCATCTTAAAACTGAAAAAAGTGCTTTCAGGGAGTAGTATTTTGCCACCTTGCTCTAGAACATTTTATAAAAGATTCCCTTATCATTTTAACTCACTAATAAACAATGCCTTCATTATAGCTACACTAGTTCTGTTAAACATACTACAGTTACGGTGGAGATTTTTATAGATATTTCATAACCTTTGGAAACCGTTAGAATGTTTTCTTCTTTATTTTTAATAAACTGACAGCGTGAAACCAACTTGTTTTATATGACATATTTGCTAATCAAAAACGATCTATTGACAGCTCATCAAAATTGATGTTGTCACGCAATAAATTTCTTAACTCCTCAATATATCACAACCTACACGAAATCGCAAATTTCAGGAAAGATTAACTGCCTAACAAGCTCTGTTATGTGGTGAAAACAATTGTAAGTAAAATGACTGCATTTTATGTAGAAACAATGAATTTTATCAATCTTCTTCTATTACATGCTACTGTGGCTGGCTGGCTGTCTGTCCAGGATTTTAAATCACCTGTAGCTCGCAAACCATTTCACCTTTTGACTTGAAATTTGGTAAACATACAGTATACTATGTGACGTCTACTATCCGCTTTCGGGGTGACGATTTGTATTACTCTTTAGTTTTATTTTAGTTTATTGTTGAATCAACTCTCGGCAGTGCGCAGCAGGGCGGCGCATGCTTATGGGAGCCGTTCTCATTCCCCACCACCTTCGCTAATAAGTCTTCAATCTGCCTCAAGAATGAAGTGCCAGTTTAAGTGAAAAATGAAAGAAAACAAAGTAATTGCAACACAAAAACTTAATCAGTTTTACCGCGAAAAGATGCCGACGAAAGAAGAGAAGCAGCAGGACGCTAGGGTCGAGAAAAGAAGGGCTGCTCAGGAAGCAACAAGCACATCAACCTCTGCGCAAATGTATGCTAAACGTACAGAGAAAGAGGATGAAAACTATGAATGCTTAAGTGTATTTATTCACTGCATGTTATCTAGTGTGCAGTACGCCGTTACTGGTAATGTACAAAAGTTATTGATTATAATGAAAAATCATCTGATTACACCGTAATGTCGGCATGAAAAAAATGACCGCATCTCCAAGTGTGTAAGTATTAGGGTAAAATACTTATGTAAGACCATAAGAGTGCTTCCCCTTTGAAAAATCAGCCGTCATTTTGTAAACAATATTGAAGTCCAATTTAAGACATGAAGAACATGCCTAAGTAGACTGTTTCCGCACAAAATACGTACCCAAATGTTTAAAATGTGAAAGTAGTGGTAAAAGGTGCCCTGCACAGCACATATATTTTTTTCTCCAGAAAATTGCACTTGTCTGCGGACAACTGAAACCAGGAAAAACACGCTTGTCCGACGGTCAATTTACCCGTGTCGGACGAGTCGGGCGTTGGATTTCCGCACCCCTGTATAAAAGTGACTTGAGAACATTTTAAGTTTATTGTGGTGCTGTCAATGTGAGGATGACAAACTTCTCCCATCATAGGTTGGGTACAAAAAAAGTGGTTGACATTTACTAACAATTCAATGTCAAAGGTTAACGTTACATGTGAAGTTTTACATCTCATGCTGCTAGGTATTGTATCCCGACAGTCTGGTTATCAGTCTACCGAGTGGCATTGTGTTAAGGTGATGAAGTACACATTTCTGCCATTTATTCCACAGCTGCGCAGGAGACTCGTTTTGTTACCTATTCCACAACCCTACGCAACTGTAGAAAGTGTAGAATGAATATCAGAAATGCATCCTATCACCTTAACACAATGCCACTCGGTAGACTGATTAACCGGACAGTAGGGATACGATACACAGTAGCATATTCTATAATACACCCGTACTCCCATGCTACTGGCCAACTCAGAGAACTTGCCTGCCCTGTATACCTTTGTAGCTTGGGCTGACCACCACTGGATATAATGCTAAAAGTTTAAGGAGACTCTTTCTAGGGATAGCTCTGCCAAATGTCAGCACATTCTCTGACCACTGCCTCTAAACTGGGATGACAGCATCAAGCAGAAACTACAAGTGAAGCACACAAGTGACAGAATGAGATTCCAGCGGAGTTGAGCCGAAAACGATCATACTGTAGTTCATGAAGCTAAATACATCCACAATTGCATAGAACCTTAATGTACAATTAAAGCACTGCTTTAATACACAAATCAAGCTAGTTAATCCACAGATGGACTCAACCTTTTGATATCACGGCTATGGGTTTAACAATTTAACATACAAAATATACAATGTGCACAAACAGTAAACATATAAAATAACCCAAATAACCAACAAACTATAATTGGTTTTAACATAGTATATAAAGCTTAGTGTGTCAAAAGATATTCCAATGGTGCAGAGTACAGATATTGACATGAATATATAAAATACAAATGTGCAGTGTTCTTCATTTGATTGGGTAGTCCAGGATTAAGGCCATTTTGTTTTGGGTCAGAGTTCTTAAATCAGAGTTTTAAATACTTGAAAAGGTAGCAGTACTTTAGCACATAAATATATAGAACAGGCAAATCAATGAAAATTAACAGGATACAATAGGGGTGTTTGAACCATGTTGCATAAAACCCAAAAAAAAGGTGGCAAAATAAATGCTCACAAAACAGAAAACCTGCAAAATAACTATATTCTAACTAACATCCACCCAGAAGAAGAATGATAACTTTGGATTTGTACTGTTGCTGATTTAATGCAACACTTGGGTTTTTATGCAGTAGTGCCATTTTCAAATTACATAAAATCACCATATACCAACTAAACTTGGTACAGCAAGTCCAAAATAACTTAATTTAACAAATGAGGATCTAATGTAGGACTTTTTTTTTTTTTTTTAATATAGACAAAGGGACTCGTCATTACTGTGACTAGCTTCCTGCTTATAAGATGTACATAAAAACAAAGGTGTACTTTCTATATAGCTGTATATTCTATAGCGCTATATACAGTAGATTCCAAATAGCTGCTTTTTCAGCACTTTCACCTCCAGTTTTTAATTCATGGTTTTTATCTCCAGGCACTCATTTTTAAAAGCCCCTTAAAAATCAAAAATATCAAATGAGAAAACCACTGGAAATTTTATTTTCATGTGCGGATTGCAACAAGTACCGCTGGGTTACTTTTGATTAGTACAAACAGTTTTAATACATTCTACAAATACAGCAGGTCTTTAAAAAAATAACCAACAAAAAAAACAAATACAAGTCCAGATACATGTTACTGTATTGTCAGAAGAAATATGAACTACTTCTGCATTACCTGGTTCATCAAGCCTCCTTCTACAGCAGTAAATACTAAAGTAGAACTGGGTGTACCTAGTAGCATCTACCCTAATTAGTGCACTACTATATAACCTTAATACTACTTTAAACTTTTTTCTCAGCTCTCTCTCTCTATCTATATATAGCTTGTATTTCACTATTAACAGAGCAATGACTTGATATGGCATGCTAGAAATAAGAATTAGTTGTACAATTTATCCTTAATTTTGAAAATGGCACCCATGTATTTTTTTAGCAGGCGATCACCCATTTTTTCCCATGTGTCATGCATTTGAATGAGCAAGCACTATATCCATTCTACAACTGGGAAAAATAAAAATCAGATTAAGGAGACCAGCAGGTGGTTTTTGAAGAGCCCAGTAGAATTTTCAAAAGAAATATATGAAAGCGTTAAATGATGTGACCAGAAAATATGCAAGCTTCTAGTAATAACACCTTATAAAAAGAATGACTGCCTCCTTCCCCTTACTCACAAACAGACTGAATGACAACTATAAATATTCACAAACCACTTCAGTGGTGGTTCTAGCCACAGTCAGTTTTGCATGGGTTTGCACAGTGGCAGATGTACACAGACTGACTGCAACCCTGCAAAACTGACCGTAACTAGTATATTGGTTTAGAAACCACAGAAGAATCCTTATCAAAAAAGTGTCAATGAAAATGTGGATGACTCCTGGTGGGAAGGGCTTGGATACCCTTATAAAAATGTTAAGGAAAAAAAAAAAAACAAACAAACATCTTAGCCTCTAGGTTAATATATAGGATACAAGGCAAAACATTTGCCTTCAAGATATTATTAAAAAAGCTGACTTGCCTGTACCCAAGTGATGTTAGAACCTCAAGGACTCAAGAAGTGCTGGCTTTGCAGTAGTTCTAGATACATCTACCTGCACAAACAGCACTTTGGAATCAGAGAGGCACTATAGACGAATGCTCAGAAGGGAAAGGGGGTGTATAAAAAACAACAAAAAAAAAAAAAAACACGTTATCTAGAGAACTAATCACCATCACCCACAGGCAGCAGATATGACAATGGTTCCCAGTCCCTTGTTATGCCTTCATGAGAAACAACTGTATAATGGTCAAAAGGTTAAATACAAGAGGAATTTAAACGTGGCTCTTGGGAGAATTAGCTCTTAGATAAGCAAGCCAATATTTCAGTAGCTGGCTAAACACAGTACTTCAAGTTTAACCCAGATCTCATGCTTCAGAATAGAAAGTTTGTAGCAACTAACCCACTTATGCTGCAAGTGCTCACATTGCAGTAGGCAGGACACTGATTCTACCTGCACTGTAAGCACTTTAGCACACACTGGGCCTTCAAGTGTATTGTCACATCAACACAGGGAGTACATTTTCATACATCAGGCATGAAAGTAGACTACAGTCTAAATTCCAATAATAAAGGAGAAAAGTTGTACAGACTCACAAGAGCAGTTGACAAACGAAGAATGGACAGCAGTGTCCTGGCTGATGTGAAAGTCATGTCTTTGTTGACCCTGGCCTCCTTCCTCATTTCCACATAGGCAGCTGTGATGTAATCTGCCAAAGACTCTGGAATAGCAGGCTGCTTTTTCTTGCACAGGGCAATATATCGCCTAAAGAAAATAAAATTGAGTTTAGTGAGAGACACACAAGTGACACCCATTCTGCTTATAAAATCATGACAGCCCATTTATTTAGCAACGATTAGAAATCTTTTGAAAGAGCACAAAAATATTTTCTGCATAAACTATTAAGCATTCAACAATGACAGCAATCAATACTACAAAAAATTTGGCTTTATGAATAAATTATATCTGTCCAAATATAATTTAAATAAACTGAACAATATATTTACACATGCTTGGAAATGCATAAAAGGTAAATAGACCCATTTTATTGCAGAACAGCAAAAAGTGTTCAGTGCAATGGTCGCTAAAACGTTTTAATCATGCCGACTTGCTCCAGAGTTAGAACATTGCATGAAGGCCCCAAGGATTTGTTTAATCTGTAGCATTCCCACAGAAAATGGTTTCCTTTTCAGCATTGTCAACTGGCTGTACCTCAATTATGACGCATTAACTTAAAGATTTAATAAAGTGTCGGCCATACAAGTCAAGCAACCAAAACACAAATTACACATGAGAATTCAGCTAAGCCTGGTAGAGAATTTCAATAAATGGGAAATTTGGTTTCCAATCATGCAAAGTTACCTGTGTTTATTAAAAAGGGGGGGGGAACAAACAAAAAAAAACCAACCTCATCAATTTCATATCAATAGGGACAAACTGAGATGGTGGCTGCTTGCTGTGCTGGTGGACATAGGTAATATGCTGAGCCAGACGAAGATCATTATCACGGTCAGGCTTATCTTGGATCAACCACAGCAGGTCAAACCTAGATAGCAAAGCAGCAGGAAGCTGGATGTTTTGCTCTACAGACTTCTTTGGATTATAGCGACCATATGCAGGATTGGCAGCTGCAAGGATGGAGCAGCGCGCATTTAGGGAAGTCATGATGCCAGCCTAAAAATGCAAATTAAAATAAAACTGACTTTACAGAAAACTCAAAAATGCTACTTCTCAGTCTATATAGTTATAAAAATAGATTGTTTTTTCTCAAAATCCTTCAGCTTTCCTCTCACATGTGTATTAGGTAAATAATGAAAAACTGAAGCAAGCAAATGTGAGAAGCCACAGCTACAATACTGTATGTTCCTTATCCAAGTTAGTCTCTACTTTATACAAAAACAAGCCGTATAATGCTCTATATTCTTGGGACTGAACTGGAAAAGCAAGTAAAAATTGCATACTGAGATCAACCAGAAGTTACAAGATGTTGAATGCAAGAAACAATGCAGGAATATGCCTCATCAGATGGATAGCTTACCTTAGCAATAGATATGGTCTGTTGTTCCATGACT
The DNA here is from genome assembly GCF_900747795.2 of Erpetoichthys calabaricus. Lineage (NCBI taxonomy): Eukaryota > Metazoa > Chordata > Cladistia > Polypteriformes > Polypteridae > Erpetoichthys > Erpetoichthys calabaricus. The sequence continues at coordinate 250,510,280 of NC_041396.2, forward strand.
TCATGAATAGCAGTTCTATCAGAGTCCATCATTTTATCAAACTCATCAATGCAACAGATTCCTTGGTCAGCAAGCACGAGGGCTCCCCCTTCTAACGTCATTTCATTTGTAATAGGATCCTTCATCACGGCAGCAGTCAAACCTACACCCGATGAGCCTCGTCCTGTGGTGTACTGACCTGTGTGTGAAGAATTTGTCAGTAACTAAACGGCATCATATAAAGCAGTGTAGAAGAATGTGGAAAAAGGTACATACTTCTGGGAGCCAGTCTGTCAATGTAGGAAAGAAGTTGTGATTTGGCTACACCAGGATCACCCATCAGGCAGATATTAATATTACCTATAAAAAGAGCAAAGTGTCAAACATGTAGGGTCATCACTTTAATAGTGAACAAAAGGTTAAGTAAAAGATTCACACCTCTGATCTTCATGCCTTTGGGAGACTGGTCTACTCCTCCTACTAGAAGGAGAAGCAATGCTTTTTTTACATCTTCATGGCCATAGATTTCTGGGGCAATAGAAGAAGCAAGCTTCTCATAGAAATCTTCCTCTATTAAGGAGAAAAAAAAAAATGTGAGAAACTTAGTTAATTTTTGTGTTGACACACTATTCATTGAAGACTCAACACTGAATAATTGTAGCCTGCAAGAAGTAGGGGTTCCCATATGCAACCTTTAAATATTTCCTCTAGACAATCTTGAGAAATTTGGGCACCTCTGAACAGGTGATTTTAATTAAACAGTCTATATTAACACACCTGTAATTTGCCGCAACTCTTCCTCACCAAGTTCTTCCATTCCCAGTTCATCATCCTCAGTTTTATTCATCATGATAATCCGATGAGCCTCCAAGTATGTCTCAGAAAGGAGCCCCTGATATAAAGTGTGAAACATACTTGAGTATAAAGCAGTCTCAATTTAACAGTAGCTGAAAATGCTTTGATCATTTCTCAAATCGGTGATCCCAAAAAGCTAATAAAATCAACAGTAACCCAAACAGAATTCAATTTTTCAACATGAGTTCAGATAGCTTTGATACCACATCTGATACCACACAATATATATTGTCTTGATGGCATCAATATTCTCGTGAAACTGACTGATGTCTTCAACACTGGCACCACAAAGGCTGGTACATAACAGGGGGCAATCACATGTGGCTAGGTCTGAAGAAAAAACCAAATGGGTGTGGCAACTCTTCACAACCACTGTTTCGCATTGCCCCCTTTGCAGTTTACAGTGTGAGCTGGGGCATCACAATAGTGTAGAAAAGAGTTGCTAAAAGTCTTCCTCATCTCTTTTCAAAGACTGACTGCTGCAAAAATCCATTATATGGACCATTTCAGGTATGCGATCATAAAGAGTCATGCCAGCACTGGATTGGACCTATGGTGATTATTCTAACAGCAACGAAATTCAACAGTAACTAAACTGACATACATGTTTCACCAACAGCTGTGAAATGCCCCTTCAGTTTCTCCTAGATAGAATACACAAGCTCAAGATCCTCCTTGGAACACTAGGTGTGGTGATGCTTCATTTTAGTAATGAACTACCTGGAAACTCTATACACGAAGTTTTTGTTCATATTTAACTACACATGAAATAAGCACTCAAATAACTCATAATTAATCCCTACATTATCTGCTATCTCATGAATGGTCTTCCTTCAATTCTCCATTACAATTTGTTCCAATCACTGCAGAAATCCGCTGCCCATCTCGTAACTGTTGGGATATAAAGGGGCGGGGTTCTGGTACATGTTTTGCAGTTTTAGGTATCCATGATGATCGATTCTGAAACAAGCAGCATACGCTATAAAGCATTAATATTAGAAATTTGCATATTTTGGTATACAGGACCCAATCGTTGGTCACTTTCAAAACAACCTCTCTAGAATGTCTCCCTTCAGGTTCAGGCTCAAAAACCAGACAAGTCATAATAAGTAGTTCAGATTACCCACCTGAATTTAGAAAATACATTGTTACAGATTACACTAAAAGAAAGCAAACAAAAGGGCTACAAATCTATCTAACATCTTCAGAATACTTTAGAATTTCATTGTAGGGAAAACTGGCAGCTAGCAGATAGTTTAATCTCCACACATATATTTCAGGAAGAGTAATGGACATCATGTTCTCTCTTACTTTCCTAAAGGCTAAAAAGAAAGTAATGTGACAAAATATAGCTTCCTTACCTGCACAGCCTGTCGAAATCCTGTTTTCAGTAATGGCAAAAAGACTCCACTGACTGCAACGTGGTCCCCTGGTTGAGCCAAACGTGTGTTTTCACCACGAGCAAAAATAGTCATACTACGGGGAATATTGCCCACTGGCACCTGGTCACTCTGTTAAAAAGCAACATTACCTTCTCAGAGTACATGTATAGACAATTACAATTAGGCTTTAAAGAAATTTTATCCACATTAAGTTAAAAAATGGACATGCATCATAAATGTTAAGGCTGCCTCAAAACAGAGGATATTCTCTCAACTGAAAATCTCAATGGTACCATGCTGTATGCATGTCCTCGGCAGCACAAAGAGTAGAAAATCTATTAATTACTATTTTTGCAAAAATATTATCCAAGATCAAAGAAAGGCAAGTAGTGTTGCCTAGAAAGAACTGGTTGAAAGCTGCATCAAAATATAAAAACACTAAAAAAAAAATAAAAAAAAATTCAGTTACCTGCTAATATTTTATGGAATTTTTTTTTTTTTTCTATCTGAATGTAGTTGTCTATGGGTTAACCAATGACATATACAGACTAGAGCAGTCATAAAAGGACGATCTGCTCCAGACTAATTTCACCCTTAATCAGCAGTGTTCTAACAGTTTTCCCATGTATGCAGCAAATTCAGGCAAGTTCAGGCTCCATAGTACATACATGGATAATATCGGGGTGGGAAGCCATCAATATGGGTTTTGGTTGGAAATGTTAGTAATTGGAAGGAACTATGCCGACTGAGTTTTTTTTTTTTTTTTTAATTTAAAACAACAACAACAAAAAATGGTTACAATCACCATTAGTCAATTTAGGTGACATCTTTGACACATTACAAAAATTATGTTTTTATCCATTAAGATTAAAATGTTTTCTAAATAAACAGAATAGTGAGAAATTTATTTTAGTAGGACGAACCACTGCAAAATGAATTAAGTTATTCACTATGCAGCTTTAAGCAATTTTCAAAATGCTGCTGCAAGAATTGTTACACAAACCAGAAAATACAAAAACATGACTGCAGTTTTCAAGTCCTTACACTGGCTTGCAGTTAAGGTCAGTGCTATATTTCAATTTATTCTTTTAAACATATAAAGCCTTAGACAGCCAAGGCAGCTTACTAATCTGAACTTAATGCTCACCCTGGTTTGCAAGTACTGTTAAAATCTCAAAAAGCCGGCCTACTTATGATTCCATGGATTAATAAAGTAACAATGGGATATTGAGCCTTTAGTTATTAGGCCCCAAAGCTGTGGAATGATTTGCATGCTAATATCACATATGCCCCTTCAGTCTCAACTTTTAAATCCATACTAAAAACACGCTTTAATATTTTGGTTAAAATAATATTTCATGAATTTTCAAGGACTACACAAACCATGAACTCTAAGCCTCACAAGAGTAACATTTTGAACTGAAGATCTGCCTCGCCCCCCTCAATTACTGGTCAAGAGTCCTGTCTTCAATTCAGATACACAGTATTAAGGCAGGGTACTTTTCCTTCTTATCTTTTACACCAAGTTTTCTGGACAAAATGGTATTCTAGCAAAAAAATGCATACATTTCGCATGTTATGAAAATATGAATGGATAACGAATACTGTATTCAGATTATGCAACATGAATTACACAATTTTTTTTCCTCCTCATGGATGTTTTTCCACATTTTTTGCCATTGTATAAAAGGGGGTCAATATTTAATATCAACGTATGTTATTTTAAACATCAGAAAATGTGGAGAAAGTTATTTGGCCCATCTTTCAGCTGTATTTCTGAGGTTTTAACATTAAATACTACAATTTTGCTGGAGAAGAGTGCATAAACTTTTAAGGACGAAACTCTGTAGAATTTTAACAAGTACCAGAACAAAGTTTAAGATATTAAAAAGGGAAAGGCCTTGTATACCAATGCAACAGTATGTATACATTCTATATGGGCAAAAAGCACAGGTGGGCAGAGTGTTTAACCCCCCAAACTCAACCCCATCTCTAAACCCATAACTAACTTTGGTTGGGTGCAACCAAGTACCAAGGCAGGTCTCATGGGACTAATTGGAATGCATGCTTCTATCAAATGTTATGCAAAGGTGGTGTCTGACAAAGAATGGGTCAAATATCTTGACAAAATCTACATGAGATTGCAGGATTTTTTTTTTTTTTTTAATGTGACCTATCGATTCCTTTATCATTAATTGCTAGGAGGGGAGGAAATCTCTTCATATTACTGTAGTAACTAGGTGGGGGGGGGGGGGGGGGGGGGAGTTCTCCAAGGTATAAATTATTGAAGTTCCTTATTTTAATCCTGACACACCAGCAGCAGTCTGCAAAATTAACACAAACCACTTCATAAAGTTTTAAGTTGCATCCCACAGGGATTAACGGGAACGCAACAAATTCACACATATTTGCATAACATAAAACCTATATTTGTGCTGATGGGGTTGGGGGACATAAAATGTTCCAATACTGCATCAAAATTAAAAGACAGGGACATTACAAATAGACTGAAGAATTCTTCTAAACCACACTGAATGATGACAGGTTTTATTCCTATCACTGTGCACCTCTGTGCAACTTCTTTACATACAGTCTGCTTTTCCTAGCTAATGCTACCAATATGGCAGCATGCTGCAGTTTAAGGGTGTACTCACACTAGGCATGTTTGTTCTATACCGTGGCCAGGTGTGATTGGGGTGGGGGTTTGAGATAGGGAAATGAGAGAAACTCCCCCAGTTGTCCTGCACTCAACACTACGATTAACGTTTTGGACCTGGGCACGCTTTCGTTATAAGCATGCGACTTTGTGTAAAGCCAAAACATGGAGTGAGAGAATGCATGTCAAAATGATTACTTATTTTGTGGTTGTTTTAGAGTCACGTAGGGCAGGATTAACACCCTACCCTCTTACAGATTTATTGAGTAGTGCTGCACGCACAAGATTTTTTACAGTGACAAATGATGTTAAGGAAGGAATTTGCAGCTTTTCTTGCCAATTACAATTCAGGCTCATATATAAGGTGAAAATAAAAACCAGTTTTTAACTCAAAAGACACTGAATGAAATGAGAATTGCACTGACTTGTCACATCAGACATCATGTCTATTTAGCAATCACATTGTTCCCAAATGCTACTGAACCGTGCTTGGACCCACCTCTTCCAAGCGGGCCAGGGCACGGCATGGTTGGCCCAGCACAGAGCAACCATACTAGTCTAACGAACTAGACATTGTGGGGTTACATGTGGACAAACGTGTTAGGGCATGGAGTGAACTGTCAGTGCGAGCACACCCTAATAAACCTGCAAAGAATATGGATTAAATGTCAAACATGTATTATAAAAAGTATTCTATCATGCTACAAACTCTATTCCAATCCTGCTATGGTTTATTGAATTGACCAAAGATTGTTGGGAGGGATACAGTCTTAATTTCTAATAAAGTTAATTTTAAATTAAAAAAAAAAAAAAATTCCAAACATCTTCAACAAGGTGCAGTCCACAGTAATAGGTTATAGTAATGCTTCCTGTATTTCAAAGCAGCACCATCCAGTGAACATTTACATGGCCAGTAGCTTCACCTGCCATTTATACTTTCTTGGCGGTCGGAGTTTAAATCAGTACATTAAAACAGGTAACTTGACTGTGCGTTAAACCAGAACAGAAGAAAAGTCTGTACTTCAGATGAAAATCTCAATTATGAAAGCCTGGTGATATCTACTGTAGAGGCACAAACCATCTTTAATGAGACAAGCAACACCAAAGATATAGAACAGAAAAATCTCTATACTTACATGTTCTTGAATCTTAATCTCCTGAAACTTGATGAATTTTGATCCCCGTGTCTGGATATACAGTCGACCCCCCGACTTATTTGTTACACACTCTTGACTTGGGCACATGATCAAGGGCATGAAGGAGGGAGACTGGATCTGAGGAGAGAACATACATAGCAACATGAATTAAAACCATGATGTCTAAGCATTCCTATGAAAAAGTTCAAAATTACTTACAAAATGCAGCCAATCAATTACTAAGTTGAAAAAGAACCTTACTGTTTATGTAGAACAGAAGCAACATTGAATATTCTTTTTAAGAATTTTAGAATTAACAGACTATATAGACAGTTACATTGGTAAGATTTTACTCTAGACATTAACATTTTGTCTGACAAACGTCTCTATGCCATTCACAACCATAGCGAAACACTATGCAAACTTTAGGAGAATGTATGGATTGAAAATGTACACCAAGATGTCAACCCTGGCATGCACATTTCTTTTACTCAAATAGGATTAAGTTAGATATCCCCAACTATTCTCTAATAAGACTTTCTCATTAAAGCAAATAGAAAAATGTAATTTTTTTTTATTACAACACTCCAAAATCCTTACTAAACACTATCATTGAATGCTGTGGCCAACTAATAGCATCCATATTAACCTGCCGCTGGTTTAACACATACCTAAAACAATTAGATGTAGCTGGAAATATTTATGCCATCTTTACAAAAATATTCACGATTATCACAGTTAGTGCTGGGCGGTATACCGGTTCATACCGAAAACCGTTTATTATTTTTTTTATGATATGGATTTTTCTTATACCGCAACACCGGTTTAAATTGCCTAAACGACGTTCAGAACGTGGCGCAGTGGGAAACTGTTTAAGTGGGGACCTTTTTCACTGCTACACCGCTAAACACATTTGTTGCACTAGGGCTCTTTTTCACTGCTACACCACCAAATAGTGGGCGGTAGCATAGGAATGCCGCGCGGTGAAAATGGACAGAGAGCATTCCGAAACTGAACTAAAAGTAAAGTTGAACATGTGATGAACAGAAGAACTTTTGTCGAAAAAAAGGAGTCACATCCGTCGCCTGGAGATACTTTAGTTTTAAAAGGTCAGATGTGTAAATACTGTTTCTATACTACTGGATAATACTGCAAGCCAAGTTGTACTTGTTTTTGTACTTGCTAGTGTATGTTTTGCTTGTATTCATTCTGCGATGTGCTATCGACTCGTTCAGAGATGGGCGCAACTCTGAATGGATGGCATAATTAAACATGTATAATGAAGATATTTTTAAAGTTCTGAACACTCCGTTGGCTAAGTTAATAACTAGTTTTAATTTCACAAAGACGTTTATCATGTGGTGATTGGTAATTATCATGTGGTTTTGGTAGAGAGCAGGAATATCATGAAGTGAATGGATTCTTTGCGGTGATTGCTGCAGGCGCCTGCTCTTAGTGCGGAGGAAGTCAGTTTACGAAGCGTAGTGATTAACGACTGGGTCGGGGAACACTTAACACAAAGTATTTGATGTGCTGCATTAACTTGTGACGGGGTTTGAGAAAATCTAGTAAATTAAACATTGATTTTAGGATGAAGTTTAGTTTACAACATTCTACTTTAATTACAAAATAGACTGAGAATAAAGTGGAAATGTCGACTTTAATCTTGACATAGTCAACATGTCGAATTTATTCTCGACATATAGTTTGTTTTTTTCTTCCATGTCCATATTTTTTTTTCTTCACAGTGGCCCTAATGCGCTACCATAGGGCTATACCACAAACAGCACTATTTATGCAAGTTGCAGTTTTTATTATTTATGTATATAGCTTAGCTTGAAGCAAGGCCCATATTAATGCAGTTTGCCTAAATGATGGTACAGTTGGTAAGATGTCATCACCAAGATTGCACTGGTTTTATTTTATTTTTATTTGGTGAATACTGTGTAATGCACCTGGGCTTGAAGCCTTGAAGTAATGGTGCAACTATCAGTAATACTATTATGTATTTTATTATTATTTATTAGTTTAAATATTATGCAGTTTAATGATGATAAAGTTGTTTAAAAAGTCACTTTAACGTGTCAGTGGACAGAGATTGTTAACATTAACAGAAAGTGTAGTTGGTTTACAAAAAATATTTACTAATTATTCCTTTTCTAAGACGTGTTCAGTGCAATCCAACTTTTGACAAACACCTCTGGATATTTTACTAAGTCTAAATGCCTCTTTGGATGGTTGAAAATATGTTGTCAAAATCATAGTGTAAGCTTCTGCAAAATTTGTTCAATTAAAGGTTCTATATTTTGACTGCATCCGTCATGCAATGTGATTCCTTCTCTTTAGTGCCACCCCCTTGAAAACTATCACTTTATGGGGCCATGCAAACCTGGATTAATACTTGTGTGCACATTAAAATGTCTTTTTGTACGATGTACAATTCTCATAACAGTCTAATAGGTTATTCTTAGCCAGTCTACTGCAGTAATTGCAGTGGAAAATGTGGTTAACATCAACTCATGCACGGGGAAAAAAAATGCTGTGAAACCGGCAGAATTTAGAAAAATACCGTGATATAGAATTTTGGTCATACCGCCCACCTCTAATCACAGTATCACGTCAGGGTCCACATAATCTACTTTCCCAAGTGAATCCACAGGTGCAGAAGACTGGCTTTCTAATCTTAATGCCATGATAAACAGTACCTTGTCCTTGGACAGTTCCAAAATATTAAAACAAGTTTGCCTCCAACCTCCACACCTTTTGCCTGCTCTTTCAATTTGCTCACCATTATCACCTTATTATGGACTTAACCCATATTCCTCCCGATCCTTGCCAGGTTCAACAAGACAAACCAACAGAAAAAACAAACCCAAGTCTTAACAATGACTGTGTGTGTCACAGCATAATTAATGTATTTTTAAATTGCTGGTGTACCAACAAAGCTTGAAGTGATAAAGACAATGTTGTCTGTGTCCCATTTGTAGTATCCACCTATTGTTTTGTGCTACAAATGTGTTGTTAAATGTCTTGCTGCAGCAGTGTGAGAATGGGAAACCACCTTGAGATCCACCCCAGTTTTAAGAGCACTTTTTGTGAGAGTGCAGGGCACCTCAATAGAATAAGTTCAGTCGCAGGGGTAGGGGATAAGGTTGAGATCTCACACCCAAAAGGTTGAACATTTTCAACTTACATACATAGCTGTTCATACTAGACTGAAAACAAGATGGTGGTGTTGATGCTTTGCTTCTATAGGCTGCAGCTGCTCATGATTTTGATGACTGAATATTTAAATAACAGTTGATCAAGCACTGCTAGGTTTTATTTCGTTACTGCCATTTGTTCTTGCTGCTGTTAGCCGTAACGGTAAGGTCTGTGTGAGACAGTTAGCACATGCGACACCCAGAATAATCAACCCAAGTTCAAATAAATCCTAAATTTTATTACATAACAACACAACTTATTTTTTGGCTAGTCTGACATCCTTATTTACTTTAAAACTAATTAACCATTTCACCTCAACAAAATAATGTTTCCCAAATTGTGAAACTTTGTTTCGCATCTGTTTCTACAGCTGTGGGTTCTCCCTCAGATTATTCAGAAGAAATCAGAACTAAAGACAGTAATGCTGCACTCAAGGGTTAGTTTAAGGGAGGAGAGAAGCTTCCCATCAAAATTAAAGTCAACACCCTTGCAAGTGTTAAAAGCCTGTCACACAATAGAAATAATTGTTAATTACTGAAGGTGTGATACAATGCTAAGTGCCAAACTTGGATCATTACAAAAACAAAACAAGTCAGGCAGAAGTAATGTTTTGTGGTCTTAAGTATGTTAGAATTGTGTAATATTTTTGAGAAACAAAACACCACTTCACTATTTTTGAGCAGATCAAGCAGCAATTCCATCTCATGCTTCCCTCAAGCAACACTGCCTGGAAAATACATTAACAGAACAAATTCCAACAGATCAAAAACGCAGAAACAGCTTTGTTCACCCTCCTGTTAACAGACATTATAACCATATGCATAGTATTCTTATGCCAAAATATCACAGCTTAAGTTTCTACAACACCTTACTTAACCAGACTTCAAATTGTCTTATAATGAAATTCTTAAAAAAAAAAAAAAAAATAGATGAATAGGAACTTGATACATGTAGGATTAATGAAACAAACATTCAACCTGTACAGCTAATCATTTGACCTTTTCTAACATTTAGTAATAGCCAACTACAGTCAGTAAATGTCTAGGTTTAGGTCAGTATTCCAAGGAGGAATTGAAAGAATGTACACACTAGGCAAAAGGCAGCTGTCAACGTACATAAATTCATTGTTAGGATTTGTTTTGAAGTTGTGGAAAGAAATCTTAGCAGAAAGAAAAACCTGACACACCTTATGAGATAGAGAAAAGGTAAGAATATGAAAAATGTTGGGCAAGGAACAGAATTTTCAGCGACAAACATCCAATGGGTGCTAGTTTTCCACATTTAGTGGAAAATGCAGTATCAGAATAAGTGAAGAAATAGAATCCAATGCTTGTGCTGCTTACATTACTCTGTCCCAGATCTAGATATGGACCATTTACACATATATTCAGGTTAAATGAAGCATTTAGCCTATGCATACACTGATGTAATAATGCAGCAATGGTGTAAATGTGGATAAGTACCCACAGCCCCCTTGTTAAAGCTCTTTGGTTTTCCACCCAGTAGTAGAAGAGCTGATTTTTCTAAATATGAATTAACAGAGGGGAATCATGTGCTGCAGGGTTTTCAGCTGTAATTTCCTCCAAATACATTTAGAGAAGCATATGAAGAAAACAGGAAGAGTCAAGAGAGGCAGGACTATTGTTAGCTACTTTGAAAATAAATCACAATAACTGGAGAACAATTTTTACATTTGTGCAACCATTGCTCCACCTACCATTTTCCTTTTAAAGTGGTGAATGCTGGACAAAAATGAAATCCAACAAATTCTTGAGCAAAAATCCAACCCGACAGTAAACCTGCATTAGACAGACTAGATCTATCAGAACAAACTCTAAACACATCTTTAGCATTTCAAAAGTATCGTTTTGCTCCTGATCCATTTCACTTTTGAACATGAGATCTCTGTTGTATGTAAAGTGCTTTATAAATAGAGTTGAGTTAACTGCGGTTTTATATTAAAGTCATTACGTCTTAATCATAACAAAATCTGGTTTCCTTTCTTATTAAATACAAAACGAAATAACTACCATACTACTATAACAGGTTTAAAAAAAAATAAAAAATTCAATACAGGTTAAATTCCATTATAATGAATATTTTTACAACAAAATTTTCATTACAACGAAGTATTTTTATGGTCCCGACAGCTTCCCCATATGACACGAGTCTATAGAAATCTCGTTACTACGAAGTACATTCAGCAGATTCTTTCATTATAACGAAGTGCACAAAAGACCTTAAAAATCTTTTGCCTGAATGAATCATCCACAGAGCAGTTACTTCTGTGGCTGCAGCTCAGTTGTGCACAACAATCCCCAAACACTTTTTTTTTTTCTTCTTCTTCTTCTTTCTTCGAACTTTCCTCGTACTATTTTTTTTTTGCCTTTTGTTTCCTGCGGTTTCCAGCGATACCTTTTACTTATTGCTCGTCAACATTTGAAAAATATCCATTGGAATTTAACTCATTGTCGCCCTCCTATAGAAATGGCAGACACAGAATAAAGGTAACAGTTCATATTGGAGGAAAAAAAAAACAAACTAATTTTTTGCAGCTCTCGATTGCTGCAAAAAGAAAAAGATGTTGCCAGTGAATTCGGAATTTCACCAGACACTGTCAACTTTCTTGAAAGACAGAGCAAAAAAGTAGAAAAATCTCGTGCTGCAAAAGTATGTGAACTGCTACATTTGAAGATGTTGAAAAAGCAGTTTTTATGTGGTTCAGTGATGCTCGTTCAAGAAACATTCCTATTAATGTGGCACTCATTCAAGAAAATGTGAGGTTTGTAAACTCTCTTGGGACCTCCCCCAACTTGACTGCAAATCCGAAGAGCGTCCCGAAGTGCGATCTCCGTGTCTGTACGAGGCAATAGCAGGCTCAGAGATATGCTATAACTCTCCGCCAAAGTAAACAGAAATGATCTCAATGGGTGATGCAAGGTTAGGAGCACGTAAATTGTAAATGCAGATACTGTAACAGGATTACTTGATCGCTGACCTGGCCACGATCCTGCCTGACTGCTATGATTGTGTATAGCAGAGTGGCAGATCACGCTACAATAAATAACTGCCGTTCCTGTTTCAAGCTGAATAAAGATGGTTTTGCTAAAGTACTAAGAGACTAAGCCTCGTGTTTTAGGGTGCAAGACAGGGGCTTATAGCTCGACCCCGATCTTTTATGATTTGCTTCTGTGGCGCTTCACTGCAGCAACGCGAGCATCCTATTGCCCTGCCCCAGCAACGGACAAACAGTCTTGCACAGACGCTGCAATTGCGCTTCAGAACGCACTTCAGCGTGTCGTTCCTGTTGGGTGGGGAGTGGGGGTCTCAAAAGAGTTCAGAAACCTCAATATGAAGAATAATGATTCGGCTCCTGACTGATAACTGTGCTGCCCACAACATGCTTCCACATTTAGATAATGTTTGCTTTGAATACCTCCCACCCAATTGCATGGCAGCGCTTCAGCCATTGGATTTGGGCATCATTCGCACCCTGAAAAGTGTATTATCGCAAGGAAATGCTGAGAAAAAAATTGTCAGCATAACTTGTAGGCAGGAGGAGATTAAAAGTAACGCGAAAGAAACTATTGAAATGATTGCAAACGCCTGGATACAAGTTAAAGCACTATAGTAACAAATACAGAATCTTATTACAACTAAATATTCGTTACAATTAAATATTTTTAAGGTCCCTGGGAGTTCGTTATAATGGAATTTTACCTGTACTTATTTCCCCTACTGTATTTTGGTCAAACAGGAGAAGAGTTTATACATTTGTTTTAAATGTACTTTGTGTTTTTACTGATCTTAAGCTAATCTTTTCATTTTCACATTTTTTATAAAACATTTTAGGCATTATTTAAATACAATGGCTGTGTCACTTAAATTTTTTTTTTTCTTTCAACTTTCACGTATTCTTCAGTCCTCATACAGTTCTCCATTCAAAAAGCCTGAAATGATGCTCGGCACCTACAACCAAACCCACAGTATCTTAAGCTATTAATTTTACACCCATTTGGGGAGGGGAGTTAGACTGCCTACTGATAACTTTAAAATTCACATTCACAAAAAATGAATCACTTGTTAACCGAGTCCACCACTTTGGAGTTGGAGAAAAACATAAAATGAAATCACACAGACAGGAAAAATTATTACTAGACAGAAAGAAAGATGCTTAACAGACTATAATGCAAGTTATAAAGTCAAAATATGAAGGACTGTTCCTGGAAGTGATCAGAAATTCCCCAATGCTTGAAAGCAGCTCAGTGTTTGAAATACTTGCAGTCACTTAAATGTATCAAAAAAAAAAGAAAAAAAAAACCCAACAGTGTACCTTAAAAAAATATCCCATTAATCAACTCTTGACAAAATGAACAGCAACAAAATGTTAACTTACCGGCTGATATGTCTCTGCCCCACACTGGTCACATGTGTAGGTAGCTACCACCATCATTGGCTTGACTTCTGTTGCTCGAGTGACTATACCTCTCACAGTAACCAACTTTCCAATACTGTCTGCTTTAACATCACGGACCACACGAGGCTTTAATGTGCTGGGAGGCTTAAAGTACACCTCACTATAAGAAACAAAACAAAAAAGTATATGTATGACACAGTCGGAGACAGAATGGACAAATGCGAACCTTTCATTTTCTATTAATATGCCTTATGTGCAACTATTATGTTATTCTCCAATGAAAATATGGTAGCTGAAAAGAATACCATGCCTCTACCACAATAAACTGTTGGCATTAAACAGCTAGGTAGGACTCACAATCTCCTCATGAGTTCTGCTGGATACTGATTCCTGGGGTCTCGGCTCTCATTCTGCTCACGGCCTCTCTGTTCCATCATAAGCCTGTGCTCAATATAGACATCTAGTGCATCTTTCATGACAACCTGAAACAACACAAGTCTTTTTAAAAGAATTCTAGCCACAACTCCGTCCATCACTTCACTGCATTTTTTTGTAACAGATGACAGTCCCAAGCAATCAGAATGCACATGGGCAAATCAACAGGCTACTAAAAGACATTTACAAATAACCTTATGAGCAAGGGGGGAAAAAAAAATCTGAGTTTCTGTAAATTTAATTCGTCCTTGAGGAAAGAGGAAAAATTATATTTTGTAAAAATTACAACAGATAAGCTCACCTCCCTCTCTTTATATTCTGGAAGGATTTCATGTACAGCATCTGCAGAAAGGTTCACATAACGCCTAGTATTTTCACAGATTGAATCAACAAGCTCGGGATCCTCTTCTGCCAGATCATCCAGATCAATAACGAGTGACACTTGCTCCCTGTGAGCTATCTGCACCTATTAAAAAAAAAAAAAAAAAAAAAAAAGTATTTTAAAGCCATTCACATTATGTAAAATTAAATATCAATCCAAGAGTACGGGTACACGGAGGAAGGTTTGAATTTGCCAGGCAAAAAAAGACTGGCAAAGTATACTCACCAGCTGTGTCCCATACTTGAAAATTTTCTTGCCGGACTCATCTTCAGTGTAGAACTCTTGAAGGAATTTCTTTAATTTATCTGTGGAAATAAGGTTAAGCATGTAAAGAACCGAACAGACAACTATAAGAGAGTTCAATAATACATAGTAATGCTCAAACACATTGTGCAAAGCTGGAAGACTTTCTCAATGGAATAGCTCTGGATAAAGTGGGTTTGAGTGATGGACAGAAATATGGATGTGATATTCAGTGAATAATGGTACTATAAAAAGCAGACTGTTCTCCACAACAGAGAAAGAAAATATAATAAACTGAAATATATTCAGGATATATTTACAAAGCCTTTCATAAGACAGGCAACTAGCACTTTTTGTTAACCAAGCATGCCTTATAAATCATTGGGACATTGCTAACTGGTGAATGGAAGGGTAAAAAGCTACACCAAACAGTAATATGTTATACTGTACTTTAGATACCTTCATTTACGGGCCCTGCAGTCAAAGCAAAAAGACTGGTACCTATCTATATAACTAGAAAAAAATTGTCATCAATAAGGGCTACTCTGCAAATGGGACATTGGTGAAAAGTTGGCTGGCGGAGAAAAATCGAGTTTTAAAATCAATTATCCTGTGGTATTATCATGCTCACCAGGAAGGGGAAAATCCACTGCACCCCCCCCCCCCCCCCCCCCAAAATGCATATTACGGTGACTTAAACAATGTAAACTGGAATGTAACTAATGTGTCCATACTTATTTTACCAATTGCGGCACGGGTTTGTTTAAATGGTGCGCAACGGATCATACAATGAGTCAGGCGGGAAATGAACCGGCAAAGTTGGGATCCAAGCATGCAGTGCCTTAAACGAAACAACAGTGCTTGCAGCAGTTAACCAAAAATAAAGTGCTCATAACTTGCGTCGTTGTATCCTTATCTATAAAAATGTATGTAATATGGCCAGGGATTATCATCTACCTCGCTAGAAAAACGACGGACATGGAACCAAAAAGAGAAAAAAAAGATGCGGGTGGTAAGGCCACCCACTCGTAGTAGGGCGGAGCGAAAGATCACAAACTCATGTCGCATAAGTGAGGCCACAAGGGAAAAGGAAACAGTCGAAAGCAAACCGTACAACTCGGTTACTGCGAACAATAAGTGAAACGGGGGGTGGGGTGGAACGAATACTTAAGTGAAATATACAGAAACCGTTCTTATGACGGGAAAAAATAGCACACATCGGAAGGTGGCCCATCTGGCCTCCATCCATCACTATAGCGTATAGGCCCGGATTCTGCCATTACCCTCGTAGCTCATGCTCCCCGCCTAAACAAAAGTGTTGCACTGTTGGTGCGCCCATGACACCACCCTTCCCCCACACCAATTATCTGTAAACAACAAAGGTTCACATGGTCAATTCCATACATTCTCTGCTCAAAATTAAACATCACCGTAACGTTAGCTGATCATCCCATGTCTCTCAGCATCGGAAAAGGAAAGATTGCTCACCTTATGTTCATCGCCACTGCCCAATCAATCCCTGGGCCCACAGAGGCCGCTCGCTACCTAGGCGGATGTGGAGAGCATCGACCCCATTCCGAATAAACCCACTCCGCAATAGCCAACTGGTAATCAGCCCAGGATGGGCTAAACGACTCGAACATTTTGCAGAATACAAAAATGATTTAAAAAAAGGGCTACTTAGAAAAGCTACGACTTTTTCACGCTAGCCGTTATACTCGCCCGCGCTCAAGCCCTTGTTATTGTAAACAAAGCAGCACATGGCTGCTGGGCCTCGCCACTCTCCGTAGGAGTCCCACAACTCCTCCGCGCGTAAGATAGATACCATTTATGAACAAGGGCATCATCATCACAAAAGCTGAATAAACATGTTTAGTTATGTGTTGCGACACACTTCCTACACGATTGACACGACCAGGTAAACAGTGGGATATGAAGTGAAATAAGCGTCACGAGAGGACAAGGCGGAGGTAGCGAAGTAGTAGGGGTGATGCGGCCTCCACAACAAAGCGAGTATTTCAGCTTCCCTCGCGCTTTTCGCAGCGCGTCTGCGCGTTGACGTCATGGCACACGCGCACACCTGCGATTAAAATTATTGACTGTGCAAAACATGACTTACGCAACTCCTTTTAATTTCTGTTGTTCAAAATAGTGTTGACAGGTCTGCTCATTCAGTATACTTAATACTTAGTAAGAAATAGCCCAATATACCGCGGTAATGCTGCGGCAGAGACGTTATCAGAGGCGCATGCGCAGTATAGTCCACCAGGTTTAAACTACACAGTGCACACTTGGTGAATTGTAAGACCTAAAAACGAGAAGTATCAAAGTAAAACACCGAGTAGCAGATTGAAAACGACAAAACACGCAAGTCTTGCCGGCATTTTTGGTAAACGCAATACTACATATAACGATGGCTACGTCTGCCACAACTGCGTACGATATAGTCATTAAAAAAAAAAGCTTGGTACAAACATCGCGCTCAGAAAGGAACCGATTAAGCCGGATGACAGGAAGTATGCACAGTGCAGACGGGTGCACTGTTTTAATGCGATTTTATTAACCTAAACTGTTGTTCTTAAGAAACTATAAACGCCAGGCCCCTCTATCTGCATGTCATGCTTACCTTTCTCAGTTGCGTAATCTTTCACAGGCATTTTAGAAGATCTTCCTCGGTTGTTATTAAACAAAATGACCCGATATAATTCCAGAAACCGTGAGCAGAAGGTCTGTATAGTTTAAAACAATTTTGAGCCCAGCACCGACGTTGCCCACAAGGTGCAAACGAATAGGAGGAGGGCTCTAAGAATGGCGCGAAATGTCTCCCTGGCAATCACATGCTCTAAGTTGCCAATCACAGGCTGAAACGTCTTGAACAGGCCTTTCCTCTGGCGCGAAAATGGACTGACGCGTTCCGGATAGGTCAAAATTCCCGGTGGGCTGGGCCAAAGAAACATGGATTCAGAGCTGGGAAGGGTAGAACAGAGTGTTTATCGAGTAATCTAATATAAATGCAGGTATCTTTGCGTCTCCTAAAGTTGTTTGACGTCTTATATACGTGTGACATATTTATTTGAATTAGTATCTTTTCAAAGAGAACGTTGACACTTACATTTTATATTTACATGGAATTAATTCCCTCCCTATTTTAGAAGTTGGTCCAACCTTTCCCTGCACGTTTGGCGCCAAACATTTTTGTTTCGTTTTAGAACGGCTGAATGGCCAGGGCGCTATTGAGATATTATTGGCACGATTCTGTTCCTTTCGTTTGAAGAAGTACGTGATGACATATATGAATTGTCTGCAGATTTGCATATAGCTGAGTAGTCCGTTTCGGTAACAGTACCATTTGTTGCTTGAATTCACAAACGTATGTGTTTGCATAGACGTATAATTAAAATTAGTTAATGCGTATACAGTACTTGGTTTAATTATCCTAATAGTTTAACGCAGATTCCGAAACAAATGGCAGTTTGCACGAAAAAAATGTGGGCTAAATGTCCCAAACTGAAGAATAAAAGCTGTAAAGTTTTTGGAAACCGTACGTATCGCAACAAATTTCTTTTAAATTCTTAAAAATGCTTAATCAGGAGGTTCTCTGAAAACAATGAATTGTGCTGACGCTGTTTTGTAGTATACAGTATATTTAGCAGGGCTTTGAGATGTTAATATGACCTGGTGGTTTCAAGATAACTCCATTCTTAATATAGGGTGCTCCAGATCTAACTATGCAGTTTTCATTACGCTATAACTTAATAGAGAATTCACAGCACCTGTCCTGCACATAGAGATTTCACTTAAAATTCTTTTTGTTGCCAATAGATGGCAGCACCTGCCCTGCATTCCAAAATGGCGGGGAGACGGTTGTCAGTCGAACAGTTGCATAATTAGATCTGGACCACCCTGTACTATTACATTGCGTGACTCGGAGCATGTTACCTGACCTGACAGTATAAATCTGGAAACAATTTTCCCGGATGCTACACAATGGTGGTGTTTGAAGTGCCTCTTCAATCTTAATATCATTTAGTTTGAGTATTAAGAAAACGCTATATAAATGTAATTCATTATTATTATTATTATTATACCATATGCATTCAATGTTGCAGGATGACGTTTGACTAAAGAAATATTGATTAATGTTGCCCTGTATAGTTGTGACTCTATTGGATTATGCACATCAAAAAATTAATAATATAAATATTTAATTAAGAAAGAATTGCAGCTTCAGCCTCCAGATATATTAAATCCTGAGTTTACACTTGTTTTGCTTTTTGCAATAAATTAAAACGATTTCAGTTACCCACTGATTGCTGCTGTTGCCTACCACTCATCTTTTTACAGTAGAGTGTTGTGTTCATCTTGTGTCTTTGTGGATTTTGCTCCCAGTCCTCAAATACATGTAGGCTGGTTTAATTGGCATTTACAAAGTGGCCCTGTGTAAATGTGAATGCATGGACAGGCCTTGCAATAGGCTGGCTTCTGCCATGTTCCCAGTGCTGTAGGAATACACTCAATTCTTCTGCAACTCTGAATTTGGTTATGCATGTTTGAGAGGGTTCAAATAGAGAATACAGTAGTATTCATTCTCAGACAGAGAATGATTATCACTTCATCATCCAGTTATCATTATATTCAATAATGGAACAGATTATATATATTTCTAATATCCTTAAATAGTAGTATGAATGCAAAACATATTTTCAACATGCATGAAAATGTTTAAAATTAAAAATTGTGTTTAGATAGAGATAGATAGATACTTTATTAATCCCAATGGGAAATTCACATTCTCCAGCAGCAGCATAGTGATACAATAAATGATATTAAATTAAAGATTGATAATAATGCAGGTGAAAAACAGACAATAACTTTGTATAATGTTAAATGTTAACGTTTACCCCCCTGGATGTAAATTTATGATAATAAATTTATGTTTATGGTTAAATAATATTTCCTTAGGCAACCCCAAGGGTGAGTGACATTTTATATTTTGTAAGTACACACATTTTATAGGATTATTTATTTTTTTCCTGAAAAGGACTGTCATTGTTTGATCAGAATGAGCTAGACATATTCCTATCACATAAGGCAGTAGTGGAAAGTGCATACATGTAAGTTGTTAATATAAAAAACACCAAACTGCATTCAAATCTTGCTTTCATTCATCTCTGCTTGTTTTAAATTCACTTCTTATACTTCAGGTTACAAGGGGCCAATCTTCAAAGCAGCAAGTACAAGGCAGAAAGTCATCTTCCATAGAGGGAATACACTTTCATAGTTACATCATTTTATTATTAACATTTTTAAAATGCTTCTGTATTTTGCTTGGTGGGAAATTTAATTGAATTACCACAAGCTCTTGAACAGCCCATATAATTTGCTTTGTTCAGCTCCATTATCTTTCACCTAACATTATTATCCTTATATCTGCACATTGCACTTACAAAGGACTACATTTTTCATTTTTACTAAATTATCTGAGTTTCAATTTTTTTTTTTAGTACCTTTGTACCTTAACAGCATTTTTACTTCTTGTCTCAGTTTCACTGGAATATTTGACAAATTAACTTACAATATGTAAATCTATATTGTAAAATTAAATGTAAATGAGTAATAATGTTTTTTAAAGGGAACCATTGATGACCTCATTTTAGCTTACTTAGTTTAATGCTCTCGTATCTGTACACTATGAATACCTGAATCTGTTAAAGTAGTAATATCTGTTAATTCAGTTTGTAACCTTGCTGAATACAATTCATAGTTGCAGGAGGTCAGAGTCTATGCCAACAAAGTAGCAGTCACAGAAAAGGAGTCAAACTTGAATGGGGTAACAGCAGTACTCGTACCATCAATTGCAACACAAGCCTTATGCCAAAGGGATTTAAACTACTACATGTCTGTAATTTGTTGCAAAGTGGTTAGGGGTAAAGGTAGGTGTGATAGCCCAAGAGGTACTTAAGAGGAGTAGATAATTGGTGTGATGTATATGGATGATCATGGTGGCTGAGGGACAATTTTGTAGTGCTTTCAATTGCTTGTGTATGTGTTTGTGTGCCACAGATCACATAATTTCCTACAGCACCAAACAAGATCTGTTTATCGTTTGCAGTGGAATCCACAGTTGTTAATGGATGCCAGAGATGTCAAAATATCCAAATGTTTACTAGCTGAAACATACTGTATACACTCACCCAGTTTCAAGCACACTTTAGTCCAATTCAAGGTAATGGGGTTGCTAGAATCTATCACAGCAGCAATGGGTGCTGATAAAACAATTCTGCACAGGGTTCTAGTTAATCACACTAGAACATCATTAGAAATAGTTTGGTGAGAACAGGCCATTCAGACAAACACAGCTTGCCAATCCTATCCACCTAATTTCTCCCAAATAACATCAAGTCATGCTTTGAATGTCCCTAAAGTCCTACGTTATACTATAATAATTGGTATTTTTCCATGTGTCTGTGGTTCTCTGTGTGAAGAAAAACTTTCTCATGTCTGAAATTTACCCTTAAGAAGTTTCCAATTGTGTCTCCATGTTCCTGTTTAAAGTAATGGTTTGGATTTTCTTTACCGTGTAGTCATTGTTATGCATTATGATTACAGAAAACATAACTCATACCCAACAGTACTTCAGTCAGCCTAGTAGCTCTTCTATGGACCTTTTCTAGCATGTGATACAGTACGTCTTTTTTTTGTAGCCCAGAGACCCAAGCTTTATCCAGTTTTACCATGTGAGGATTAACTAGTGTGTTATAAAGCTTAAGCATGACCTCCGTTGACTTTTACTCTACATATCATGTTATATAACCTAATATGTTGTTAGCCTTCTTTATTGACTTCTGTATGTTGTCTAGATGTTGATAGTAATGAGTCCACTATAAGTCCTGCATCCTTCTCATAAGGGGTACTTTCAAATTTTAGTCCTCCAATTGTGTATTCTAATTTAAAATTCTTACTTCTTATGTGTAACCCCTTACATTTTTTACATAAAATTTCATCAGGCATAAATCTGCCCAAGTCCCTCTGTAATGATTCTGCTGATTCTAGATTATCTGTCATCCAATACCTTGCTTGGTATTATCTAGGGAATCCATTCCCCAGGAATTCGGGACTCCCGCATTTCATTTCCGGGAATCCCGGGCGCTCAGGGATGACACAGTGCATGGGCATCTCACATGTGAACGGTTTTAGAACGGCCGACACTTATTTTTAATAAAACTACTGCAATATGTTGACACAAATAAAAGACTAACCTTATCTACAAGCAGTTCTTGCTGTCATATAAGTACATGTATCTAGTTAGTTGCAGTAATAAGAGCATAGAAAGCACAACATGTCCAGTGTGCGGTCGTCCAGGTTAGAGCGCACCTTCATGCAGAGTACGCCAGCCGCTAAGAAAGCACGCTCTGCCTCCACTGAAGTAGGCGGCACAGTCATCAGATACTGATACACTTGTTCTAAACAACACCCGCGCTTGCCGTTGATCTGAAACACCGCCATTTCAGCTTTTACTGATGCATCCAGTTTCTTGTCATCATTCTGTAATGGCAAGTTTCTTGGCACAGATAATGCGGATGCAACAGACTAACGCATTGCAATTTCAACTTGCTGTTTAAAGCTGTTGTCTGATGAACTGCAAACTGCAGCAATGGCGCCACCTTAATTATTTTCAACTATAACTCTTATTTCTTGATCGATTTTTACACGCTATATATGCGAGCTTGGCCATTCCCATTTTCCCGGGAATTACAGCAGTTTCATTCCCGAGAATGCGGGAATGAAAAATGTCCAGGAATCCCGGGCTCCTGGGAATGGATTTGCTAGTATTATCTACACACAAAATCAGCTTGTTGCTTCTATTCCTATTAGTATGATTTTTATATATTAAAATTAGCAACACTTTAGCACTGACCCCTGAGGGCCACCATTTTTAACATTGCCTAATTCTGATAAGGTCCTTCACAGCATCACCCTTTGCTAATTAACGTTTCACCCAGTTTTGTACCCATCTATACACTATGTCGTGAACTTGCATGTTTTAAGTTTTATAGCTAGCTCCTCATGGTTTGTGTAGTTCACTCATGCACAAACTAATATCCCTCCAATTTTAAATTACCAATCCATATAAATGGAGATTCGAAAAGAAAACCAAGGGTGCAGTATTTGTACTTGGGGCCCTCATTATGTGAGGCAGCAATGGTAATCACTGTGCCACCTAAGCATAAATACAACACGAGTAGTACATCCTGGATTAGGTCAGTTATATAATGGTGTGCTTTTGTTACAAAAATATAACTTCTAAATCACGTATATCTACAGTATGTGTTGTAAATCATTTAAACAAGACAAAACTCAGAAAAAGCTTTCTCTCATAGCTAGAAAGATCCTACCACTGAACGTTTAAATTATCATCACTTCAATTGTTCAAGTTACGTACACTTTATTACCAAACGTTTGGAAGTTGATTTGCTGTTGCCTAGGTGCTTAGAGGGCGGCACGGTGGCGCAGTGGGTAGCGCTGCTGCCTCGCAGTTGGGAGACCTGGGGACCCTGGGTTCGATTCCCGGGTCCTCCCTGCGTGGAGTTTGCATGTTCTCCCCGTGTCTGCGTGGGTTTCCTCCGGGCGCTCCGGTTTCCTCCCACAGTCCAAAGACATGCAGGTTAGGTGGATTGGCGATTCTAAATTGGCCCTAGTGTGTGCTTGGTGTGTGGGTGTGTTTGTGTGTGTCCTGCGGTGGGTTGGCACCCTGCCTGGGATTGGTTCCCTGCCTTGTGCCCTGTGTTGGCTGGGATTGGCTCCAGCGGACCCCCGTGACCCTGTTTGGATTCAGCGGGTTGGAAAATGGATGGATGGATAGGTGCTTAGACATTTCATTTAATTTAGAATTCATTTTAAAAGTGGTGGTTTTTTCATTTGTTCTTTATTTTTAGCAGGGCTTTAATATAATTTACACATTTCTTATTTGGAACGCTCTGAGCTAGTCATCTGTGAAAAAAAATATAAAATTTACTAATTGAAATACCCAGTGTTGCCCGGGAGGAAAATAAAGTGTTTTTTTTAAATTGTTTGAGAAAAACAATTAAAAAAAAAAAAACACAACCTTAAAAATAAAAATAAATTAACAAGCAATAAAGACTCACTAATGTCCTTGTCTTGCAGTCTTGTATGTATGTTATCAACCAGTTGACGCTCCGAACCGGACTTTTGCCGGTGTGCTGGCCTAGCTTGCGTATCGTCGGAGCTGGAGCCAACACCCCACTCTACGTCTCACTTCCTGGCTGGACAGACACACATACTTCCACGCGTAGAACCCTATTTAATTTCAAAAGCAACAGGGGCGCGGTGGTGCTCAAACATAAAGAATGCTGATAGTCACCTCCAGTTCGTCCTCTGGTGGTCGTTCCGAGTGTCAACTGAATGCATACAAGACCATAAGATCACCCCCACCCTACTCAGAAGGGGGTGGGTTAGGGCTGATTTCACCCTACAGTATTTTTAGTCGACCAAGGAGAAATATGTGTACCAGGATTCATGAAAATCGGACGTGATGCTGGAACATACATACATACACACACACATTGACTTTTATATACTGTATATATAGATTTTTGGGTCTTATAAGATCGGCTTATGTATGTCTTGGCCTTTAAGCTATTAGGTTGCTAGTTCAAAAACATAAATTTAGCAAACAGGAATAGACTGTTAATTCTATCAAGGTCAAGTATTTAGGTAACCATATAATTGTCCCGATATCTCTTCCAGATATTTTTTAAAAGTTGTCTAGGTTTTCACTTCAATGACTTAACACAGTAGCTTGTTCAGTTTTGGGTTTCTTCTTCGCCAGCACTTCTTCTGCTGTATTTGTCTCACTGTTCTAGTTTAATTCTTTAATAATTCTTTGCATTTATATAGCGCTTTTCTCACTGCTCAAAGTGCTTAGCAATTGCAGGTTAAGGGCCTTGCTCAAGAGCCCAACAGAGCAGAGTCCCTTTTGGCATTTGATTAGAACCGGCAACCTTCCGATTGTCACTGCAGATCTCTAGCCTCAGAGCCACCACTCCACACTTCTTAGATTGAAGATACCCTGTGGTCTATGGCCTTTTCAGTGCTGCCCATTCATTTATGAGAACCTACCTATTTATTGTGATAATGTTGTCACTGCTTTACTGAATCCCGTGCCAACATGAACTGCTATCCTTTAAAGCAGGCATGTCAAACACGCGGCCCCCCTGGCCGCATGCGTCCCGCAACAGAAATCTGTGCGGCCTGCATGACAGATCCTAGTTAGCACTAAACTTGTACAAAATGATTACTATCGTTTGTGATTGAATCATTCTGCATCTTTGGCGTTACTTATTGACTTTTCTTACTTCTGCCTTCAGACAAAAGCACGTTTTCCCATGGCATTACGGTACCGGAAACGTCATCTGCTAGTATAGCCACGAGCCTTGTCCAATGTTAATGAGCCGCGATGTCGCAACTGAACTGCTAGGCTGCAGCAGCCTGGCAGCAGGGGTGGCCTTAGGCATATGCATACTGTGCACCTGCACAGGGCCGCCACGCCAATATATATTGAATATAAAACAGAAAGAGAAAATAACGACACAGCTGACGGCAATGTGACCGAAAAACATTGTGTTTCTTGTTAATTAGTACGCTGTATTTACTAATGTCGCTCGAGTTGGAGAAGTAAGCTATATGTAGTATTATAACATTCTGCAATAATGAGAATATCATGGGCCGCCACTTGGTTTTCAAGTTACGGACACGCGCATATAGAAGCGTGTCATGAGCACGAGGTGGCTATGCTGTGTCCGCAATGGACGTGGCCATCCGCCGTGCATAAGATACCATATTGACATTGGCGGGCGAAGGAGCCACCGATTCTTTCTCTGCCCAGGGCCGCCACGAGCCCTGGCAGGCTACACTACTGGCTGGGCTGCTGAGACTGGCCACTGGGCAGAACTGACCATCACGAGTAGTAATAGCTCGCATATTTTCACGTTTTTTTTGCTCTAATTTTATGTCATTTTGTGCTAGTATTGTAACGAACAGTTAGTGCAGACTACAGCTGAAGATCTGAAGTGAACGCGAGAAGTTGGTGAGTTGTTTATTAACAAATTTTTGTGATTTTGAGTTTGTAAAATTATTGTAGGTCAGGGGGCTTTTTGCATATCGGCTTATTTTACAATATAAACTTTGAAGTAAACTTAGTAAAGTAAAATTTGATTTTTGGAGGATTTGTTTTCCAACTTGAATTACTGAGCAATGAATTCAGTGAGCATTTTCGTAATTTCAGTTCACGTGAACAGGACTTTGCGTTGTTTACGTCACCATACTCTTACAACATTGAGAATGCGCCTGAGAATATCCAAATGGAATTGATTGAACTGCAGTCAGATTCAATACTGAAGGCAAAATACAACGAAGTTGGTGTGCCACGCTTGTATGCTTACCTGCCACCCTCGTATGTGCAGATCCGTAAGTTGGCATCGAGAGTACTGTCTATGTTCTGAAGCACTTACCTTTATGAGCAATTGTTTTCGTTAATGAAAGCTACCAAAACCCCACATCGCTCAAGACTTACCGTTGAGCACCTTTCATCCCTCATAAAAGTTGCAGCTGCACAAGATTTCAAGCCTGATATTGACGAACTGCTTACTAAGAAGAGATGCCAAGTGTTGGGACAAAAGAAATAGATCTCACACTGTAAGACTCCTATATAAGCAATGAATATAATATAATAATATAAGGACCTAGCTAAGAAGCTAAGACTATAATTGTATGCTGTTTTACGGAGATTGTATGGAAATAAATTGCTTTTCTTTAAACTTTAAGTGTTACATTTTTTTAAGTTTTCAGTATGTTACATTGCGGCCCACTGACACATGTATGGCAGTCGAAGCGGCCCACCAATGGTAGTGAGTTTCACATGCCTGCTTTAAAGCACCTAAATTTATCATGTTTTCATACTTTACTTACTATTGCAATGTACTCTTTATAGCACTTGGTTTGTGTGCAGGAGCTAAATTGTCTGTTTCAACACACACCAGACTAAAAAGAAAGATAAAATCTGAATGGGCAGTTGCAGTCACAGTGAGGAATTATACAGAAGTACTGCCATTGCTATAAATGAGCCCCAGTAGCATTTCTTGACACACTTTTTCTGAATCCCAACGATTTGCTGCTTCACAATGATGTCAGATGGTTAAGCAAGGGCCGTGTGTTGGAAAGGTTCTGGAATCTCTGAAGATGTAGCTGACTTTCTGCAGTTCTTGAATACAAAGAAAGCTGCAGAATTTTTAACATTTATTCAAGACAGTGACAAGGTCGCACTGCTGGCATTTCTTGTTGATATTATGGGACATATAAATACACTGAATTTGTCAGTTCAGGGTGCAGACAAAACCGATGTCGAATTGCAAGAGGAATGTTGTGCCTTTGAAACAAAACTGAGCATTTTTCATCAATGACTTGGAAGGTGGCAAGATGCTGCATTTCCCAGACCTGAAGAGCTGCATGACAGCTTATCATCAGGCATGTTTTCAGTTGAGTTCTACATTTCTACATCATTTGAAGGTCGAGTTTGATGAACGTTTTAAGGATTTCAGAAAACTGATGCCTGTGTTTTTGTTTGTTGCTGATCCTTTCTTTGTCCAGCCTGACGGTGAATGGACATCTGTGGCTGCCTCAATTTTTCCGAACTCAAACCCGTCACTGTTGCAAATGGAAGCAGCTGATTTGCAAGCTCCTCACGTTTTGAAAGCAAAATTGAACAAAGTGGGCATAACAATTTTTTGGTCAAAGTTTGTTCCAGATTCTCCGTATCCGGCTGCAAAGAAACTGGCGATTTCCGTGCTCACTATGTTTGGTTCAACATATTCTTGTGAGAGTGCGCTCTCCACTATGAACACTATCAAGACGAAACATCGAAGTGTAATTACCGACCAGAACCTCAGGAATGCAATGAGAATTGCACTGACTGGTTACTCGCCGAACTATTCTGCCATTTATGAAATCGAAACAACAGTTTCACACTTCACACTGAGTGTCAATCATTTACGTACCAACTGTTGTAATTGGTGTGTTAATTGCAAGTAGTCATGTGACTTTTTTGAATTGTTTTTCATGTTTTGTGCATGTCTTGGTCTTCTGTAAAAATTTTATCATTTGCGTTGAATCTATTACTAGGCTCCTACAGTCCTACAGACCTACACGGTAAACCTGGCTATAGCGGACCCCGATGGTTGGTGGCGAACTGAATGTGGACCGGCATTCAAAAACTTTGAGTACCCCTGCCCTAGACCTTTTGCCAGTCCATCGATGGGCACACTAAGTTACACATTCATACTGACGTTTATGGGGCCAATACCACATCAATACTTAACGCAACACATGTTTATAAAATGCAGGGTCGAGTATTGTGCACGGGTTAGCTAGCGAAAAATCGGTTGGCGCACTAATAAGCTTGGCCTAGAGCACAAAATAACCTAGCACCGGCACTGATGAGATGAGATAAGAAAACACGCGCAGATACGGGGATAACGTTACCCTGATATTAAGAGCGGCAACGAAGCGTTCTGTGAACGTCTTTCCAATTTTATGTAGTATCACGTTAATGTTACACTTCTTTCGCAAACTTTAAGTAGATACTTGCTTTTTCGATTAAAATAATAAGCTTTAAAGTAAACAATAGCGTTTTAACGATGATTATTCTCATTTTAAAAATACATTAAATCGCCTGGAGTTGTGCAGTATATGAGGCGCAGAAAATATAAAGAACCTATACATTGTTTAAAAAAATAAAAAAAACTTCCAGCTTGAATACTGAGTTTTATCCATTATATCGCCTTCAAAAACATCGTTCAACGGACAAAACCCAAAACTGACAGTTCAGTGTAAATATGCTCGCAATGCCCGCCCCTAACATGAGGTAAGCAGAAGATTTCTCGGATTCTCATTGGAAGAGTCCAGCAGACAGTCACTTGATTGGTCCGTAGCGAACTTTTACGTTTTTTTTTTGTCTTGCGCTTGATCGGGTATGTCGATGCTGTGACTGCGTTTATACATCCACATTCCCGGTTGTATTCGTAATTCAGACCGCGGATTTTTGGGCCTACTGCGACAGAGACAATAAGTCATGTAAGGTGTTTCAATATCTTTTGATATATATATTTAAATGTTACTTAATAATTTAAGAAGCTGTATAGTGTGGATTGTGTTGGCCTGAAGAAATATCTGTAATTCTTTTACAAGTAATCTGTACTAATCCTACTTGAAATTCATTCATTCTAATATGTGCCTCTCCTTTTAATTACTAGAATAATGATTACGGCGCAGTTATACGCAAACATGGACACAATAAAAGCTTTACAAATGAAACTACTTAACATCTGCAGATTTCTGATATTTTTTAACGTTACCGTGCCAGATAGTTTTTTTTTTTTTTGTCAAGTCTTATAATAGGGGTCAAAACACTCCCCCACCTCACGAACCGGACACTCGATATTGAGAAAACGACATCACACTACTTACAGAAAAGACAGCTCGGCTAGCACAAACTAATGTTCACTGAAATTACAAAGTAAGCCATCCTACGGCAATGACCGACATAACCAGAATGTTATATTCAATTCAGTCAGACGCATAATTGCAGGATGTCATATTACAACAACGATACAAGTAAAACTGTTTAATTGCTGTGAAACGAGATGTCAAGCAAAATGGCAAATTGTATGGCTAACCATAAAGATTAAAATATGCAAGCTTTCGAGGCAACTCAGGCTCCTTCTTCAGGCAAGATGTAATTTTGCTTGACGTCTCATTACATCTATAATGGCTAACACGGTACGACACCCTAGTACTTCAGTGCCGTGAAACTAAAGCCAGACAGTTCTTTCTCATAACTCACTACAAATGCAGGCTTTCCTAGTCCAAATATGTATTTGTGGAAAAAAATGAATTTACACAGGAGTGAAGTGAAAGCAAGAATTTGAAAGGAGACACTATGTAGTCAGCTGGGAAATATATGTGGGAACAAAATGGAAAAAAAAAATATGTAGGTGTGTTGTATAATCTTTACAGTGCAGATTGCTGTTGTGCAAGTATTGAGTTATGTGGCACCCAGATGTGTCCTTATTAACCTATATATTACAAGTAAAATGATTGATGAAAGTGGTGCTGAAGTAAATTTTATATTGTGTCTTTATTGGGACAGTGCTACAGTCCAGGACCCACAACTCTGAATTGGATATGCAGGAGATGTATGGTTATAAGGTAGTACCAGCTCATATGGGGCAATTGTAAAGTCGTCAAATAGTCCAGTGCACACCTTTAATATGTATGGAGTACAATAGATTGTCTGCATAAACCCAAATGTAGATAAATGATGAATTTGCTATCACCACACAGAAAGTGACCAGGCTGTTTATTCAAACCCATTTTCCTAATGCTGTGAGAGAACTGTGCTAAGCAATGCACTACCATGTTGTCAAAAATGATGTATTCTAATTAACTTAGGTAGTAAAGTTAAACTCATTTGACTTCTATAATAATGTCTATTTCCTTACTGATAAGGCCACATTACGTGCCTGTTTTGGCCAAATACTGTAGATTCCAAGAAGATACCATTCACTCGTTTTACCTGTTTTCTGCTTTGCTGATCCAATTTAGGGTTATAGGGTGTGAATGCCTATCACTGTTTATTATATTGTGTCAGCAGGGTAGTGTACCGCACTCTTGCTGATGGGTAAGACAGCAGTCACAGCATCATTTTTTGAAAACAAGTATGTTCAGAAGCAGTCTTTTTTTTAATCTCAGAGCAATATTAACTACAGTTTTGTTCAATCCTTGTAATCTAAGTTGGAATAAAAATGTAGTTTGAGGCTGACAGTTAAACATTAGAAAACTTTGCTGTAGGCTGAATCACGATGATTGCTGAAAATCATCACAATTTCAGTTAAAAAAGAAAAAGAAAAACCTGCCTATGCCGATGCAAGATAATAATGGAATTTTTTTTACTTCTGATTTCTGGGAGGATGAATGTAGACTACTCATTTCTAACAGGAATTTATTAAAACTAATTTTTGTAAACTGATAAATACTAATTCTGTTTCTCTGACTAATTAACTTTGCATAATGTCATTTTTTTCCAGGAGCAGTGTCTTACAAGATGTAGTGTTAAAATGAGTTGTGGCGTTTTGTGCATTTAAATATGCACATTTCATACTTCCTATTTCATGCCATTCTAAAAACATTATGCTGCTGTCTACAGGTAAGAAGAAATGTCACAACAAGGAGGGTTTCTCCAGTCATGTGGGACAAATATTTGAATTTCTTGTTGAGAAGTTGTTGAGTTCACTTTGAAAGACTGGCACAAAGGTAGGTTATATTGTATATTTTATTTGTTTTCAGTATATTACAGAGCCCGATGATAGCGCCTAGGGGTATACAAAATTGTCCATTACATCACACTCAAATTCTAGTGTTATGTTTTGTCTTTCGTGTGTTTTGGATTAAGTGTGTCTGTGCAGATGACAGGACACTTTGAATGGTAATGCATTGTATGTAATGCATCTTTGAGAATATGGGATATAAAGACTCACAAAACCATGGAGAGAAAGTGAAAACTCTATATGGAGAAAAACCAGATGTGGCATTCAAACCCAGGATCTTTGAGACAACAGAGTTTCCACTTTGCTACTTGCTGCCTAAATTGCTTCACTCTTTACACATGCAGTGAATGTTTATATTTTTTACATTTAGAGCAAAGATTGGTTAAGTGACTTTTTCAGGTTCACACAGATGGTCGGAGGTGGGAAGTCAACCAACAAATTTCTGGTATAAAGTCCAGTTCCTTAGCTGCTACAACACATTGCCTATTATGTGCCATATTATTCAGCGTAGTAAAACTGTTATACAAGAGGATTCAATATTTATTAGCCCATTCATTGTGATAACGACTGTGATGACCAGAATCAATCTTTGTAGCATTGTGTACAATAAAGGAACCAGCATTCCCAAAAGGGCAAACTTATTCATAAAGAGACTGTTTGGCGATGTCAGTTAAATTAGCACTGGAATCCTTTGGATATGGAAGGAAAACGAGAGCACTACAGATAAAGTCCATGAAGATAAGGTGGAAATGTTCAACAGCACACAATCAAATGGGTAGGCTGGTATTGGACTCCAGTATCCTGGAGCTGTGAGGCACCAGAGGCAACCACTGCATCACAATGTCCCCATAAAATCATTATAATTTGTAGTAAACCAGGAGGTTTCATTCTCAGTTCTTTATTGATCCCACTGTACATGCTTCAAGTGATTCAGCTATTTAAATAAAACAATCCCAACATTTAATTTTAATACAACAACATTCACAGTTGGCTCCATTACTGTTGAAAGCACAAATGATTACAGAATTACACAATAATGCAATTTAGCAAAGCAGATTATATAATGCTTATTATGGAAGCTCACTGTAGAAAGAGTGTATCAGTCCATTGTTATCTTGATGATATTCATCTGGGCTTGCCAGTTAAGCCCAAGCAAATTTGTTTACTTGGAAGTCAAACTATTGTCTTGTATTAACGTAATACAATTTATATACTTACGAAATGACAACCAATCCAATAGACCTGATATAGACCCCATTATAAAAAAAAAAGGTAAATTTTCAGTATGAGAGCAGAAATATTGGGTTTATTCTTTATACAAAGATGTATATGAACATCCATCCATCCATCCATTAACCAACCCGCTATATCCTAACTACAGGGTCACGGGGGGTCTGCTAGAGCCAATCCCAGCCAACGCGGGGCGCAAAGCAGGAAACAAACACTGGGCAGGGCGCCAGCCCACCGCAGTGTATACAAACAACTTGTTAAAATTTAATCACAATTATAACAATTACATTAATCATCCATCCATCCATTTTCCAACCCGCTGAATCTGAACACAGGGTCACGGGGGTCTGCTGGAGCCAATCCCAGCCAACACAGGGCACAAGGCAGGAACCAATCCCGGGTAGGGTGCCAACCCACCGTAGATAACCTTAATCAATAATACATTTATTATTTGCACCCCACCTTCCCTGTGACCCTGTTCAGGAATAAGTGGGTTAGAAAATGACATTTATTATTTGTTAAAAAATAAGTTTAAAGGCCATGTCACATTAGACGATTTTGCATTACGAAAGAAGACTGCTTGTATTGGAAGAAGTGATGAGTGGCGTGTTCGAACGTGTACCCTGCACGTAAGCTGGGTAACGCTAAGAAGAAGACAGTTGCACTGTTTGACCAGATCCCAACCCTTCTTTATGATGCCAATGAAACATTCCTTCTCGTTCCTTGTGACTGGAATGGAATAGTCCAACAAAAAAAGATAATTTTTCTGTCTGTTGCTTACGCCCAGTTGCTTTTGATGATGCAGATAAATACGTTTCACCACATGTTTTTATGGAAAGTGGAGATCACGAAATTCCTTCAGTTTTGTATGACCTTCAGTGGAGACCTGTCCTGAACAGTGGTAAACAATATCAGAAGTATATAAAAAAAATCTCAAATTACTCATTTTGCATAATCCAAGTATTAGTTTCCAATATCCCAAATAAATGTATTTTAGCTAGAATATTATTAAATAAACACGTTCCAGAAAAATTGTCTCATGCACAAGAGAAGTGTTTATTAAAACATGATCAAACTATTTTATAGAAGGCTGTTTTCCTGCTAACCTCATATAATACTAGTTTTTACTATTGATGACACAGCATATCTCAGTACTTGGAATCTCATTAAATTCCTTCTGTGTGGAGCTTGTACTTCTCATGACTTGGTAGCATTTCCTCCCACATTCCAATGGTGTGGCATTTATCTTATTAGAAGTATAACATTGCCAAACTCACTTAATGTTTACAATATTTTCATATTGTGAACAAATGCTGTGTCTTTTGGGTCTCTGTTGACATGATTCTGACACCCCCTTTTAGATGTCGTGGACATCAAATTTTTCATTCCAAACCTATTTTATATTGATTCACCATATTAATTTGTAGTACTGATAATCCTAACTTTTAGAACAGTTGACATTTAGGAGCTTTTTCAGTTGAACAGGTTACATTTAAGGCACATTTACGACATTTAAACACAAAACCGGGTCATATTTGATCCAAAAGACGTTGTAAGGGTTAATCTAACAGTTTAGGGTTGCAGTGGCCAGAGCTTAACCTAGCAGCATCATGTGCAAGTTTGGAACCATTCCTGGACAAAGCACTTTAATCACAATTTGATCGGACACTGTAAATGTAAAGTTGTTAGTGATTGTGTGACTTTAGAAGGACTGGCATCCCATCTAGGGCTGTTGTTGGTGTTGTGCCCATTGCCACTGGGTTAAGTATGAATTTCATGCAAAATAATTGTTAGACATTATGCATAGGAGACTAGTTATGCCAGTTAGCAAATTCTCTTTCACCTCTGAGAGGTATTGCTACTTGAATGTATGACTTCACATATTCAGTCTTTTCTCCAGTTTCAAAGATACAGTGTTCATTGTCTAACGGAGATTTCATTCATCTGGGATATGTGTATCACACCACACTGACTCTCTGTTTGGAGTTCAAAATTGATTTTCCCCCAACAGACAAATCGCATTAATCTTATCAAGAGTATCCTTACAGAGAGGTCACAAGAAAGGAAGTACATAGCACCATTCTAAATATATATGAGTGATAATGTTGCTTACAGTAATACAACTGTAAAACCAATATTCTAATCTGAATATTTTGCAGTTTTTTTGTAGATATTATTTATATTATATATACTAGAGAAAAGCCAAGCAAAATGACACCTTTTATTGGCTAACTAACAAGATTAAATATGCAAGCTTTCGAGGCAACTCAGGCCCCTTCTTCAGGCAAGATGTAATCAATATTTTTACATACTATAATAGGTGGCAGAAAGCAAACTGCATGGATAACCCATCTTCAACTCATCTTCTGCATCTACGTCTCCTCCAGCATGTTACATTGTTATTTTCACTTTTATTTTTTTGCTGTCACAACTGTGAATTCAGTTGTCTACATGAAAATCATCATCTGCAATGTTTTCCAAACTGTCATGTTTCTACAAGATATGTAACAACCCTGCCATCCAAAAAATGCAGTACTCTGAATACATGCTTTTGATGTTTCACTGAATTTTAATGAGTCACACTTATTTTTTCCTATTTCTTTTTTTTAAAGCAATCATGATCCTGCAAGTGTTTCTTCTGTCTTCCAAAGGTGACCACCTCATCTACAAGGACTGTATCCTTGAATATTAATCAGCCTTCTAATATGCCTCCTTGAATCCTGTTTAATAATAAGTCATTAGGTTTGTTTTTGTAAAAAGACCGTGCAGCTTAGGGAACATTCATTTAAAATGTTTTGTACCAGGTAATTGATCTAATTATAACATCTCATTACTTAACATTTAAATAAATTTATTTATTAAGATGCAAGAAATGATAAAATAATTATTCTTATATTTCCTGTGAAAGAATGCCAGCAATAAAACATACCCATTTTTTTTAAATAAAACTCGGTATCATAATTTTCTTTTTCTCAGAAACAAGTCTCACTAAGTACTTGACACTATACAGAGATAAAAGCTATAGAAACACTATGAATGAAGTCTGTCTGAAAAAAGGATATTTAGGTATAATTTGAGTATATTTATCATCTCCAAGTTGTAATTAAATGTTAGAGAATGTAAGATGCATTATTTGTGTTTGATTTAATAAACTGTATGATTTGCTGTTATGTTATTAATTGAAAGAAAATTCCTTGGTGTAACTTTTCTCCATAATAATATATATGGATAGTAATATATAGCATTTAATTTTTAGTTCTCTGTAGAAAACCAATGCAGCACAGGGCTCACTGTTTAAAATACAGTTTTACCTTTTGATTTACATGTATATTTATAAATGTGTGCTCCGACTGGAGTCTGATGTTAGAAAAAAAAATATCTTTTAACTATTTCAGTCATTCCATAACTTTTTCTTTGTCAGTCCGGGGTGAAACAGATGCCAGCATCATCAATATTTTCTATGAAAAGGTGGTGGCACTGCCAGGAGATCAGCCCCCCATTGTCATGGTAAAAATGTCAATAAAGCTCATTTGTAAAATAGTGTCCTGTAGAGGTTGTGATTTTTTTTTTTTTACAGATTAGAGATTTGAGATTGAAATACTTAAGATTGCATAAAATCTTTACATAAAAATTGACAAAGATAGAACTCACACATAAAAGTGAAGTGAGAATATATTGTATTAATGATGCAAGACATATTTGTATACATTGTCATTCTTTTTTACCTGGAAGAGTACAAAGCCCTGACTTATAAGTAAACATTCACTTACATACCGTATTTATTTTAAAAAGAGATATGAGCTGAAAGGCAAAACTCTTGATTTACCATTTGGTCTATGTCCCTGTCCTCACCTCTGGTCATGAGCATTGAGTAGTGACCGAAAATACTAGATTGCAGATACAAGTGGCAGAAATAAGCTTCCTTTGCAGGGTGTCTGGACTCCGCCTTAAAGATAGGATGAGGAGTGTAGACAGTTAGAAGGAGCTCACAGTAGAGCCGATACTCTTCTGCATTAAAAGGACCAAAATGAGATGGTTTGTGCATCTGATTAGGATGCCTCCCTAGTGAAGTGTTTTGGGCATGTCTAATCAGGAGGAAACCTCAGGGAGGACCCAGGACATGCTGGAGAGATTATATCTTTCAGCTAGGTTGGGAATGCCTCAGCATTACCCCGGAGGATTTGGAGTAGTTCAGGAGAAAGGATGCCTGGATGTCTATGCTTAGCCTACTGCCCCTGCAGCCCAAACCCTGGTAAGCAGCAGAAATTGGGTGGATAAATAGATGGATTTATAGGCAATCTTCAAAAATGCCTTATGATGTCTAATTTTGATAATTTCCTGCCAACTGAATTCTGAATTTTCTAAAATGGGGTAGCACAGTTTAAATGTGTAGGGTTACAGTTACATGCAAGATGGCAATAAAGACCTGCAGTTCTAGGGTGCTTTGTAGAACAGTGGTGGCAGATATGCCAGTCTAGATTTGAAAGTTTGCACAATCGTACATAGCCATCAACACTTAGCAGTTATGTATTTAAGTGAATAAAAAATTAGTTTTTATTTATTTAGGCGGTGTCCGATACATGGCCATTTCTCATGATTATTATTTGTCTTCCAGTACCATGACGGACTGCACTTGATTCACATTCGACAAGGGGGTCTGTATTTTGTGGCAACAAGCAAGTCAAACCTTTCACCATTCACAGTCATAGAGTTTTTAAATAGGTAATAACAAATTTAAGTGCAATTCTCTTGTTTCTAATGTTGCTTGACTTCTTTCTAATGTGAGAACATCTACTAGTGATGGTTCCTCCAATGCCAGATGGTAAAAGTGTACAATTTAAAATATTTCTGGCTTTTAGTATGTTTTTTTGTATTGGATTAAACATAATAATATTCTCTTATTATGTGTTGCTTGGATCTAAAAAAATTGAAGTGTGAAACTGTTAATTCAGTACTGTCCAACTGATAACTGGACTTTGAGGATAAAGGTACCAAGGGGTGAACTTGTACAGACATACAAAAACCTGAAGAGGAATTTGAACCCAATCTCCTGGATTTGTGAAGAAGCAGCTGAAGTGCTAACCACTGTGTCCCTGTATTGTCCCTTTTTTCTATGTGTTTGTTTTAGTTAAGATCAAAACGGAGTGAGTACCATCACAAAGCATATTAAAAAACAAAAAAAGACAATATACACAGAACTGTTCTCAGGATTTAAAAACCCAAACAGCAAGTATTAAAGACCAAGTCTTGTTATGCTTAATTGTGATGAAAAATAAGTTTTGTAGTCAAAATAAGGATCATGTTGTTATATTACAGAAAACATTTATTACTTTTTACAAGTGTCTTGAGTTTTTTTTTTCTTCATTTTTCCTGCTGTTTCCTTATTTTCTAATTGTATAATGATTTCTCTAGACCAGTGTTTCCCAAACTCGGACCTGGTGAACCCCTGTGGCTGCAGGTTTTTGTTCCAACCAGCTTCTGTTTTTAATTGAACTCCTGGGCTAGTTAAGTGAACTGATATTTCCCAAGTTCTGTATTTAGGGAACAATTTAGAAATTAGAAAACTAAGTTTGCTAAAAAAAAAAAATTATTAAAATGTATCAAGCAGTTATATAGGAATAATGTTTTTTTTCTTCTTTTTAACAGTATTTTCATCTTGATTTCATTCTACTTTTCTAGGTCTTCTAATTGTTTAATCAATCCATTATTTACTCATTATTGGGTCGGTTGCTAAAGTACTTGCAGCCTTTGATTATTCAGTGTTGTTTGCGAGCATGTCTGCTCTGCTCGTTTTAAATTGTCATTATTAAGATACAACAAAGGGGGAAAAACTGCACAGAGAAAAGGCAAAATATAATGAAATCAACAAAAGAGAGTTAAGCATTTAAATCTATAGCAAAAGCAGAAATATTTCTAAATGTCTTATAAATGTAAAAATCATGCTGCTATGCTTTTCTGAATGTCGAATAAAAGAAAAAAAAATACCCGCTAATTAAATGAGATCAGTGCTATCAGGTGTTGTCACTGATTAGGAATCCGGTTGGAACAAAAACCTGCAGCCACAGGGGGTCCCCAGGACCGAGTTTGGGAACGCTGCTGTAGACTATTCATTGTTACCAAATGGCAAATAAGTTATATTCTGGATCAGATGTCATTTGATGAGCAGAAAATAGTTATTAATGCAGTATAAAAGTAGGTTTGAGAGGAGAATTGCATTTGGGCCATCAAAACTGCAGAAAAACAGACCAAAACAGCAGAAAGCACGAGAGCGAGAGACTGAGATCAGCAAAGTAGCAATCAGTTGATTAAAGAAAGTAACCGAGACCCACTGTGGATTTTGGAGGTTACTGTGAATGAGGCAATGTGGGTGGAACAGATGCATATTGGGATGCAAGGAGGTAAAGCGAAGACACAATAATTTAAAGGTCTGGCAACTCCAGTAAGGAACACTCCTGAAGGTTTGCTTAGTGAGAACAGTGCTAAAAACTTTTAATAGTTTAAACAAAGAAGATGCACAACCAAAAATGCCATGTTCATGTATAGTACACAGATTTAAGAATGTCTTTCTATTGTACAATATGAAGCAGACAAGGAAGGAAAAAAAAAATAGCAATGACACAAACGTTTGTTGCAAGAAAGAATTAGAAGTAAACAGAAATGCTTGTGGTGAAGTTTCTTACCTAGGGAAAATAGTGACAGTTATATCCTGTGAGGAGGTGAAAATTAATTTTAATAATTTGTAATGTATGGATGTTTAGCAGAGTATGAAAGAGCCCTAAAATATTTGTCATTCTCTTTGGCTTCTGTGTAATAGCTAGTGAGAAAACTTAAACCCGAGCTTTATTACACTATTGAGCCCAAACTGGAAATTGCCTAAACAGGAGAACTTTGAAGACTAGATAAAAAGTATGTCTGTTGAGGAATGATGCACCTTAGTGGGTGTGTGGCTCCTTACACAGGGGGTTAACATTTGCGAATGGAGAATACAGTCTTTAAAAGAAGCCAGTGTGACAAGACCTAATTGTTCTTTATTGATTTCAGGCTTGCTGCCCTCATTAAGGACTATTGTGGTGCACTGTCTGAAAAAACTGTTCGCATGAACTTTGCACTCATTTATGAGCTGCTAGATGAGATGATGGTATGTAATACAAAAGGAAAAATTGGTGAATTATGATCTTGGCAACTTATATCACACTAACAACAAGGATAGAAGGGTCTTTGTGTATAGGATGTTGGGTATTGATCTAGTGTCATCTACTTGTATGTGCAGTTATAGTGAGAGTGAGCCCTTCAACTATGCCATTTCTGGCTATGCCAGCAAGAGGCAGGCTCTGATGACCATAGCCACTATTTTTCCTTAAATATTTTGGTTGGCCAGCAGGCTCTACATTTCTATGCTTTCTTAAAATCTTTGTTAATTGTGAAATCTATCAAAACATTCTAGTTTATGGTTTGGAATCATTAAATATATTTATAGTCATGGGACACTGCCTTGTATTGTGTTATACAGTACATTGTAGTGTAGTTGTGTATTAGGTAATCGGTTCACAAGAATGGTAAATTGCAAATGATTCCAAACTTCTCTGAGAGCACTGTCAGCTTGAGTTTTAGTTTTCTTCTTCACTGTTTATGAAAGAACTTCTGCCACCTTAATTTTTCCTCAATTTTATTTTTGTCTCTTATACTAAGAGTTATTTTTATTTTATTTATATACTGTACATCTTTTTTTATTGTTTTGTGGATAGGTTATTTAACATAGCTAGGTATATTTTACTTTTATTAGCAAATCTGTGGAGTTGGTATGGGTGTGTCTCCTAACTTATAACATTTAATCTGATTCTTAGTACGTGAAATAACATTTGTATTTGTGCCTAATTGTGCCTGACAAGATTACATTCATAGTCAGAAAAGAGTGTAGCAAATAAGAGAAACTTTGATATGCATTTCCTGCAAAGTCATGTGTAATAAGAATAAGAATTGCTTAGCACTTATACAGAGATACTTTGATTTTAACCGATGACTGTTGTGCATGATTAATGGTTATTTTGTGAAAGAAAACTAGTTGCATTTGCAACAGTATTAGACATATACTTGTATATACTGCATCATGAATTTTATGAGATGGATGTTTTCTGAATTTTTGTAAAACTAAACTAAATTATGATCAGAGAAAAAAAAATACAAAATACCCTATACTATTATTCCTTATATATCAATCAGTTTTTGATTTATAAACTGTTTTATTTTTCAGAAAGTGTGCCATCAGATGGTACTTTATAAAGAACACCAGAATCCAGCTCATTTTAAATTAACCAAATCTCTACATCTAAAAAGCAAAATCTCAGTTACACGATCATGGCCAAAAGTAACATGGAAAACTTGATAAATACAATGAAAATAAGTCAGACATGTTTACCTTTAGTATGTAAGAGAGGTTGAGCTGTTTAGCGTAATATAACAATGAGAGATAGTAACTTCTGCTTGACCTGGATTTAGAAATATTACTAGAATTTGTTTGTTATAGTTGGATATATCAAGACATAAGATTGTCTTGTTCTTTTATCTTGCAGGATTATGGATATGTACAGACTACTTCAACGGATATCTTAAAGAACTTCATTCAGACCGAAGCTGTGACCTCAAAGCCATTCAGCCTCTTTGACCTCAGTAATGTGGGCCTGGTATGATTTGTTACTAGTTTTGTGCACAGCTGGCACAGCACTAAGGTTAGAGAAAAACGTACAAGCACTAGAACTGTCTGTAAACATTCATCACCCTTTCAAGCCTCTTTTATTTTGAAGATATCGCTACCAAGTCCAGTGAAGGAAAAAGAATACTTTTCTTTTGACAGTTTTATGATCATATTACTCCACTTTTTGAGAACTAGAAAATCTAAAAACCCGGATGGAAATTATGAGACAGTTAAAAAAGAACTAATGCTAGCACATTTGCCTCAGACAGTGATTCTGTAAAATACCAATGCAAGAAGATGATGCATTAAAGGTGAATTTTGATAGTTAGATATACAGATGTCTGTCTGTCTGTCTGTATCTATCTGTTTTTGTGGAGAATGCATCACTGAAGTGTAGTTGCATCTTGTGTAAACAAATCTGAAGGTTGAGCATTTTAAAATGACACTGGCCTTTTATTTACAAAAACATTTTTAATAATGTCTACACATGACATTTTACTCAGATATTTGTAAATCATGTCTATTTGTGTGAAAATGTATTGCTATATTATTACAAGGTCATGAAAACTGATGACACCACGACATTAGCCTAACATACTTCATTGAGTTCTTATTTACTCCACTTTTGAAAAGTATCAAGGCAACACTTAAATTTGTGCAGAATGCCATTGTCAGATATTAACATATTTAATGTATGTGTGATTTATCTGTGTAAAAAAACTGTTTTAGAACATTTGGGCAAATTGACCTTAACCACCTTTTATATGTGCCCGATGACTCCACCCCACCCCCACCAAGAAATAAACAAAATCTGTAAATATTATACAGAATGTATGCTATGGTTAAAATTCGGTTTCTTGGAGTTGTGAGGCAGTGGCACTGATTACTTTACTATTATAATAACAATTAGGTAATGTTTGCCTAAATTGGCCTTGATTTTTAAATAAAATATTTAAACCACCCATACTACTTATCATTTTCATTGGATTAAGGCCACTAACAGATTACAGTATGGTGTCGTTCTTTCAATTTGACACAACAAATTTAAGAAATAATACACTGTTTAATGCTGAAGCAAGTACATTCAATTCAAAATGTCTTGCATTATGCTGTGTTTGAACAACACTGCCCTGTGTGTATAAAGCATATTGTACAAGGTGACTTTCTTTTTCTGGTTTGTCTTATTTCTCTGTTGTTTGCCTTAGCAACAGAGATATGCATTTAACTGGAACTGACAGCTTTATTACCAAAAAATCATCTAGCCTTATGGGAAA
This sequence comes from Erpetoichthys calabaricus, assembly GCF_900747795.2. NCBI lineage: Eukaryota > Metazoa > Chordata > Cladistia > Polypteriformes > Polypteridae > Erpetoichthys > Erpetoichthys calabaricus. The sequence continues at coordinate 250,552,565 of NC_041396.2, forward strand.
GTATTCAGTTACATGGCATGCGCAGATATAGAGACACACTCAAGCTACACCAGTTTGCACTCCCTAAAGAACCTAACATGTGCCTTTTGGATGAGGTTTTAAACCAGAGTATCTGAAGAAAATTCACATGGGCATGGGGAAAACATGCAGATTCCATGCAGAAAATGAACAGATCCGAGCTCAAATGCAGGTTTCTCAAGGTACAAGGTCAGCTATAACCTCTGCACCAGTGCATTGCCCATGAAAATGTGAAATGAAAACAACAATATGAATATAAATAAATGATCTGAATCAAAGTGGTTATTGTACTTAATTGCATTCTAAAATAATTGGCAATTACATACTCATAGTGACAACACAATAAATGAGAAAGTAATCATAAATAGCATTCATAGTAATTTAGACAGATGGTGTGAAATGGGCTGTGTGGTGAGATGCTTATTTAGGCCTTCATAAAGGATATGTTCATTTGCCACTTCCAGACAAACTTGGCAGAAATGCAGCACTAAGACATGAAAGCACTGCATACCCATTATATTGGCCATTTTCATGCATGTGAGGTACAGTGGGCGGCTGATCTCTGATTTCTGTCTCCTCTTTTATCAGTTTGGTGCAGACACACAGCAGAGCAAAGTGGCACCGAGCACAGCAGCCAGCCGGCCAATGCTGACCACCAGGGGAGACCAAGTAAGTATGGAAGCTCCTCATCTTTAAGGTCTTTAGAAAAAAATGAAGTAATCTTCCTTGAATATTTGTTTGCTTTTTTTCCCTTCTTGTTTAAGGGTAGTAAAAATGAAATTTTTGTGGATGTCATTGAGCGATTGACTGTTGTCATTGGATCCAATGTGAGTATCTATTATTGATGCTACAAGAGATAAAATGAAATAAAAGCTTTACATAGCTAGTATGGGAGGTGAGTGGGCTGCTGTCTGCTTATATGACATTAAGAATTAAGTGCTTTTATGGGGAGAGAAAATTGAGGCGTTTTGTTTTGTTCACTTTTTCATTATACTTCAGTTGAAACCCATATACTCTCTGCAGGGCATTGTCAAAATGACACCTAGTTTTTCTTGTGCCGTAACATTTCCTGATATCCATGATTGTACTTTGTGCAGTCTTGTCCAATGAGAAGATACAATCTGTCCTTTAAAGTAATTATCACCAGCTACTCTCATAATTGTTGGTATGCAACTATGTATAATATCTCCAAACAGTAGTCCATGGAATTATTAACTGTTTATCAAATGTGAATAGATTTTCATTCAGTCCAACCAGGAACATTCACTGTTAAAGGGGATAGCCTCATATTGTTTTTCCTGTACTGCTAGTTTCCGTGCCTATTATTTGGTCTTGCTGATACATATGGCATCTTGCTTAACACAGAGTTTTTCCGGAAAATTGTTTAGCATAAGGTGAGGTGATTGAGACTTCATTGCTAGTCATTAATATCTGTAGACTATAGTTTTGCATTACATACAGTATGTTGTTTACTGGGACGTGTTAGGAAAACCCAAGTTGTAGCCATTGCTCATAGTTAGTCTGTTGTTTTCTAATGTTTGGTCTTCAAGTTTACAGAATAATTTTATACACCTGGCAATATGGCCTGGGATGGTAATTTTTACATTCTTTTTTCAAGGAACTTACCAGACACAAGGAAAAGAGACAATTGTCCCATGGTCATATGGCTTTGGTGCAGTTTAGTGTACTGTATGCATAAACACTCCTGTCTAGCAAGTTCTATCTTCTTATGATAGCAGGTAATATAATGCAGGCAGTCTGAATAGCTGTGTACATTTGTGGGGATGAGAAATATGTTGGTCATTCTGATATTAGTGGCATTAATCTGGCCCTTTAGTTTGTCACCTTATGCACTACAGGTGAATGTGTAAAAAGGGCAATTTTATCCAGTGCAATGCGCATATGGCTTTTACTTAATGCTGATTTTTTTTTGTTTGTTTTGGTGGAATTGTCTGACAGCAGCAGCAGAATCTAAATTAGTGTTTTAGCTATTTTTAGGAAACACCTTTTCTTTAGTGATGTTTTAAAGGCTGTGTGTTACAGATTGACTGAAATGTTTCTGTTTGCAGTGGAGAGTATTCTATAAAGTACTCCATACCCATAGTGGAAGAAAACAGATACCTTTCTGAAACGTTAATCAAGTAAAAGTAAAATTTACCCATGATAAAACTATTAAAGTAGAAGTTGAAAGCATCTAATACTAAAAGTAATTAAGTACAAGTAAAAGTAGGATCTTTCCCTATTTTTATATCTGTTCATCCATTTTTTAAACCCACATATATAAGAACATAAGAAATTTCACAAATGAGATAAGACCATTCAGTCCATCAAGCCCATTTGTTTAGGTAATAGCTAAGCTGTCCCAATATCTCATCCAGATTCTTCTTAAAGATTGTCAAGGTTTTTGCTTCAAATGCATGTCTCGGTTGTTTGTTCTATAGTCCCACAACTCTTCTTTGCATAAAGAAGTGCTTCCTGGCTACAGTTTAAGTGCCCTTCCCCTTAATTTCCACTGATGTCCTTGAGTCCGTGATTCAGCCTTAAACTTAAAGAATTCTGCTGGATCTACTTTATCAATGCCTTTGACGGTTTTAAATACCCGGATTAGGTCTCCATGCAGTCTCCTCTGCTCGAAACTAAACAGGTTTAATTCTCTGAGTCTTTCAGAATTGGACATGTCCTTAATTCCTGGGATACACCTGGTTAACTCTCCTCTGCACAGCTTCAAGTGCCGCTATGTCTTTCTATTACCATGGTGACCAGAACTGCTTACAATACTCCAGATGCGGTCTTACTAGAACATTATATAGTTTGAGCATTACTTCCCTTGATTTAAATTAAGCAGTTTTTATGATATAACCTAACATTTTATTTTCCTTGTTTATTGCTTCTGTGCATTGTTTAGTTGATGAAAATGTTGCATCAACATATAACCCTAAATCCTTTTCAGAGCTTGCTTCCTGTATGAGAGGGTCTTCCATCTTTTATTTATAATTGATGATCCTTTTGTCCACGTGTAGCACTTTTCTACATTAAACTGCAGTATCTAGGGGCCTCATGTACAAACAGTGCATATGCACAGAAATGTTGCATAAGAATGTTTCCATGTTCAAATCGCGATGTATAAAACCTAAACTTGGCGTAAAGCCACGCACATTTCCACGGTAGCTCATACCCTGTTGTACGCAAGTTCTCCGCTCGGTTTTGCAGACGGGTGGCACCCAGTGTCAAAGCAGTGGTACTGTTCCTGTGTGTTTTCCCTTTCTTTTTCAGGTCCACATTCCTGACGCTGCTTTATAAATACACTGAAATTAACCGCATATTGTTAATTAGTTTAAGGCATCTGATTGTAATTAACCTGTAACAATATAATGGTCAACAGAATGGTCAAACTATTCTAAATACAATAGCTGCTTTAGCGTTGTTACTCTCACTGCACCTTCTTCTTCTTCTTTCAGCTGCTCCTGTTAGGGGTTGCCACAGCAGATCATCTCTTTCCATATTCCTCTCACTGCACCACTCACAGTATTTATATCACTGTGTCTGAGCGTGAATGTACAGCAGCTGATCGTAAAGAGAATTATCTATATACAGTATCAAGCACACGCTGCCTCAGCCATTCGCTATTCGCGTTTGACCAACACTTCAGAGCCTTTCCTGTTTGGACCTCGCGGTTCACAAACAGTTTCATCCCAAGAACTCTAAACGCACTCAATCGGTCCATCAAGTGCTCCTTGTAGAACTGTTTGTACTTGCAAGTTTACAGTGAGGTAATTGTACTTATGATAGTTATACTATTGCACAACCTGAGCCACTTTATAAAGCGCGTATTTAGATATGATGACAATATTATTATATTATACAGATAAAACTTTAACTACACTGTGTCGCAGCACTAGCGAGCTTGAGCTTCGTTCATGGTTTGTTCCTGCCTTGCGCTGTATTCTTACTGTGGCTGGCGCGACACTGGAAGGATAGATGGATAGAATAATTAAACATTACGAATATATTTCAATGTTCCTTAAAAGTTTTGAAGAATCAGCGTTCTAAGTTTACAGATGGCTTAACGACTATTACAGAGCTGATTGTGTGGCGATTGGGTATTTGGAGGAAGAAAAGTAAGGACAGGAATTGGGGGTTAGTACGTTTGAAAAAGACAGTACTTCTGTAATAAAGCATTTCATCGAAGGTCACGCGTGGCAAAGCAAGCATCTTGCATAAGACATGAACAATCACTGCGCCACCATGTTCCTATGTTTAATAACATGCTTTAACTCCTATCATCATGAAAATGATATCGTATTTTAATTATTCAGAGAGCTGTAATATTACAAATGTAATGGATTCTGTGTCCTGTCAGAGGAAGACAAAGCCCGGAAGCACATAGTGATTCACAAACACAGAGCACATAGAAGGTCAAATACAAAACAAAGCATTTAACATGCTACTTTAGTTACGATGGGATTTGAGAAACTAGTAAATTAAAATAAACTACGTAATTAAAGTGGAAATTTCGAGATTATAGTTGACATTTCGTGCTTTTTTCACACTGTGTGCCTTTTTTTTTCCTCTGTACCCTAATAAGCTTTCATATGACACTCAGGCGGTGGGCTACAACTTGCCTTTTCACAGTGACTTTGATATGTGACAACTTCAGGCACTGTGTGACTTTGTGAACTTCAGCTTTTGAGTTTCTCCGACACTCTATGTCAGTTGATCAACTTCCTTTTGTTGTTTATACCACTGTTTAAACCAACAAATGCTACATTTTTCTTTGCCTCCACTTGGTATTCGCTGAAATTCTTCCATTTTTCCTTGTACTTTTGCCATTCCCTCTTCACATAACACTGAGCTTAAGGGCTATTTATACTGATTTGCATATTCAAAGAGGCGTAATTCTGGGAGGAGTTGGGGTGGGGCAGCAGGCACGTGAGTTAATTTCCACGCTGACCGGGATTTATGTAGCGGAAGAACGTGGAAGTTGGTGAACGCACAGATTTATGCATCTGGATTTTTTTGTGCGTAAGTACATTTCCGCTTTTGTGCTTATGTCATGTTATAGTGCGAACTCTACGCACGGCATTATGCATGAGGCCCCAGGTGTTTGCCCAGTTCTGATGCTTGTCCAGGTCATTTTGAATTATTTCTGCTGTCTCCTCAGTGTCTGCCATCCCTCCAATTTTAGTGTCATCAGCAAATTTCACAAGTTTATAACTAGAACAGGGTTACAGGGACTGGAGCCTGTCTTAGCGAGCATTGGCTACAAGGCAGGAACAATCCCTGGAGAGGGTGCAAGCCCATAGAAGGATGAACACACACACACACACACACACCAGTGGCCAGTTTACCATCAGCAGTCAATCTAACCTGCATGTGTTTGGACTGTGAGAAAACACATGTGGACATGGTGAAAACATGCAAACCCCACACAGGGGTCCCTGGGAACTGCAATCCTAACACTGTGCCACAGTGCTGCATCTTATTTTATAAGAAGTCAAGAAAGTTCTTTCAAACCTAAAATATTTTAAGCCAGTGTTTCTCATCCAATGGGTTGAGACCCACTTTTGAGTTGCAGGCTGCCACTGGTGGGTTGCAAGTTACTACTGTTTATAATGGTGGTGGATCAATCCACCCCCACTCTGATGGTCAGGCTCGATTCACCATGGTGGACACAGTAACCCCCTCCCCCTAGTGTTTTTGCTCAATTCACCAAAGGGGAACATCATAACCCCCAATCTGATTTGACAGTCGCACTTGACTCACAGAGTGGGACATCTCCTTTATGGGCTCTTATGATCGCCCTTGATTCACCTCCCCTTGATGGGTGGCAAAGACACCACAGAAAAAGTGGGTTGCGACTCCTGAAAGGTAGAGAAACACTGATTTAAACTACCTTATTTTTTGCATGTAATTTTTATTAGTTACTAAAGTATGAGTCAATCAACTGCCACCTGAAGAAGTAACATACAGCACAGGCAGAATTCTTAATAAATGTATCTTAATTTTTTGGGTTAGGGACCAGGCCTACAGATTTCCCCGCTTTAAGATGGAGCTAATCTATTCCTTGAAAATCTCTTTGTGAAGTGAATATTCCTAACACAAATATATAACTACAGATAATTTAAATGGAAAACATTTTTAAGCATTCCTTGGACCTAAAATGCTCTGTATTTTTGTTCAACTATCAGTAAGCTCTTCATGTAAATTAAAAGAATTAGTTTAATAATAACATTAGTCATCAAAACAAACCCTAATAATGTCTAATAAAATGCTTTATCCAGATTTCATTACTTCTAGTTTCACTTTCAAAAAAAATGGCCTTTTGGTTTTTTTCTTGGACTTTTCCAACTAGTTCACAATGTGTTTTGGAGCTGGAGTGCCCAAAATAATGTTAAAAGACATATCGGCAACACACATGACAAGGCAGGTGAAAACACAAGGACTCCTTGCTGCAGCTTGTGGATCAGCTCCAGACCATTCAGGAGGCTGAAATGAAGATATCATCAGGACACGACAATATTTGCTTTGAAAAGAACATGAGACTGGGATTGTGCGTCACTAACATCCAGCCCCACCCCAAACTTGTTCTGATAGCTGTGGTGAGGTGTGCTTGGAACAACTTTGTAGACGACTGGGTGTTAGCACCAGCAGTGTACATCTGATTCTTTGTATGTATGAAGTAATCTAAACAGTTGGGACAGTCCCATATTTTACATAATTGTCCTCACAGGTGGCGCAGTGGTAGTGCTGCTGCTTTGCAGTAAGGAGACTGTGGAAGATTGTGGGTTCGCTTCCCAGTTCCTCCCTGTGTGGATAGCGCTTTGAGTACTGAGAAAAGCGCTATATAAATGTAATGAATTATTATTATAATTGTTTTGTGTTTGTGTAGCCCTTTCTTTTCTGGTTCATTTTTGAAGTAACAAATGTGTTCAGAAAAATATATTCGAGCAAAATTAGCAAAGTAAAAGTAGTACATTTTATACTTGAGTAAAGAAAAAATATTCCTGAAGCATACCCATATCTTTTTACTGTACAACACTAGCAGTGAAACACTGAATTTGAACTTCTTTGTGAGCAGTATGCTTCAGGTGAGTATTTGAAAATGCAGATTCTAAATTTTCAGTTGGTACTGTGAGTAATCACGCAAATTTTGTTTTGAAGTTTTGGTAGGTAGGTGTTAAGATATGTGTAAAAGCAAATCTATTTGTATATGTAGTTTGTACCAACAAGATGACTGATTTTTGTGCATACACATGGCAGTTGTTTTCAGTTCAAATAGTTAGTAGAGACTGCTTTCCATAGGTTTTACATCAGAGGTGCTAGTCACTATCTGGTCTTATTGGTACATGAATGCACATTAATAAGAAGTAGCTTATAATCCTTTTTAAGACTGTTCTAGTATTCCTGCAATATGGTCTTCAACTACAGTAAATGCAAATAGTGGATAAAGAGAGTTTAATTAAAGAAATAACTTTTTCCGTATCTTTCTTGAACATGCTTATACAAAATTCACTGATTCACTAACAAGTAGCCTATTTTTTGGAAGATCTTCCTGCAACTGCTGTAAATGTTCCCCGTGTCAAATGAACCATCACTCGAATACTTTGTGCTTTGTCTTGCATTAACTGCTTGCTTCAAACATGTCAATTAGCCCATGGACATGACTCGAAGTCAGACATACCAAAATGCAAACTTTCAAAGAACACCACCAACTTACAAAATAAATAAAGCAAGTGAATAATCGTTTAATGAAAAAATAAAAAAATTCTTTGCATTTATATAGCGCTTTTCTCACTACTCAAAGTGCTCAGCAATTGCAAGTTAAGGGCCTTGCTCAAGGACCCAACAGAGCAGAGTCTCTTTTGGCATTTACGGGATTCGAATCGGCAACCTTCCGATTGCCAATGCAGATCCCTAGCCTCAGAGCCACCACTCCGCCAAAATAGTATAAATATATTTGAAATATTCATCAAATTTAACACATTTCTCCAAAAACAGCATACATACCTTCTTGACTTTATCTCATTTATAACACTTTGCAATATCATGTTGTGTCCTTACACTATGGCATTACCTGTAAGAACCACAGCTGGCCAGCCTCATTGAAACTGAGGCAGCCTTGCTGGCCACACCACGTTGGCTGAACTGTAAGGTATTCTGGAGACTGAGATCAGACAGTAGACTGAATCATCATCAGTTCCAACAGTCCAATCCCAAAAGACTTCACAGTGGCACTTGTGACAACTAACACTAACATGACGGATGCCCTGACATTTGTTTGATTCATCTTGATTTGTTACCCTGGAATCTGTTGCTTTACTGCAATGAGTCACTGTAGCCGTTTGTGCTAGGAATGAACTCTGTTGGTGTGACCTAGTTTTTGTTTTTTTTTTCAAAACTTACAGCTTGAACTTACAAAAAAGCAGAATGTGTGCAGTTGCATTTTAGCTACTTTTTGCCACATTTGCTTATGTAGAAAATGCAAATACTTGTATGTGAGAGAAAACCAGAAGCAAAGATGTTTCACGAAATACATAATTGGATTTTAAAAATAGAAAAATGTTTAAATATACTTCTGTTATTTTAATATTGTTCATTTTTTTAGAAATTACTGTAGATTTTTGAGAATAATTTTATTAGATAAAGGATCGTATTTTAATTTAAAAGACAGTATTACTTAATTCAGGATAACTGACATTTACTATAGAATTTTATGCCCATTTCAGTCATGAATATGCTGTTTACTTTCCATGTTCCTGTGTGAGGAGACTCCTGTTTCCATGTTCATTGTGCATCTATTGATATGAGGAGTAATGTGATGTGAGGGGCTTTACTGATCATGCCACTGTTATGAAGAGCTGCCATTGATTGTGTACAGTACCTGACCCAGTAAAAATCATTTGTCATGGGTCCATCCTTGAGAACTCAATAGAATGTGTAGATGTACCTTTAAGAATTGTGCACTTCAATGGTGATACTTCATTGGAGAGAGAGAGAACACACTGGCCCCACCTCCTATTTTTCAACACGACAAAGCCATGATCAGTTATGACTATATACCACGGATTCCCAAACGCGGTCCTGGGGGACCCACTGTGGTTGCAGGTTTTTGTTCCAACCTGCTTTTGTTTTTAATTGGACTCCTGGGCTAAGTGAACTGTTATTTCCCACATTCTATGTTTTGGGAACAATACAGAAATTAGAAAACTAAGTATGGTAAAAGATATATATATACAGTGGAACCTCTAGATACGAGTTTAATTCGTTCCAGCACTGAGCTTGTATAGTGAATTTCTCGTATCTAGAACAAACTTCCCCATTGAAAATAATGGAAATCCAGTTAATCCGTTCCGCACCCCAAAAATATTAACATAAAAATCAATTTTCCTAACAAATAACACTGATAAATAATATATGCTGTAGTCTACCTTTAATAAATAACACTGGACACCTGTTTTGATTCTTTTAATAATCAGTTATATTATTTACCAAAGTACAGTAGAGCATTCAATAAATCTTTAAATAAATAATCCTTAAAACAGTTGTGAAGTGGAGGTTTAAAATACACAAGAATAACAATCCTTTAACACGAGGTTAAAACGTCAACAGGAAGCAGTCTTTAAAAAACAGATGACAATCCCCGGTGCTTCTTCTCTGTTAGCGTCAGCATCTCACCTGCTTCTCCCATGTGGGCTCTGCAACAGGCGAGACTCTCTTAATGCAGCTGACCTTCTCTACACCGTCCTGCTTCAGCTGTTTGGCTCGCCTGTTCAGCTCACTGTTCAGCTACACGCGAGCCTGCACTCGCTCGCTCTCCCGCACCGACTTCCTACTGCTGCTGCTTCCTGCCTCCTCCTGCAACCTCCGTTCTCTCTCCTCTCTTTTCTTTTACTTCTTCTCCCCCTTAACTGGCTTGCGCTTCTCTATATATGCGGGGACGACATGGCAGCTGCAGCCCATCAGCCACAGGAACAATCATGGATGTGGGCAGTTTCCCACCTGTGCACTTAGGTGAGAAAAGCAGACACCGCAGATCACCCTGCGGCTCGCTACTGCTACCACGCCCTCTCGCTAAGCCGCGAGCTATACCCACAGCCTGGCTCGTGGCTCGTTATGCAAGCCAATGCTCGTATTTAGATCTGAATTTTTCGCTCATACTTTCCTCGAATCTTGAAGTTCTCGTATACAGAGGTGATCGTATCTCGAGGTTCCACTGTATGTGTATATATATATATATATATATATATATATATATATATAAATTGTCCATGTGCAGCAACCACATATGGACATTATTGCAGCAGTATAAGTAAATGTAGTACTATTCATTCTAATTACAATAACTACATCTATTAACTGTTATCATGGCAACAGCAAATGCCTGGTTGTATGAAACTCATTTAACATTCTATAGTAAATAATCACATAGTATAGTTTATGCATGGCTGCAATTGTTACATTTCGTTGATTGGAATGCCAGCATATTTTTCATTTAAAAATCTTTTTTGTTGTTGTTGTTGTTAATCAGCCTGGTGATCTGATAACTGTCATTCTTCAGAATCATGATTTGTAAATTTTTCTTTCCTCGACCCTTAATAGCAGGTATCCTCCAACATTTGGCTTACTAGCTGTATAACTTTTCCTTTCATGCCATTGGCGTGGTTAAGAAAACCCATAAACATGACTTTTATCATAATCCATAACAACATTAAGCTGTGAATGTCATGAAAAGTGTCAACACAGAGATTTCCTGTTTGATAAAAGTTAGTTTAAGATTGGAGCTGGCACCATACACAGAGTCGAGATAGCCCACGGTGCATGTATTTAAAGTAGAGCAGCGCTCAAGAGAAACTAACATCTCCGAGTGGTGTTGCTATCAGATATACTTGGGTTTATGGAGATGAATTACTAGGAGGCACGGAATTACAAGAGTTGTACTGGAAGACTGGTACATTGCCATCTATTGTATCTGTTTACCTTTTAGAAGAGCGCAGCATCTGGTGGAAAAGGCAATAAACAAAAGTGGCCAAGTGCTTGAGCTTTCAAAAAGATTAACGGATTATTGCAATAATGCACTAAGACTGTATAATAGGGCACTTTTAGATCTTTCTGTGTAACCCATGCGTGGAGCTTGGTACACGAACATTAAGAGGGATGATAAGAGCAGACATCTTTTGTCAGAGGGAATAATGAACAACGACCCTTCCATTTGAAACAGAAAAATAATACATGCAAATATAAAATGTACAAATTGTGCATTAAAAACAAAAATATCTGAAGGGTTGTGATGGAGATGGCTTTTTATTTTTTTCTACACATAAAGAAAGTGCAACTCCCAACTACTGTATCTCAGACCTAAAAAAACTTAAAGTTGGAGGTATTGGACTGGGGCATCATCATTTTCAGTGTTGGCAGTTAACCATCCCAATATTTTACAGTTGAATGCTGTCAGTTTTTTTTTTATTTGATAATTTTGCCTATTCACTCTTTGTTTCTATGTGTAGGCAGAAATATTGTTTGACAGCCAATCATCATTATTCTTTGTATGCCTAAAAAAAAAAAAAAAAGCATGCTCCAACATCATTACACGCTAAGGTGTTTGGTTAACTTCATGTTTGCATTTTTGTTTGTTTCAGTTTATTGCTTTTTAAGAAATATATTGTCCACAGTATGCTACTATGGCCAGAGTGCTTGACTTTAAACAGCAAGATGAGATCTTGAGTGAGTCAACTAACCTGCCTGTGACCCAGCTACAAATAACATGTTAAACAGTTGTCTGATAAATACAGTATCTATCTATCTCTCTATTATTAAAAAAAAAAATCCTGGGAGTGAAAGACAGGAGACGAGACGTGATCTTCACGTATATCTTGACGTAGAACATAAGATTCTTGCAAGACACGCCCTACTTACAACCAATATCAAATAAGACCACGACTAAGCGAAAAAGAAAGCAGTGCGGAGAAAAGAGACTCAAAAGCGTTGGAGAGAAAAAAGAGCAAAAAAGAATAAGAATAATCTAGGTACAAATTCAGAAAATAAGGAAAGTAATTATCAGCCCGGAACAAGTGGAATTGAAACAAAGCACTTCCAATCGGGCTCAGAATTAAAAGACGGAGTAAAAGACAAAGTAGAACTTCATAAAGATGTTCACAAACGTTGGCGCTATACACATGCAGAGCAGGTTAGAGATTATGAAAGCAGTGGAATTCGAAAGGCTCAAAAAAAAAAGGCGTGATACACATGTGGAAAAAGTTGAAAGAATATGAAAGAAGAAAGAATATGAAAGTAGGAAAATTAGAAAGTATAAAAAAAATGAAAGTAAAGATCGCAGTAGCGCAAACAAACAGAAATTATTACTCGAAAAAGGAAAAATAATCACCATGGACCAGGTGTCATTGGAAAAAAAAGCAGGACAAAGCGAGGTCAGAAATAAAAGACAAAGAGTATAAAACAAAGTAAAACGACATAAAGAGGTTACAAAACAAAGGGGCCAAATACATGCAGAGCAGGTCAAAAATAATGAAAACTGGAATTCAAAAGACTCAAAATAAAATGGCGCGAAACACATGCAGAGCAAGATACAGAATATGAAAGCAGAAAAAAACGACAGTGTCAAAACAAAGAAAGTAAACATCGCATTAGCACAAAAAAGAGAAATTATTACTTAGAGAAATAACTAAAAGGCGAATAGAGATCGAATATATGGACATAGGTGATATGTCAGAAGTATGTAAATATTGTAAGGCTTTGAAGTTTAAGTCAAGAGAATTTCAAAAACGGGGTTTACCTCACATGCATTTATTGGTTACTTTGCAAAAAAAATTATTAACTGCTGATGATGTAGATCGCTTTGTCTGTGCTGAAATTCCAAACAGAGAAACCTATCCTGAATTATGGTACAAAGTCACTAAACACCGGTCTCACTGACCTCATTTAAAAGATTCAGCATATTGGGACTTGAAAGATTCCAAGTATTGTTTTTACAGAAGTTCTGAAATAAAAGTGAAACTAATGAAATAGCAACAATTCAAAGAAAAAAAAATTTTAAAAGTGTGTATCCGGAAAACCAAACACGGGGGTTGGCGAGCGAAGCCCCCTAGTCTAATAAAACACCTAGGTATGTGTCGCTAGTCCATCAGAGCAATCTGATTGGTTAGTTTGGCTTTGGTGATGCAACGAAAAAGGAAGTGCGAGTGTTAGAGACACGAGGAATAGTAAAGACAAGACTTGAGAAAATTGCCTCAAAAATAATGACAGATTCAGAGAAGTAGGCTCTTCATTCAAGAATTCATTCAAGAGATGTGAATATAGAGGAATTGCACTGAATGCACACATAGGGAAAGCGATAGCAAATATTTTTGAATTATTCTATTACCTGTCTTTGTCAGGAACCATGGTTAGTACAATAATAAGAGCTGCTGAAGAACCTTTCTTGATCTTTAAATAGACTAAGGGGCTCCGCCCCCTGCTCGCTTCGCTCGCCCACCCCCAGGTTTGGTTAACCGGATATACAATTTTAAGAGATTGTTATTTTCATGGAAATTGTTACATATGCATTATTTCCACTTTTACTTTAAAACTTTAGTAAAAACAATATTTGGAATTAACTTTTCTTCAAGATTGCATTGAATTTTGATTCCGTGTTTGGACTTACATCGTGACAACACAATGTACAACTAACTGCCTGTGTGGGAATATCGTTTCTTTCTGTCTCATAAATAAAACGTCTTTTTCAATTGTTTGTCCATGCTCTGTCTTCGCTTAGTCGTTGACGTGTCATCTAGAACGTATAAAATTATTGTCCTGATAAAATTTATAAGAGCTGAGAGCACAGGAACTGTGTGAGACAAAAGCATTCACATGACTGAGGTTAGATGGCTGTGGTCTTGTTTGAAAATAATTGTTAGTAGGGCATGACTTGAAAGAATCTCATGTTAAAAGTTTCTGTCTCATGGGACTTCATACCATGCCAATGTTTTTGGAATCTTTTAATTCTTGCTGGCAACACGAATTAGATGATCTACAAGTCTCTGACTTAAGGTTTAAATCTGAACAATATATTCGATCTCTTTACGCTGTTCCGTAATTTCACCAAGTAATCATTTCTGTTTGTTTGCGCTAATGCGATCTTTCCTATCCTTTTTTTGAGACTTTCGAATTTTCGTACTTCCATTACCTCTAACCTGCTGTGCATGTGTACCGCTCCAACATTTTTTAATTCTTTATGACATTCTACATTGTCATCTACTCTTTGTTGTTTATTTCCGGCCCCGGGCTTGGACTCGTCTTGCAGGACGTATAAGTGTCTCTCCGAGAAAAATCACGTCTCGTCTCCTTCCAAGATTTTTTTTTATAATAGAGAGATATGATAAATACACCGGAGACAGACAGATAGGAAGATGCAATATTTGATTGAGTGATAGATAGTACAGAAGCTAAATAAATATTATAACAAACCCCCCCCCCTCAAATATACACCAGAATTATTTAAAAATTATTTAAAATTATCTCCTTCCCGCTCACTCAGATCAGCTGGTCAGCTGCTACTGGATGTGCCTAGGACTCAGCGAAAGCTCAGGGGGATAGGGCTTTTTCCGTTGTGGCTCCAAGGCTCTGGAATTCACTGCCCATTGTTAAGTCTGCTCTTAAGACTTACCTTTTTGGTTTGGCGTTTGATCCTGTGTGAGCAGTTGATTTTACTCTGTTTTAACTCTGTTTAGTTGTGTTTACTATGCTTTAATTAGTTTCATTTATTGTATTTTATTTACTTATTTATTATTTTGTTTTTGTTTAAAATTTATTTTAGCCTATGTTCAGCACTTTGGTCAGCGGCTGTTGTATGTAAAGTGCTTTATAAATAAAGTTGACTTGACTTGAAAACAAAGAAAAATGTCTGACCTGGTTAATAATAAAAAAAAAGAGCAGTCACAGTAATCTTCTCTCTCTCTCTCTCTCTCTCTCTCTCTCTCTCTCTCTCTCTCTCTCTCTCTCTCTCTCTCTCTCTCTCTCTCTCTCTCTCTCTCTCTCTCTCTCTCTCTCTCTCTCTCTCTCTCTCTCTCTCTCTCTCTCTCTATATATATATATATATATATATATATATATATATATATATACACTGCGGTGGGCTGGCACCCTGCCTGGGATTTGTTCCCTGCCTTGTGCCCTGTGTTGGCTGGGATTGGCTCCAGCAGACCCCTGTGACCCTGTACTTAGGATATAGCGCGTTGGATAATGGATGTATGTATGTATGTGTATATATATATTTATACAGTATATATAAAATCCTAAGCCTAAAAGTGCAGCGACTTTGTACAACGAATTTATGTGACGTTTTATGTCACACTTCAAATCGGGCTTATTTTAAAACCTACTTATACATGTTTGGTATCATTCTTTTCATAATTTATCAAACTTTAAAGTGATGTTGTTAGATTTTCAGATTCTTATTCCATTTTTAAATTATAAACTAAAAAATATCAAGAACTCGCATCCCGTGAGACGAGACTTTGTGCCAAGAGATTTAACCACGCCCGGGGTCAGAAGTAAAAGACAAAGAGTAGGACAGTTGTACAGGCTTTTAAATGTTGGAAGTGCTGCACGAGATGCAGATGACACTGCCATTGGTGTAAAGGAGCCCCAGCAGCGTTTCTTGCCACATTTCTGTTGATTCATTCGGTGGCTGTAAGTACTCAGTGTTAGTATGTCAGTAAGATGATGTGCAGCACTGTTCATGATGGAGTTTTTGTGATTTAACTAATTGCTTATCAAACGGACAACCTGCTTGGCTAAACCAAAGCTCCAGCATGATATCTGTAGGGTACATGGGACAAAAGGAAAGTACTAATAGTCACAAAACCACCTCTGATTGGATGGACTAGCTGTCTCTCTGTCTCTGCCTGGTATCTCTCATAGGGCACCCTAATGAAGTCAGATGTCCAAGGAGAAATTAGAGTCAAGTGCTTCCTGCCCAGCTGCTCTGGTGAGTCTCATTTTTTTCTGTACACAAGTTTCATTAAATCTCTAGGAGGCAAACTTGTTTCCAGTACTAGAAATGTAGAAGATGCTGGTTCCTGTTGTAAACAGCACTGTGTGGGGCTGTTTCAACTAATGCAGCAAAACAAAAGTCACCAGCTGAAACTATATATTGTGTATATTCAAATGGAGTGTACTGCAAGTAGGCTTAACTATCTCAATACTATTTTGAATTTGTTTTCGACTTAATCATTTGGTTAATAAAAATGGCTGTGCAGCACAAATGTAGCCGAACAAGTCTTTAAACTGGGGCAACATCTAGAATCTTACATTACATTTGACTGTCGAGCTTGACTGTTTGACTGAAACTTGACATGTTTTCTGTTTCACTCAGAAATCAGGATTGGCTTGAATGAGGAGTTCAGCGTTGGGAAGTCTCAGTTACGAGGTAAAAAAATTTTGCAAACCATTTCCACCGAGAACCTACTACATATCTTACCTTGGAGCTCTCCTTGAATCTGCCATTTCATCCCTCAAAGGTTATGGAACTGCGGTCCGTGTAGACGAGTGCCGCTTTAATGAATCTGTCCGGCTGGATGAATTTGAAAATTACCGAATCCTGAAAATTCATCCCAGTCATGGGGAGGTAAGGGTCCTTACACACTTATTTGCCTTGGAAGTGGCAGCAGGATTACAGGGTAAAAGTGCCGTATAGTATGAGTAACCTTATCTACCCAGTCGGTCCAGCTAGTCCTGTCTATAGAAAAAACACATAAGAGAGCCATCCACAGTACAGTGATCCCTCGCTATATCGCGCTTCGACTTTCGCGGCTTCACTCTATCGCAGATTTTATATGTAAGCATATCTAAATATATATCACGGATTTTTCACTAGTTCGCGGATTTCTGCGGACAATGGGTCTTTTAATTTCGGGTACATGCTTCCTCAGTTGGTTTGCTCAGTTGATTTCATACAAGGGACGCTATTGGCAGATGGCTGAGAAGCTACCCAATCAGAGCACGTATTATCCATCCATCCATCCATTTTCCAACCCGCTGAATCCGAATACAGGGTCATGGGGGTCTGCTGGAGCCAATCCCAGCCAACACAGGGCACAAGGCAGGGAACCAATCCCGGGCAGGGTGCCAACCCGCCGCAGGACACACACAAACACACCCACACACCAAGCACACACTAGGGCCAAGTTAGAATCGCCTATCCACCTAACCTGCACGTATTATGTATTAAATAAAACTCCTCAATGATATATGATGTGCTTCCTGCTCAATGCTTCGCATACTTAAAAGCCTGAATAGCACCAATTGATTTTTGATTGTTTGCTTTTCTCTCTCTCTCTGTCTCTTTCTGACAGTCTCTGCTCCTGACGCGCACTCCTTTGAAGAGGAAAATATGTTTGCATTTTTTAAATTGTGAGACGGAACTGTCATCTCTGTCTTGTCATGGAGCACAGATTAAACTTTTGAAAAAGAGACAAATGTTTGTTTGCAGTGTTTAAAAGTCCCCATCTCTACAAGGGTGTTATTTCATGTCTAGAGGGCTCTAATAATGTTAAAAAAACATATTTAGAAGGTCGTAAACAGGTTTTCTATACTCTAACTGCGAAAATATTCGATTTATAAATAAAGAATCCTACTTCGCAGAAATTCATTTATCGCGGTAGAGTCTGGAACTGATTAACCGCGATAAACGAGGGTCGACTGTATACCACTTATTTCCGAGTGGAGCTGATGAGTTTCAGGATGAATTTTAGCTTTAAATATAATTGGTTTGGAGAAGTATGAGGGCTGCTGTTTCCATGTTGTGTTCCTACCATTTTCCCAGTGCTGCCAGAATAGACCCCACTTCCTGCAGACCAAAAACTGAATTGAGGGCATCCATTAAATAAGTGAACAGACAGAATGTGGCTAATAGTCATTGCAACATAACTTGACTGGGTCAGGAACTTTGGGTATCTTTGCTAACAATTGGCACAATGAAAGAATGATATATAGTGATAATTTGGAATTCTCAATTCACTTATGACCAAGTAGTCCAGAATTATGTTAGATAGAAGCAAAACTTGGGAGAACTGCCATGTAATGTTTAGTGCTGTGTTTTTCCTGTTATTAATTTGAAGGCATGACATCTCATTTAATTGTATCATTAGAGACGCTCAGTTGACATTTCAATGAATTCGTGGATTTTTATGAAAGAGGATGCAATCCACTTGCTTCTGCTTTGATTGTGGCACAGTTGAGGAACTGATTTTCCTTTTTGACTGCTGTTTAAGATGGGGGAGTTTTACACTGACAGTTGTCCTTTAGATAGCACATACCCCGCATGCTTTAGCTTTCTTTTCTCCAACACTTAATACA
This sequence comes from Erpetoichthys calabaricus, assembly GCF_900747795.2. Lineage (NCBI taxonomy): Eukaryota > Metazoa > Chordata > Cladistia > Polypteriformes > Polypteridae > Erpetoichthys > Erpetoichthys calabaricus. The sequence continues at coordinate 250,570,934 of NC_041396.2, forward strand.
TTATGCTTGACCTGGACAGATTCACCAGTTGTGGCCAAAGTAATCTACAAACGTTTTTGGATATTTGTGGAGTGGATCACCAGTTAGATAGCACCAGCCTGGAACTCCACTCTACTGTAGCCAATTCACAGATGTTCCTGTCAGAAGAGGACCAATTCAGAATCTAGTAAATTGCTGCGGGTAAAGCATGTGGCTTCCTGGTAGCACAGATACAAGCCATTCTTCCTCTCTAGTCAAAACACAATTTTGCAACCCCCCCTTAATTTGCATCATTGCAAACAGTAGACTATAATAATGCATAAACGCTGTACACAGTACAGTATCTGCTCATACACAGAGTAAGTATTATAGCACTGTGACACATCTACTTTCAACACCCATTATGTCACAAACGTGATGGGCAGCTTGACCCCATTTGATTTCAGAGACTTTAATAACTGTCACTCTTTCTCTTTAATTTGCATGTCAGCAAACACGGACTAGACATCTCCAGGAAAGAAACTCTGCACAAAGCAGACAGGCAGTTGTAATAAACAACTAACTAAAAAGCATTATTACATTAATGAATATTATGTAAATTAGTTTAATTTAGAAAAGTGTACACACCAGAGCTTCATGGCTGAGAAGGTCTTAAATGACACTTTACATGCTGTGGAAATTGCAGCCAGTCCAATAACTGACATGTCATTATAATGTCCAGATAATTCACACTTGACTCACTTTTTAGCTTTACCTGATGATCAGTCTCATTTTTGGACGAGACACAGATGTTACCACTGTGCTTGGGAGCAGAGCCCTGTATGCCCACAGTTGTTTGCATCGGTAACTTGATGACTTATTCTTGGTATCTGAGTCTGAGATAATGTAGTTTAAAATGAACCTGTGTATTTCAGGAATGACTGTTCATCCTTATTTTGTGCTTGCAACCAGACAGATTTGGGCACTTGAACATGCTGCTCCTTACTCTTGACCCACAACCTCTCACTGTGCTGATTAGATTTAGCTCTATGGCCTTAGACTCGGAGGTGGGTGCCTTGAGCTGGGACTGACACATCAGGAATAAAGCGAGCTGTGACATCACATTCCAAATAGGTCACATAATAGTTAACATTTGGAGGGGGTCCTTGCTGTGGGAGGGTGGTAGTTGGTGGATTTGGCTGCCCTTCCTGAAAGTATCAATCTACGCAATCCCCTAGTTCTCAGGAGTAACTTAACACGTATAAAAGAAATGCATACAGCATGGCCAAAGGCCCCCAACAGAGTGCCAGCTGACTAACATTGACCATACTCACGAACATCAGCTGCTAGACATAACTAGTCCACTTGAATAACTGTGCCATCTGTTACCCCCACCAGCAAACTGTGATGCAGTACCAGCTGTACGATGAGCTCCCTCTAGCACCACCCTTCCGGCTGTTTCCCACCCTGGAGAGAGATCCTACAGGAAGGTGAGTGTCCCACCCCTTGATGGAAATTGGGGGGATTGGTTGGTTGGGGGTGTTGATTAACTTCAGCTATTGAGTGACCCTTCTTTTCTTCACTCACAGACTTCTCGTCTACATGAAGTTGCGTTGTGACCTTCCTCCAAAGAGGTGTGTTTTGAAAAACTAGGCCTGATCTGTACCTAAGTGTACCAAGTTAATCACGTCATTGATCAGTAACAAGGTTTGGAATTTTACCTTCATTCCTCTTTAGTGGAAGTGCTGCGGTTAAGCCCATGTAGGTGTAAATTAGTCTAGTAGTCATTGTAGAGTCCCTTCAGTACTTCCTCATATTTGTGAATGCACCAGATCTTTTGCTAAGCAACATACTAAGGCTGTCTTAGTCCCTGCTGTGGTACTCTAGGGTTTCACACGACATCTGGGATATTGTTATTTAAAAAGTATAATCTTGATCTGCTTATACAGTGGAGCACCTGAAAGGTACATTTGAGATGATGATCATTGCTGATGAAATACACACTAAAACACCACTGAGAAGCATTTCTAGTTTGAGTCAAATGTTGACACAGTCCAGGTCCAGATTTGACTAATCTTGTAACACGTCACCTTATCTTCTGTAGTGGAAAAGCTTTAATTGATGTGTTGGTTAACATGCTACCTGAGAGTAATGTTGACGCACAACATTAATACACAAGGAACTACTTTAGAAAATGAGACGTTTCACACATCCTACCATTTTGATAATAGCTTCCTTCTCTGATGACTTCACACTTTCTTTTTTATGCAAAGTCTATTCTGTTAGTTTGTTCTCCTAATTGGTGCTCATGAATCAGTTAATCCTCATCACCACATTTACTTGCTCCGTGCAGCTGCTACTGTACTGCTGGGTAATTAGGTAATACAGTGGAACCTCTAGATACGAGTTTAATTCGTTCCAGCACTGAGCTTGTATAGCGAATTTCTCGTATCTAGAACAAACTTCCCCATTGAAAATAATGGAAATCCAGTTAATCCGTTCCGCACCCCAAATATATTAACATAAAAATCAATTTTCCTAACAAATAACACTGATAAATTATATATACTGTAGTCTACCTTTAATAAATAACACTGGTAAATAATATAACTGATTATTAAAAGAATCAAAACAGGTGTCCAAAGTGCAGTAGAGCATTCTTTAACATGAGGTTAAAACGTCAAAAGGATGCAGTCTTTAAAAAACAGATGACAATCCCCGGTGCTTCTTCTCTGTTAGCGTCTCACCTGCGGGCTCTGCAACAGGCGAGACACTTTTAATGCAGCTGACCTTCTCTACACCGCCCTGCTTCAGCTGTTTGGCTCGCCTGTTCAGCTACACGCGAGCCTGCTCTCCTGCCCGCCTGCCTGCTCTCTCTCTCTCTCTCTCCTCTCCTCTCACTTCTTCTCCCCCTTAACCGGCTCGCGCTTCTCTATATATGCGGGGAGGACATGGCAGCTGCAGCCCATCAGCCACAGGAACAATCATGGATGTGGGCAGTTTCCCACCTGTACACTTAAGTGAGAAACGCAGACACCGCAGATCGCGGCTCGCAACTGCTACCACGCCCCCTTGCTAAGCCGCGAGCTATACCCACAGCCTGGCTCGTGGCTCGTTACGCGAGCCAATGCTCGCATTTAGAACAGAAATTTTCGCTCATACTTTCCTCGTATTTTGAATTTCTCGTATACAGAGGTGATCGTATCTCGAGGTTCCACTGTATGTACTATACAACAAATAAGACAGTGGACCCAAACAGTGTTTAAAATATCTGTTCTCTCAGTGAGCCTATTTGTGCAGCAGCAGGTTATTGGTGGTCTGATGCAAAGTGTACTTTCTCACGTGTCTCACATGTGCTGCATTCCCATAAAAACAAAAAAGGCTGAAGATGTGTGATGGCAGCACATCAATAATCCGTTGGATGAGAAATCACCTATGGCTGAGTTCTCAGGTCTTAGTTTGAGAACTTTGCAGCTGCAGTTCTTCTCTTAATGTCCAGTTTGGGATTTTGCATAATATTATCTCATTATATATCAGATAATTATCTCTTGTGATTCTAGTTTATAATTTTTTGTTTCTCGCCACTGCAGCTCGGCCTTGAACGTGTCGCTGAATCTTCCAGTTCCAAAAGGCACCCTGAGGTAAATAGCAGATTACAGGCAACTGATTCCATTTCCAACTCCAACTTGATTCATCCCATGTTCTCCCAGAATCTGCAGAGGCTGACAAGTGTGTGCTGCCTGCCTTGTTAGGAGTGCATGCAGACTAACATCTTGTCAGTTCTGGGCATGTGTGGCTTGAGAACGAATACTGTGAATCTCCACCTCTGCTGGTACCCTGCCTACTACCCCTTTATTCGTTGTATAGTATTCTGGGATTGCCTTTTTTTGCTTTCCACAATGAATAAAAGTCATATCCCTCCTTCTCTCTCTAGCATGTCACAGAACTTAAGCAGCCCTGATCAAAGCGCAGAACTCCAGCAGTCTAGCAAGTCCATCCAATGGGACATTGTCCGCTTCCCAGGGGGATCACAGCTTTCCGCTATGTTCAAGGTATGAGTAAAGTGTTCTGGTGCCATGGCACTGTGTCATGTACCTTTCCTTTCTTGTTGATGTTAACTTTTTGATTAAAGTTTACATTCTTACCTTTTACACAGGGATGTAAATAGGATGGTAATGAAAATCTCACTGTACATAGTTGTATGTTTAAATCAGCTTACTCGTTTCAGATAAGTTGCATTTCCATTTACAAGCCTGGAGTTCTATATACATTTTCAAATGTAAAAGAATGAAATGGTTTATGATATAATCACACACAAAAATCACAATGTAATAGCTCCCTTTATTCTGAACCTACTCGTTAGACTTTAGGGTTAATGGAATTCATCTCTTGTCATACGGCACATCGTTCTGTCAGTTCAGCCATTTTTATTTTCATGGCTGAGCAGAGCCTATCACAACAGCATCAGCTGCAGATGGGGTAGGTTCAAACAAACAAACACACACACAGTGACTTGTAGTGAGCCACTATGGATTTGTTAGTTAGTCGAAGTTGGACATCTTAGAGAACCTGAAGGAAACAAACCTGTACAGACACAGGGAAGACAGGCCAACAGACAGCATAGCAGGCTAGAATTTAAATCCAGATGCTGTCAGAACCACTACGCCACCGTACAAAAATACACACGTTTAGATCTTTTTTTTTTTTTACTAAGTTATTAAAACTTTACTATATTCATAAAAGTACAGTAATGTATAAATAATCTATAACAAGCCATGGCCCACCTGATGGGAAACAAACAAATCTGGCTGATGATATTTTGGAGAAATAATGGGACTAGGATTGGCAAGCGTCTTGGGCTGAATGGCCTGTTCTTCTGAAATTTGTTCAAAAAGTAAGTAAACTTCTGGCCGCCACACATACTTGGGAAAGGCAAGTCAAAATGAATAGACTGTCCTTCTAGCCACTCATCGGCATTCTACAGAGCACTATAATGCAGTCCAGTGTGCACATATTTTTTTTTAAAAATCCCCGTCTGGGCCATGCATGTCTATAGGCTTATAGGGTCATCACGTCACATGTACAAAGTAGAGTGAAATGTGCTAAATGACTTGCCACTCTGGCTCATTAACTAGTGAATATAACTTCCTTTTCTTAAAACTTATGCGTTCCTTAAATTAAAAATCTTAGAACACATCCAACATTAAATGTTTACATGCATGCTGATTAAAGGCTTGTCTGTCTGTCATGCAAAAATTCATGCACCCCTTGTCTGTAAAGCTTTATATTGGTCACCGTTGATTACGCCAAGACACCTGTAATACAGCCCTTGGTTTTTGCAATCATGAGATGGTGGGACCAAAATTGGGCTTGAAGTCCCTCGCACGGTGGCAGCGCACAGGAAGTCACTTGATATGCTATGGCCACATGCCCCGGTGTGCTACCTCACACACACTGTATCTGACATGACAAGTACAGTTACACGTGTGACCCACAGAGACTGCAATTTAAACCACTGGTATGACATACATGGCCCCAGGCAACACTGATTGACAAGGCCAACTGCGCACACCACCCTACATCTCCGACAGGTCAAGTACAGCCAAGCAATAATGGTGCATGTCAGTCACAAAACCAACTTTGGAAGATGGAGAGCCTCACAATAATCTCGGCAGAGTGACTGGCACTGCAGATGGTGCCCTGTGTTGCATAAGCAGGTTGATCCTCATCATCATTCACGCGAGACCGAGACAGAATATCTAGATCATGGAGATGATGATTTTTTTTTTTTTTAAGGAAGTTTTACAAACAGACCAGTAGTAGACTGTGTATTTTCCTGGGTAAAACTAATTACAAACGTTTGTTTTTTTGGTTAGTAGCTCTTTATTCAAACCCACTGTATAATAAGTTAGTAATAATGTTAGGTTTTGATACAAAATGTTTACCATTGTTTTTGCTTTGAATGAGTTCACTTTAAATTACCTGTATAACTTTAACAACCACTACTATTCAAGATATCCTGTAATAGAGTTCTGCACCAATCTCTTCCATGCCAAACATCCAACAGGACCCCCATACTGTAGGTGCTTTCTTCAGTCCATGGACCCAGGACCTTTACAAATAGAATATAAACCACAGACATAGACATAGACAGACATGCTACCTTTGTGTTCAAAATTCATATTCACGTTTTATGATCATATTGGTGACCTTCGCCCCTTTCACATCCCTTTTAAGTTGAGGACCAGAGGCCCATGTGTTCCCTTAGCACAGATGTAGATTGAGATAGACAGCAATGAAACATCCACTGATGAATGCAGCAAAGTGTCACTCTGTCTTCATCATATTTTAGCTGCCAATGAAAAACTTGTGGATGGAATGACTGCCTCCTTATCTAAGAGATGAAATGATGTGTGGTAACACCAGGTAACAGGCTACAGTACTACATGTTGAGGTAGCCACTGTGTGACAGCATTAGGGCCATCATGTCCCACAGCGGTGCAGGTTAGGCTAATTGACAATTCTGATTTGGGGCCCTGCAGTCTCTTCTGGAGTTGGTTCTTGCCTTGCGTCTGATGTTGCCTGGAGATGATGGGTTCAGATAATAGATGGATTGATCCTTTTTTAAATAGGTTTTGAATTTTATGTACTATTTTTAAATTCTAGAAATCTCATCCAGGTTTATAAAAAGCACACACAGTTTTTCATTGTAAAGCAATGAGTTTATTATGAAAATGTAAACCAGAACTCGCACCATGTGTGCCCATTCCTCAAGGACGTTGGGTGGATGTGCCACATGTCCGAATTCAAAACCGCTTATTTAAATGACCCCGAATGAATAAAGTGACAGACTTGGGATAGCAACAAAATAGTCTGTCTGTCCTACTAACATACAGTGGAATCTCGGTTCACAAACTTCTCTGAACACGTACAAATCGGGTTACGACCAAAAAGTTCACCAAACTTTTGCATCTGTTCACGACCACACACTCGGGTGACGAACAAGCCAGTTTCCCTTCCGGTTCGTACGCGCCGATGATTTCCGTATGTGTTCAGTCTCTCCCTGTGCAGCCAGCGAGAGACAGAGAGCTGGCTGCGTAAGGCTGAGACGGCAGTTAAAGATTGCACCGGGCTTGTTTTTAAAGAGACTGAGTTGAGCATTGTTTTAATCTCACATTTAATGAAGACTTTTTTCTATTGGATTTTAACCTCCACTTCACTTCTGTTTACAACGATCGGTTCATAGTGTGCATTGTTGCAATGTTACTTTTCTTGGTTGTTTATTAAATTACGGATTTTTCAAGTGTTAATGTTTTTCCCTGTGCTTAAAACTCAAAAAAAAAAAAAAAGTGTTTACAGCGATCGGTTCGTAAGGCTATAGCATGAATTCTTGCAATGTTACTTTTCTCTGTTCAAGGTTTTCTCAGTGTTATTTAATGTTTTTACATTTAGTTTACTATTACGCTGTGCATTCTATGGTATAATTATTTTTGTGCTTTAAAAAAAATATTTACATACAATCCTATGGTGGAAAATTACTTCGGGTTACGACCAGAGTTTTGGAACGAATTACGGTCGTGACCCGAGTTTCCACTGTATGTGGTCTTGTGTGTTTTATTTTTTTTTTCTGTTTGGTGGCTTTTCTCCTTGCAGCTTGAAGTTCCAGGTTTAAGCTCAGCATCTCTTTTGGAAGTTGGCCCAGCAAGTCTGTCTTTTGAACTGCCGAAGCACACGTGCACTGGTCTACAGATACGCTTCCTCAGGCTCTCCATCTCTCAGCCTGCTTTGCCACAGCGCTGGGTGCGGTATGTCACCCACTCGGATTCATACACAATCAGAATATAAGATGCCATCTTTCATCCTCAAGAATCAATTTGCTGTTGCCTGGTGGGGCAAATGCAAAGTGTTCAACTGAGGACTGTGCTTCTGCAATTGGAAGAGAGAAGGAATGGACACTGCTGCGTCTCCATGGGTGAGGGTTCATCCTTTCTGTAAGTCACTGGGTTGACCTTGGCCATCAGAACATGCGTTTCTATGATGCATGTGCTGCGGACTGCAGTGCTTTTAAACTTTGGTGGAAGACAGCGCAGTGCAGTTACACTCTCAGAGTAATCTGGACATGCTAGTCCTTAAAGACACTGTTCAAGAGCAAACACTCCAGCCTCCTCGTAGTAAAATAAAGAAGGTCAGGCAAGCAGCAGCAGAACAATATCTGTTTAAATGGAGGAACAACAAATTTTTGGTACTTAAATTTTAATATCAAAGATGGACATCCATTCTATTGCTAAATGGCTTTAATTCACTGTTTTAATAAATACAGGAAACAAAGTAATCCATTTTCCTACTGAAGGGCCTCTATGAAAATTACAAGTTAACAGTACATGGTGACCCAGCAACTAATGAAACGGGAACATTTAAATGGAGAAGGCCACACTTGTCTCCATACTGTAATGGTGGGGTGAAAATCCACAGAATACAACCTTTAAGTAACAAACCATACAGGGGGTTGGGTATCCAGTTAAATCACAGAACCCTTCTCCCAGCCCACCAAATGTGCAATATACTTGTATAGAAAGAATAAGTAGGCAGCTTCCTAAAAAAATAAAACTTGGATTTAAAGCCTAAATGGTGCTTGATGACCAGTGAGAATTTGTCTAACATAATGAAAATGTAGGCCCACCAACTCAAACGTAATTGGGCTTGTCACGTGTAAATCATTGCAACTGAACAGCTCTCTCTAATCTACACCAGTCAGACCTGTGTCTGCAACAACAAAAAAAAAACTGCATTTTGTTTTATAAGAAGGTGATTGTATTATGCACAGCTGTATGTACATTTAATAAAAACATTCAACACAGGCAAACTGTTTTGAGTGCTTTAATTTGCAAAACGCTTTTCAGCTTTATTGATGCATTAGCAGTAGTTTCTGAAAATGGTGGTCAATTCTAATGAACAAGCACAGCTATAAAATACAACATATCCTGGAAACGTGAAGCCAGTGTTGCCATTTATATTGAGAGGCTCACACGTGTGAAATTACAGAATTTTGAATCAGGCTTAGATAAAAATAACAAAACATTAGCAAGCGTCATTGGGACGATATTGAACATATGCCTGTGTTAAAGTCGCTACAGTAAGTGAACCACATCTTCACATCAAACCAACAGGCAAGCAGCTTCTTAATCATTAATACATCCATGGCCATTTTTTTTTTACATGTACAGTAGTTCTTACAGAAGGTTAAGCTGTTAACATTTTTTTGCACGATGAAACACTGCAAATAAATAATCTGCATTTTTAACTTTTATTGACACAAGAAATGTGAACATCAGAAACAGAAAATAGGAAACACTTTCAACATGTGAGACAGGAAAGTGCAACTTGTCTTTGACTAGTTAGGTTTCTGAAAATAAACATCTTACAACCCATGGAAGCAAAATCTTCACCGCACCTTTGTCTGCAGTATGGCCACGTTCAGGACTGTTCTAGGTCTGCTGTATGCTGCAGCTTCATAGTGGGACAGCATCTGTTTGACTGGCATGTCAAGCCACAAGGTGACTGCAGGCTTCAGTCGCCCTAGAAAACACAGCATGTTTGACAAGATTTTCTAAGTGCTGTGGGCTCGAGCTGGATGGTTTTGTGTAGTACTGAGCTCTGTCGAGACCCTGCAAGTCTGTTTGACAGCATAATGAATAACAAAGAAGGGTTTAGTAATGAGCCTCTGTGGGCATCTTGAAACTTTTTGCAGATAGCTGGTAACCAAACACAATGTCAAAGTCTTACCATTTATATAAGAAGGTTCTAATCAGCAACTACTACCTCTTTGACAGGATTATTTTACGTAGCTGTCATCAATACATGTTTGTTTTTAAAACCAAGTATAATTTTAATGTGCATTAGCTTGAAGGAGTGAGATGGTTCATGATCCTAAATCAGATGTGGCAGGTTTAACAATGTTAAAATGTGTTGCATTACTGTTGCCCCTAACATAAAAAAAGAAAAGAATTCCACTCAGGTTTCTTCTATGTCCTTGGGATTGCTGGAGTCGGACACTCACTGTGCCTTAGATAAGCAACAGCTTAGAAAATAAAAATACCACACTGGCACCTTACTAACCAGCTTTAGACATCAACATATAAAATCTGGCATAGTTGTGCAAATTGTATTCAGTGTATGATGGAAGTAAACAATGTTGAAAGGTGTTTTTATCCACACACCCGTTTACCTAAACACCCAGAGCTTTTAACATTTTTGCACCATTCTGTACAGCTGCAGAACTTCAATTACTACTGTACACCAAGGTGGTTATAGTTTTGCCTTTTTATATTAGTTTATTTCTATATAAACTTAGGCTAAGGGCGGGTGAGGGGACGCTGGTGCACGGATGTTGTTGCCGCTCCGCCCTGTTAACAACACTTTTCGCCAAATTCGCCTAAATTCTACACTTTCTTACGCTTGTTTTATTTCTTTTATCATACGTATAGTTCGTGGATAATGCTGACTCGAATTGTATGGATTTGGCTTAATATTTACAGATTTTATGGACTGTACTTTGACTGGGAACAGCCGAGTCTGTGGATCACGGGACGAGAACCTACGACCATGTCTTTGTACCTGGCGATCTAGCACCTCGGGATGATCTGTCTCCGTGATTATATCTGCTATGCTGATCTGCTCCCGTTTCATCTTACAGTACTCTACGACTGGGAACTGATCTGATGTTCATACTAATCTGGCTTTTGGCTCCGGGGTGATCACGCCTAAAATTACCAAGCGTTACTCCTTGTGGCTATGTATTGGAACCTCCAAATCCTGCTACCTCCTCATGTTATGCTTTCTGCTGCTTTGCTATCGCCGCTCACCTACACTACCACACCCGCCTGTCCTACCGGTTCTGCTGTGCTGCTTCTCCAGTGCTATTCAGATAAGTATTGCCCAGTATCATGCTAAAATACTCTCATTACAAACTCCTTCTTATTAAACAGTTTGTCCAGAGCAAATGGTCTGACTGGAACATCCTAAAGGACGCCGGTATTTTGCAGCGCCCGAAATATATACATCGCAGGTCAGGTCGCCGCCACCGCCGGGCTGCGAATGAAAAGACCACCAGCAGCATTTGCTCAGGAATACGCCGTCCTTCTCATGACCCTGGAAATAGAAGTGTCAGTGTGCCAAATTTACATTATGTGGAAATAAACCCTGATTGCGGCTCTGTGCAGAAAGAAGCCTCATTAACTAATATTGCACTGTTTAACTCGAGGTCTCTTAATGGCAAAGCATTGGTGCTGTCAGAACTTGATATTCTGTGTTTAACGGAGACTTGGCAAAAACCAAACGAATTTGCGTCTCTCACAGAGGCGACTCCAATTGGTTTCACTTTCCACTCAGAGCCTCGCAGCTCAAGACAAGGCGGTGGTCTTGCAGGAATTGTCAGAGAAGACTTAAACATTAAACGAATCCCGATTGACTGTCCATTGTCTTTTGAGTGCCTGGCTCTTAAACTAATAACGGAATCAGATCCTGTCTCACTCATTGTTCTCTATCGTCCCCCAAAATACAATGCATCCTTCTTATCCGATCTGATTGAACTTTTGACCCACCTAAGCTGTTACTCTAAGAGAATTATCCTTCTTGGTGATTTCAACATCCATATTGACACCCCCACATCTAAACTGAGAAATGAATTCCTATCCTTACTGGACTGCTTTGACTTGACACAACATGTTGATTTTCCAACCCATTCTGGCGGTCATATATTGGACCTGATCTGCACTTCTGGACTATCTGTTGCCAACATTTACAGCACTGATTTGGGACTCTCTGACCATAAAGCAGTATTTTTCACTGTTTCACTGCCTTTCCCTCCTCTTACTTGTAAACGACAAATTTCTTACAGAAACCTTAAAAATATCTGTCCCTCTATCCTTTCTGGATCCATTTCTGATCTTTTACTGCCTTCAGCTATTCCATTAACACTAGATAGTCTTGTTGACCACTATAACTCAGCCCTTCATTCAGCACTAGATAAAACAGCTCCTTTAAAATATAAGGAGGTTTCCTTTAAGCGTTCAGCTCCATGGTATAATTCAGAGCTATGATCTGTGAAAGCAGCTGGCCGACGCCTTGAGAGAATGTCACGTAAGACTGGCCTCACCGTGCACATCCAGGCTTTCTCTGACCACCAAAGAGCTTACAGAGAAGCACTAACTTCTGCCAAGCACACCCATTATGGCAGAATAATAGAAAGTGGCCATGATAACCCAAGGGTTTTGTTCTCTGTAGTTAATAAACTACTCGAACCCGCATCTGGCCCAACTACCTCTTCAACTGAAGTCTGTGAGGAATTCCTCCACTTTTTCCGTAACAAAATTAAAGATCTAAATAATTCAACTAACATAAATATATCATCTGTTTATATCTCTCCCTGTTTTCCCACTCCATCCAGCTCCTTCTCTAAGTTCTCACCAGTCACATCTGCGTTTGTTAATAACCTGCTTTGTAAGATGAGGCCGACTACTTGTGTACTGGACCCCATCCCCACCACACTACTTAAATCCTGCCTTCATGCCATAATCCCGACTGTTACAACAATAATAAACTCATCCCTTGACACTGGCTCTGTACCGCTCACTTTTAAAATTGCTTCTGTAACCCCAATGTTAAAAAAGTCTGGTCTTGATGCTGACAATCTTAACAATTTCCGGCCTATTTCCCACTTACCTTTCTTGTCAAAAGTTCTTGAGCGTGTTGTAGCTTCCCAACTCACCAATTACCTAACCTCTAATAATTTGATGGAACCCTTTCAGTCTGGATTCAGGGCGCGGCACAGCTGTGAAACTGCTCTGCTACGGGTAACCAATGATTTGCTTATGGCAGCAGACTCTGGACAAACCAGCATATTAATTCTGTTAGACCTCAGTGCAGCATTTGACACTGTCAGACATGACATCCTACAGTCCAGAATGGAGAACATGCTGGGTATCTCTGGCACTGCCCTCCAGTGGTTCAAGTTCTATCTGACTGATAGGCAAGAGTTTGTTAGTCTTGGCAAAAGCAGATCCAGCTCAGCGCCAGTCACACAAGGAGTCCCTCAAGGCTCTGTCCTCGGTCCTCTGCTTTTCTGTATTTACATGCTTCCCCTTGGCCATATTATCTGTAGCTATGGACTGGGTTATCATTTTTATGCAGATGATACTCAACTCTACTTCAATGTTAAAAGTGGAACTTCATCAGAGCTTTCTCAGCTCACAACCTGCCTTAGTGAAATTAAAACCTGGATGGAGCAGAACTCTTTAAAATTAAATTGCAATAAAACTGAACTCCTGCAAATTGGGACTAAAGTGCAACTTAATAAAATGAGCTCCTTCCCAGTCCATCTTGGCGGTGATCTCATCAGACCTGCCTCTACTGTAAAAAATCTTGGTGTCATTTTTGATTCCTCCCTCTCTTATTCCGCCCACATAAATCACACTAAGAAACTTTCTTACTTTCATCTCCGTAACATATCCCGTGTTCGCTCCTTCCTCTCCTTCTCTAATGCTGAGAAACTTGTCCATGCTTTTATCACATCCCGCATCGATTATTGTAATTCCCTACTGGCAGGTACCCCTTCTAATCTTATATCACAGCTCCAGCTTATTCAAAATTCAGCTGCAAGAGTCCTTACTCGAACCAGCAGCAGCGAGCACATCACACCCATCCTGCTCCATCTCCACTGGCTCCCTGTGTCTTACAGAATCGTATATAAAATCCTACTAATAACCTACAAAGCCTTAAATAACCTCGCGCCAAACTACATCAGTGACCTTCTCCATCACTATGTGCCTGTTTGCCGACCAAGGTCCTCCGATTCTGGCAATCTTGTTGTGCCCCTCACTAATCTACACTCCATGGGTGACAGGGCCCTCACCTGTATAGCGCCCAGACTCTGGAATGACCTACCGAATTTAATCAGGTCAGCTGACTCCACGAATTCTTTTAAAAAACAACTCAAAACTCATCTGTTCAGGAAGGCTTATAGCTCTACTTGACTTTATTACCCTTCTCTCAGTTTACTTCTCTGACAAGATGCTAATGTAACCTGTGTGTGTGTGCGAGACCATCAATTATGTTGTCTTTTTCTTTTTTTTTTTCTCCAGAATTCACTGTCTTAATCTTCTTTATTTATTTATCTGGTTTGTACAATGCTATATACTGTATACACTGTTGTTCTTTATTATATTCTGTAAGTGCCTTGAGCATGGGAAAGGCGCTATATAAATAAAATGTATTATTATTTATTATATTTTTTCTGAGCTTACTTGGAAATTCAGTTTAATTTTGCTTTGTGTATTTTTAGTTTTAATTTAGTTTTTATTTTACAAAAATATTTCATTTTATATATAGATTAGTTTCAGTAATTATGGTACGGTTAAAGAGCTACTATGGAGTTTAGTTCTGTGTCACAATCAGACAGAACTGTAGATTTAATGGATTTGGATATGCTAGTGGACGCTTACTATACTACATGGTTTACTATCTGGTTTTGTTTTTGTCTGATAAAAACAAGCAGAATCAAAACCAGGTACTAAATATTAACAATTATATACTTTTTAAAATATTTTCAATGTCATTTGTGCTGAACAAATTTGCACTGATTGTTGGCACTTTTCTTTTTATTACCCAAAATGGGCAAATTTGTAATGAAATTTGGGTGAATTTTAAGGTTTGAGGGTTTTTTACTCTTAAATATCTACGATACACAACATATCCTGCTCCAAGACAATGTGCTTATAATGAATGCCTTCAATATTGCATTCAAAAATCTCCCATATTGGGCTTTTTATTTTCTACTAGCCATATTGATCTCTGGTTCCATCTCAGGCACATACAATTTATAGACAGAATTTTGCCACCTGCAGACCTGAAAAGATATCAAAAAATAGAAGCTTTGTTCCAACAGGTGTGATCATGAAAATCATGGGGGCTTAAGAAGAACAGGGCTGTTAGGCTTGAATGGGAAACAAAGAAAAACAAGCATGTAGTGTCAAGGTTAGAGGCAGTGAGACTTGAATAGGCTATGCATAAAAACAGTAAACCCTTAATGAGCAGAGCAACAGTAGGGAATCACTGTATGGACGGGCACAAACCAACAGAGACAGCATCTGAGATTAGGAACAATATATACATTTTCTAAACCTGTTTATCCAGAGCAGAATGGCAGGAAACCTGGAGCCTATCCCAGCAGGCAGGGAATGCAAGGCAGGAAAAATCCCTGGTATGCAATATGTATGATATGGTTGATGTTAGGAATAAAAACAATATATTTCAAGTATCTATTTTAAAAGAAAGACTGAAAAAAGGGGGACACGTTTTATAATTCTGCTACAGGATTATTTTCACAATATCAAGTATTTTGAGCTGTGAATATCCATCCATCCATCCATTTTCCAACCCGCCGAATCCGAACACAGGGTCACGGGGGTCTGCTGGAGCCAATCCCAGCCAACACAGGGCACAAGGCAGGAAACAATCCAGGGCAGGGTGCCAACCCACCGCAGGACACACACAAACACACCCACACACCAAGCACACACTAGGGCCAATTTAGAATCGCCAATCCACCTAACCTGCATGTCTTTGGACTGTGGGAGGAAACCGGAGCGCCCGGAGGAAACCCACGCAGACACGGGGAGAACATGCAAACTCCACGCAGGGAGGACCCGGGAAGCGAACCCGGGTCCCCAGGTCTCCCATCTGCGAGGCAGCAGCGCTACCCACTGTGCCACCGTGCCGCCCGAGCTGTGAATATAAACTAAAAAAAGAAATTCAAAAATATAGAATAAATACAAAAACACATTAGTAGGTTTAGTTTTCACCAGTTGGCAGACTTTTTTTGCTTACCTACTTGTAGTTCAGTTCAGACAATGTCAACTGTGGAATTTTACAAGATTTGTATCACCTTGTTGTTAAGCGACTTTTTTAAAGCAAAAATGATTGGTGAGTAATAATATGCTGATCTTGTATGATGACCTACTCGGTCTCTCGATCAGTGTCGTTTTATTTTCAAAAAGGATTTCTCCTGTGCGAAGCGGCAGGTGAATTACTGTCAACAAAACACATGCACCGGAGAAATAAACTGAAATGTTACTCACTCGTGATTTTTCTGTCCATACGGTAAATATTTTGGTGACCAGCACATTCCGATTTCAGGCATTTAAAATACATCTTGATATACAGCACGTGCAAAGAAAGGCGGCACAGTAACTTCCTTAATATTTCACAAGCTTTAAGCGCCCATGTTCGGCTCGCTCTGTCACCACAAATGCTGTGTGAACACCCACCGTTCACTGGATGAACACAGTATATGCGGGCGGCTCGTGCTGGATTACTTTCTGTTTTAGAGTTAAAAGTTACTGGTGTCTTTCCAGCTACTTTAACAAAGCCAAAATGAAAAACTAAAAAACTATTAATTATTTTATTTCAGTTTATGAAAATGTTTTTTTAATATTAGTTTCAGTTTTGATTTTAGTTTTCGTTAACTATAATAACCTTGCAATACATCGACTATATCTCACTGCAGTAGACCTAATCCCACCTACTGCGACCAGGGATTGTCCACAGAGTTTAGGAGTTTCTCTGAGTGTTCCAACCATCACTTAATATCCACCAGCAAGGCCTGCATTTCCTCATACATGGATGCTGGTCTAAAGGACATCCCAACTTCCCTTTCATAGTCATTACATTGTTCAGAATTCCCATTCATCATACGTACTAACTGTTTCTTCTGCCCCTGCAACTTTCTTGGTGAGTTGGGGATATTTGGAAACTGGTGATTCATTTAAATATTTAGTCTTGCAATTTTGTATATAAGCAGCATCTATTCAGCCATCAGATGCACCTCCTACATACACTGGACAGAGTGGCAAAGCCAACCGTCTAGGTGTTTTAGATTAATTTATACACTACTGGTCTAATCCGTTGAAATGCAATGAATGACCTAAAATGGTGAAATGGTAAGCAGTCAACTCCCAGAGGTTTAAATTTATAGCTGAGGTTAGCAAAAACTGAAAAAGTGAAATATCAGATTATAAATGGGCCTTCTTCTGGGGACAAATAATAGGTTACAACCTACAGATGTTCTGCAACAATTAAAGTAAATTAAGCCTTGCACGTTGAAGTAAACAATTTGCACAGGTGACCCAACTTCTGCGGATTACTTTAAAACATTGTCTTAAAGCAGAGCTGGAACAAACTGTTACTACATGCTGTGATGTCCTACTTGGACAATAGTAGAGTGATACTGGCAAGAAAATGGAAATTAACAAATGAAATGAGACAAGAGAATTATTAATCTCAGAAGTGTAGGCCTTTCATTTAGAGAAATTGCCAAAAAAAACGTCAGTGAGTACAGTGTCCGACACAATCCAAAGGCAATTGGAAACTGGAAGAAACTCTGATAGGATGAGGTCTGGCAGATGCAAAGTCACAAGCCAATCAGAAGACAAGCTTCTGAGGGTTACCAGCTCAGCACCAGTCATACAAAGAGTCTCTCATGACTCTGCTCCTCTGTATCTACAGATTTCCCCTTGGCCATATTATTTGTAACTTTGGAAAGGGTTATCATTTTTATGCAGATGATACTCAGATCAACTGCAGTGTTAAACATGAAAGTTCATCAGAACGCTCTTGGCTCACAACTTGCCTCGGTGAAATTAAAACTCAGCTTAAGAAAATGAGCTCCTTCTCAATCACCCTTGGTGAGGGATGTCATCAGACCTTCTGCTAGAAATCTGTCATTTTTGATTCCTCCCTTTCTTATTTTGCCCACATTCATGTAACATCTTAATCGCAGTAGCCCCTTCTAATCTATTTCTGCGGCTCCAGTTGGTTCGGAGCTCTGCTACAAAGGTCCTGACACAGACCCACAAGAGTGAGCACAGAACATCTATCCTGTGGCTTACAAAACTGAATATAAAAGTCTATTAATAATCTATGAAGCTTTAAATGGTTTTGCAGCAGTGACCTCCATCACTATGCTTCTGTTTATCCCACTAAGGTCTATGGATTCTGGCTTTCCCTTTGTGCCTCAAACTAACTTGTGCTCTGTGGTTGACAGAGGAGCCTTCAGCTCTATAGCACCTGGACTGTGGAACAACCTCCCTAAATTAATGAGATCAGCTGACTCAATTTATTCTTTTAAAAAGCAACCTGAAACTCCTCTGTTCTAGAAGGCGTTGAACTTACCCCGACTTGGTGATCCTTCTCTCGGTTTACCGTCTTTGTTCAGGTACTCAGGAAGACTTGTGTTTGTATTACACATTAAGTTATTTGTTCAGAGTTTTCTTGTGGTATTTGTATTTTATTATGGTTTCTTGCCCCTTATTTGATTTCATTGCTTTGTATACCCTGTAGTTTGCTTTATTTAGTGTTTTATGCAGATATTTGTATCCAATGTTGTGTATATTCTGCTGTTTATTCTGAATTTCTGTGAAGCACTTTGAACACAGGAAACTTATTTAAATAAAATGCATTACTAATAATAATAATGCTTCTTTGGTTGATGCAAGTCATTTTCTTGTGCTCTGGTTTTTGACGTATGTCCCAGACTCTCAAGTTTAATGTAAATAACTAAGTTGTAGATAGACAGTTGGAAAAATACTTGTGTTTCTGCTGTTCCCCAAATCAGTGTACCTTTTTTTCCTTGCTGTCTTATGTAATTGATTCCCTGGTAAGTTATCATCTTACACTACAGACAATTCCGACTAAACGTATCTGCAAATCCTGTAGAAAACAAAGCACCTGGTCTTCAGGAAGTTAATTCCAAACCAGCAATTCTAACCCCTATATTAGAATGACACCTGGATCTGCATGGCTTTCCTTGCTGCATGTTAAGGCAGTGATGTGACCTCTTAACTTCAGATTAAGCTTCTGTTACTTACATCCATGCCGTCAAAGAGGTCCAGTAGGGATCTTGTTTTCTTGTACTTAGTTGAGGGCTGAAAAGAAAAAAAAATATATTTAATAGTCACAATATTAAACACAAGTTCTTTTTGTAGTAAGAATTTTAATTATATCATCTTACAAAACATATGTAAACGCTGCCGTTCAAGAATAAAATTTTACAAACAGCACCAACAGATCATTTTAAGGAGGATGAATTATTCAAATCACAACTAAGTGGAAACTGGGCATATCAAAAACAGCAAATGAATCTGTGTTTAAAAAATGTTTTAAAGTGGAAAATGGTGCAAACACTGTGAATCCTGGTGATGGGAGCATAATTGTATAGAAATGCTTCTCTGAAGTACAACACAAACAGACACGTTCTCTAAGAAAACCATCTGTAGTCTGCAGAAGATGTGGGACTTGGGATAATATTGTGTTAGAAGTCATTGTCTTGCTAGAAAATTAATGTTTTTGATTGGCCCATCAAAGTCCAGATCTAAATACATTCAGGAAATTGTGGCAGAAACTGAAAACAGCAACTCACCAACTATTCCATCTAAGACAGCCTAAGCAAAGGAAAATGGGAAAATAATATCCAGATGCTCAAAGCTAGTATGCTCCTAAATATTCCCTTTTCAAACCACTGTATTTGTACTTCTGGGAGGCATAATGAAGGGGTAAACACCCTTCTAGTTATCCAATACAATGCCAGAACTGTGACATAAGAGGTTCTATATTGTCCATTGATGTTCAAATTCTAAACAAAAACATTCGTACGTGACTTATTCCAACATTCCCACTGAAAAGAAAACTGATCCAAACTATCAAAAGAGACCAACAACCAATTGTTTCACATGCTGTTGCAGCATCTATGTTTAAAGGTGACCTGAGACAAAGACTGGACTCCTTTGGTACTGTATCTCTCTGGAAAATCCTTGGGTACCGTTGGTTTGACTTTGTGTCGAATGAGCGGTTGCTCATGGGGTCCCGAATGAGGCACATTACCTGCATTATGAGGGAGCGTCAGTTACGGTACTACGGCCATGTGGTGCGTTTCCCCGAGGTTGATACGGCTCATAAGATCCTCATTGTTGGGGACCAGAGTGGTTGGACCAGGCCAAGGGGTCGCCCATGTAACACCTGGCTGCAGCAGATAGAGGGTCATTTCCGGAGGGTAGGACTGGACCGCGTGTCTGCCTGGGGGGTAGCCAACCGGGATCCCGAGCTGTTTTGACGTGTAGTGGGTGCGGCAACACACTGTACCAGTGCATGCTCCCCAACTTGACTTGATTTCCAATGAGATGAGTGCATAAAGGCTACACGTGCATTTCAGGGTTAAAATGCACACCTGTCAGTGTCGATGAAAAATGGAGCACCAGGCCCCTTCTCAATGGAACACGACTACGTAAGGGCACCTGCTACATAGCTTAATGTAACGGCAATGTGATTAATTTTTATTCCATACTAACAATTAAAGCTGTAAGTGTAAAACCACATGTTCCCGCACTTCATGGAAAGAACGCAGTAAGAAAAGCATAATTAACATGAAAACCTAAAAAAAAAAAAAAAAAAAAAAAAAACCTTTTTTCCCCCAATACCAAAGTCAGTATTACGTTCATGCGTGACTGCAAGTAGACTAAATACTTTGGAAGGCATGGAAATGCTTTTGTGTTCTTACAAGAAAATTTAAGCACACAAGTTTAGAAATTGTACGTTATTTAATTTTAAAAAAGGGGGCAATGCACAATGCCTTTTATCCTATTATGGAATTAATTGAGAAACAGATCTGTGTGTGCCCTGGGAGCGAAATAACATTATAAATAAAATGAGGTATAATTGTTTAACTTGTACTGTCATGCATTTATAAGAGGAGATGAAAAGATAATGAGACTAATTTATTTAAATTGTGTCTGACGCACCCTGAAATGAAAGGGGGCTTTGCAATCATTCTCCGATTGTAATGAGCACTTCTACAGATGTCCATCAGTCTAAGTATCTGCCCATGCGTATGCAGTTCAAGGTCATGCTGGGGAGGCACTCGCACACATCCACAGTCAGGCATATGGGACAGTGGGAGGACTGGCAGCACAACAACAGTTACAGCAAGAAACATCGACAAGATTCAGATCAAGTGGCTATTTGGCTTGTCTTAACTAGCAGCAGCACAAGATGCTCTACTTGTTAATAACATTTTTTTTTAGTGTTTCAGTGCTTTGAAGGGCAAGGCACCTTATTATATGTTTTATCAGTTGCTTAGAAGCTATTTCCAAGCCATCAGTGCATGTTTCCAGTCCTAAAGACATATTAGCAAAACGGGTAACATTTTTGCACAATTGTAATATAGTCTTCAATATAAGTACATCACTCCCCAGTGTTAATTGACCTTTTTTTTTGCAAAACACCAGACACAGTGATCATCTGATAATACCAAAATCACCTGAAAAAGTCTCAGATCAAGCAAATCACAATAAAAATGGCCTTCGCTGCTAAGGCCCTTTCCCAACAAATCGACTCAAATTGGCCTTGTCTTGCAATTGCTGACAGATTTGTTGCAAATCTGCCTCTAAACCAATAAATATAAGCTATAACACATAAAAGGGGTAGGTGATGTGCTTTGTTAATGTAAAATGGAGCAAGACAGACCACCACAACTCCTAGAGGGAGAGTGGGGAGGACAAAGAGGAAGAGGAGAACCTGCTGGAAGGGGTGGCCTAAGAGTATGACATTGAACAGTGGTCTCTGATGAAAATCAGAGCAACTATTACAAGACATGTGATAAATCATGGTCTCTCTTTGCATGAAGACAAATGTTCCAAGCTAATGTGAGGCATGTGAGCATTGAAAGGAGACCTGCTGCCTGAGGGTAGAAGTGTGAACAGTTCGTGTTGAAGGTGGGTGGGGTCCCTGAGGATCGAGGCAGTTCTCCTTTCGGATTCTGCAGTTGTAGATTTGATAGGTATAGTGAGCAGTTGAAGGAGTGGAGACATCAGCATGTGCAGGTAATGTGGCAATGTTATTCATTCACTGCATGTTGTACTCCATATAGAAGTTTTGGAATGCATCAATGTTAAATAATAAAAAAAAAAAGTCAGTCAAAACTCTCAGCATACTGGCATAAGAAAGTTAGCAAAACATTTGTTGGTAATTAGAAACTAATTGCTCCATGAAAAAAGTGTAGATGCTGTCCAGTTTTGACAGTTTCATTGTAGAGTGCTTTTCTACAATACTTCTAAAGATCAATTTTAACGATTAAATAAGTGAAAGGAGATTCATTTCTCCTTTCCCCAATTTACTTGTCAATGCATCTCTTGTACATTTTGCTACTTCTGATGCTACCACCACTCTCTTTACAATGCCTGTACTGATAAAGTTGCCTGTTAACGTTGCACTTCAAATTAAGAACAGTTCAAATGCTTTGTATGTACTGTACTTTGATTTTTAATTCATCTGCTACATAACAAATACTAATGTTTGTTATACTGGAACACAATCAAATGTGGAAAAAGCTTTTGGGGGAATGGAGTGTGATTACTTTTTTTTTTTTTTTTTTTAATTTTATTGTAATCATTCATACAAAATCGATCAATTTTTACAAAAAATAGGATTGAAAAACAAGTTGACCCCCACCCCTGAGAGAGAGAGCATGGGCAACAGGGTAAAACTTAAATTGATGAGTTTAATAGGCCAGTAGAGATGAATGGAGAGGAAAAAGAAATGCAGAGATAATTATTTCCTCGGTGCTTTAAGAGCTTATTCTAAAATTTTATTGATTATATCCTGCCAGGTTTTAAAAAAATTCTGCACAGAACCTCTAACTGTATATTTGATTTTTTCCAATTTCATATAGTATAAAACATTGGTTACCCACTGACTTAAAAGAGGAGAGTTAGGATTCTTCCAGTTTAGCAAAATAAGTCTGCGTGCCAAAAGTGTAGTGAATGCAATCACAGTTTGTTTGTCCTTCTCCAATTTAAACCCATCTGGAAGAACACCAAACACAGCTGTTAATGGGTTAGGAGGGATTGTGACACCAATACTGTCTGAGAGGCACTTAAAAATTTTAGTCCAAAATGATGTTAATTTGGCGCAGGCCCAAAACATGTGACCCAGAGAGGCTGGGACTTGATTGCAGCGTTCGCAGGTTGGATCTTGCCCTGGAAACATTTTGGACAGTTTTAGGCGAGACAGATGTGCTCGATATATAATTTTGAGTTGAATAATTGTATGCTTTGCACATATAGAGCTCAAGTGAATTCTCTGCATTGCTACTTTCCACTCCCTTTCTGATATATTGATTAAGAGATCCTTTTCCCATTGTCCTCTTGGATCTTTGAAAGGGAGGGACTGTAAAATAATTTTATATATTGCAGAGATGGTATCTAAGTCCTTGAAATTGAGCAATATTTTTTCTAGCATGGACAAGAGTGCAAGATGAGGAAAAATCGGGCAGGTTCTGTTTAACAAAGTTCTTAATTTGAAGATAGTGAAAGAAATGTGTAGCTGGAAAGTTAAATTTGGAATGTAATTGTTAATAGGATGCAATGATGTTGTCTATATAAAGATCTCTGAGCAATTTAATCCCAGATTTTTTCCAGACATTAAAAACTGCATATGTTTGTGAGGGTTGAAAGAGGTGGTTCTCTTGCAGAGGTGCCACAGATAAAAGCTTCTCCATCTTAAAATGCTTTCTACATTGGTTCCATATTCTGAGTGAGTGAAGCACAATTGGGTTATTAGCATATTGCCGATACCTTGCATTTATTGGGACACAAAGCAGAGAATATAAAGAAGTACTGCAGGATTTTACTTCTATTGCGGACCAAGCCTGTGTATGTTCATCTATTTGTGTCCAGGTTTTTATAGCTTGTAAGTTTGCTGCCCAGTAATAAAACTGAAAGTTAGGTAGAGCCATGCCACCTTCTGCCTTAGGTCTTTGTAGGGTCGCTCTTTGGATACGTGGATGTTTTGAGTTCCAAATAAAATTAGGTTATTGTTGAATCTAATTGCTTAAAAAATGATTTATTGATGTACAGTGGTGTGAAAAACTGTTTGCCCCCTTCCTGATTTCTTATTCTTTTGCATGTTTGTCACACAAAATGTTTCTGATCATCAAACACATTTAACCATTAGTCAAATATAACACAAGTAAACACAAAATGCAGTTTTTAAATGATGGTGTTTATTATTTAGGGAGAAAAAAAATCCAAACCTACATGGCCCTGTGTGAAAAAGTAATTGCCCCCTTCTTAAAAAATAACCTAACTGTGGTGTATCACACCTGAGTTCAATTTCCGTAGCCACCCCCAGGCCTGATTACTGCCACACCTGTTTCAATCAAGAAATCACTTAAATAGGAGCTGCCTGACACAGAGAAGTAGACCAAAAGCACCTCAAAAGCTAGACATCATGCCAAGATCCAAAGAAATTCAGGAACAAATGAGAACAGAAGTAATTGAGATCTATCAGTCTGGTAAAGGTTATAAAGCCATTTCTAAAGCTTTGGGACTCCAGCGAACCACAGTGAGAGCCATTATCCACAAATGGCAAAAACATGGAACAGTGGTGAACCTTCTCAGGAGTGGCCGGCCGACCAAAATTACCCCAAGAGCACAGAGACGACTCATCCGAGAGATCACAAAAGACCCCAGGACAACGTCTAAAGAACTGCAGGCCTCACTTGCCTCAATTAAGGTCAGTGTTCACGACTCCACCATAAGAAAGAGACTGGGCAAAAACGGCCTGCATGGCAGATTTCCAAGACGCAAACCACTGTTAAGCAAAAAGAACATTAGGGCTCGTCTCAATTTTGCTAAGAAACATCTCAATGATTGCCAAGACTTTTGGGAAAATACCTTGTGGACTGATGAGACAAAAGTTGAACTTTTTGGAAGGCAAATGTCCCGTTACATCTGGCGTAAAAGGAACACAGCATTTCAGAAAAAGAACATCATACCAACAGTAAAATATGGTGGTGGTAGTGTGATGGTCTGGGGTTGTTTTGCTGCTTCAGGACCTGGAAGGCTTGCTGTGATAGATGGAACCATGAATTCTACTGTCTACCAAAAAATCCTGAAGGAGAATGTCCGGCCATCTGTTCGTCAACTCAAGCTGAAGCGATCTTGGGTGCTGCAACAGGACAATGACCCAAAACACACCAGCAAATCCACCTCTGAATGGCTGAAGAAAAACAAAATGAAGACTTTGGAGTGGCCTAGTCAAAGTCCTGACCTGAATCCAATTGAGATGCTATGGCATGACCTTAAAAAGGCGGTTCATGCTAGAAAACCCTCAAATAAAGCTGAATTACAACAATTTTGCAAAGATGAGTGGGCCAAAATTCCTCCAGAGCGCTGTAAAAGACTCATTGCAAGTTATCGCAAACGCTTGATTGCAGTTATTGCTGCTAAGGGTGGCCCAACCAGTTATTAGGTTCAGGGGGCAATTACTTTTTCACACAGGACCATGTAGGTTTGGATTTTTTTTTCTCCCTAAATAATAAAAACCACCATTTACAAACTGCATTTTGTGTTTACTTGTGTTATATTTGACTAATGGTTAAATGTGTTTGATGATCAGAAACATTTTGTGTGACAAACATGCAAAAGAATAAGAAATCAGGAAGGGGGCAAATAGTTTTTCACACCACTGTATATTGGAATGTTTTGAAATAAAAAAAGAAGCTTAGGAAGAATATTCATCTTAACAACGTTAATTCTTCCAGCTAGAGTGAGATGAAGGGTTGACCATCTATGCAAGTCTTGCTTAATTTTTTCCATACAGACGGCGAAATTTTGTTGATAAAGAACTTTGTGTTTACTTGTGATGTTTACCCCTAGGTATTTAAACTGATCTGCAATGATAAAAGGGAAGGTGTCCAATATGATATTGTGTGCTTGAGAATTCACCGGAAAGAGTACACTTTTATTCAGATTAATTCTGAGACCAGAGATCTTTTGAAATTCTGTAAGTGCTGTTAAGACTGCAAGCACAGAATTTTGTGGGTCTGATATATACAGTACCATATCATCTGCATATAGAGAAATTTTCTGTTCCAGTCCTTCTCTGATAATCCCATTTATCTGATCAGCATTTCGACAATGAACAGCCAGTGGTTCAATGGCGATTGCAAATAACAGTGGTGACAAGGGGCATCCTTGCCTGGTACCACGTTCTAGTTTAAAGTAGTCTGAACAAATGTTGTTAATACAAACTGAAGCTTCTGGATTGGTATACAGTAGTTTGATCCATGCACAAATGTTTGGGCCAAACCCAAATTTCTCTAGTGTAGTGAAAAGGTATTTCCATTCAATCATGTCAAATGATTTTTCTGCATCCAAAGTGTGTTTACTTTTACAGATGTTGAGTAAAATGTACTTATCAGTGAGGTTTGTCATTGGTGTTGGGGGCCTTAGCATAATCAGATAGTAAAAGTGGTGGAAGATTAAAATACCACGACAGTAAATAAATTCACTAAAATATTTATTATCTAAAGTTTGACAATACGCCATTTTGTGAGCATGAACCACACACATCTGTCAAACGTATTCCTCGCCTTTTCATTAAATATCATGGTTGTGGTTACAGAATGGCACATGATGTCAGTCATGCAGAAATGTGGTCATGTTTACCTTTTCTCATTTTAATAATTTCATGTATAGCAGTTAGCATTTCACCTCACAGTCCAGTAAACAAGACTGTGCTAAATTCCCTAAAAATCTTATTCTGCAGTTCAAATGTAAAGAATTGATGCAAAGATAATACCAAAAAATAGCATCTTTCTTTGGCCACATAAGTACACAGGGTTGGAAAAAAAGGATTCTCTGGACTACAGGTAAACCAAGTGTGTTAAAATATTTTTCTTCACTTACAACGAATAATTGATTACTGTCATCAGACGACTCCATGTCCTCCAGATCACTACTCCCTGCTTCTGAATAGTCGGCCTCCCCCATCAAATTCAACCTAACATGACAAAGCAACAATGAAAGCCGAAGGTGATGGAGTGCAGACTTCAAAGATTTTGGAACATACTTACAGCTGTAGTTCAGAGCTAAGGGTTTGTGTCATGGAAGAAGGGAAAAGCATTTCCAGTAACTCTGGGGATGTTAAGTTTGATGGAGTTGACTGTGATGCCTTCTTTGGGGTTTTTAAAGAGTCTCTGGCTTTGGCTTCTGGCTTCTTTTTTTGTTTAGGTCTTCGTAGTGGCTGGCTAAGGAAAGACAAAGATGATCAGGAGATGAAGACTTGGGAGAAAATTAAATTAATAGTCTGAAACACACAGTTTAAGACCAGGAATTTGGAATCGTGAAATGTCTTAGTTCAAAGGGCAAAAACCAGAATCAAAGTCTTATGGCAGAACAAGGTCACAATCAAAATGAAACACTAAGAAAATCTTGAAACTAAATATTATATTAGAATAGATAAACGTTATTAATCCTATGGGTAAATTCAAATATGGCTACAAAGTATTCTTTAACAAATCTTTGATCCAACAGATGCTGACAGTGTGTGCTGGACATCACTGGGTTATACTGAAAGTAGAGATTGCCTAATAACCAGCAACATGGTGGCAAAGGAACGTGCATCTTGACAACCACTTCTGAAAATTGGTGGATCCCAAAGTGGAAAACAAAAATATAATGCTAAACTAAAACTAAATCCTCACACAAAACAGTGGTAAAATGAACAACTGTAGAATTCAATGCCTTAGAAAAAAATTGCTTAAGATTTAGTAAGTTTAAAAAAAAATTAACAAAAAATACAAAGTCACAACACCTTTCATACAGTATAGCCGAGTAGTTTTCAACATATTCATTCTTTCCAAGTGATGCATTTTTTTCCACTTAATTCACTAGAACCTGCATAATTTGCATAGGCAGTGTAGAGCAGTAGCTAGGTCAGTGCATAACAGGTAAGCAAATCACCTGGGGCCTCATGCATAACGCCGTGCGTAGAACTCACACTATAACATGACGTAAGAACAAAAGCCGAAATGTGCTTATGCACAGAAAAATCCAGATGCGTAAATCTGTACGTTCGTCAATTTCCGCGTTATTCCACTACATAAATCCCAGTCAGCGTGAAAAGTAACGCTCGTGGTGTCCCGCCCCAACTCCTCCCAGAATTATGCCTCTTTGAATATGCAAATCAATATAAATAGCCCTTAAGTGCAGTGTTCTGTGAAAAGACAATGGGAAAAGCAAGAGGGAAAATGGAAGAATTTCAGCGAATACCAAGTGGAGGCAAGGAAAAAACATACTATTTGTTGGTTTAAACAGTGGTATAAACAGCAAAAGGAAGTTGATCGACTGACATAGTGTGTCGGAGAACCTCGAAAGCTCAAGTTCACAAAGTCGTACAGTGCCCGAAATAAAAAAAAGAAGTTGTCAGATATCAAAGTTGCCGTGAAAAGGCGAGTCGTAGCCCACCATCTGAGTATCATATGAAAGCTTATTAGGGTACAGAGAAAAAAAAAAAAGGCACACAGTGGGGAAAAATCACGAAATGTCAACTTCAATCTTGAAATTTCCACTTTAATCACATAGTTTATTTTGTCATTAAAGTAGATCATCGTAAACTTCACCTTAAAATCATGTAATTAACTAGTTTCTCAAATCACATTGTAAGTAAAGTAGCACGTTAAATGCTTTGTTTTGTATGTGTTCTTCTATATGCTCTGTGTGCGTGAATCACTACGTGCTTCTTAAACCTGCTCTCTTCCTCCGACAGGACACAGAATCCATTACATTCGTGATATTACAGCTCTCTGAATAACTAAAATACTGAGATGTATAGGTGATATTTTCATGATGATAGGAGTTAAAGCACGTTATTAAACATGGGTTTCACGGTGGCGCAACCATCGATGAAATAATTTATTGCAGCAGTGCTCGGTGGCGGCTCTAGGCTCATGGCGGCCCTGGACAGAGAAAGAATCGGTGGCCCCTTCGCCCGGCAATGTCAATATGGTATCTTATGCACAGCGGATGGCCACGTCCGTTGCAGACACTGCATAGCCGCCTTGTGTTCATGACACAAGCGTTTAACTTTGTGTTTTTAGCTGTGTTGTTATTTTCTCTTTCTGTTTTATATTCAATATATATTGGCTTGGCGGCCCTGTGTTGCACGGTTTGCACATGCCTAGGGCCACCCCCTGCAGTAAGTGTCTCTTTCAAACGTACTAACCTCCAATTCCTGTCCTTCCTTTTCTTTCTCCAAGTAACCGATCTCCACACAATCAGCTGTGTAATAGATGTTAAGTCATCTGTAAGCTTATAACGTCGATTATTCAAAACTTTTAA
Organism: Erpetoichthys calabaricus; assembly: GCF_900747795.2. Classification (NCBI taxonomy): domain Eukaryota; kingdom Metazoa; phylum Chordata; class Cladistia; order Polypteriformes; family Polypteridae; genus Erpetoichthys; species Erpetoichthys calabaricus. The sequence continues at coordinate 250,600,120 of NC_041396.2, forward strand.
GGAACATTGAAATATGTTCATAGTACATGTTTAATTATTCTATCCTTCACGCCAGCCCCAGTGAAGCATACAGTGCGAGGCAGGAACAATCGTGAGCGGAGTGCCAGAGCCTTGCTAGCGTAGTAACACAGTGTCCTTTAATTATTAACAATATAGATTATTTAAATGAAGTTAGTTTTATCTGTATAATAAACATATTTTGCTGCATTTCATCTTAAAAATGATATCGTCATCATATGTAAATACGCGCTTTATAAAGTGGCTCAGGTTGTGCAATATTATAACTGTAGTGCAAGTTTACAGTGAGGTGATTGGACTTATAAGTACGAACAGTTCTACAAGGAGCACTTGATGGACTGATCGAGTGCGTTTAGAGCTCTTGAGATGAAACTCTTTTTGAACCGCGAGGTCCGTACAGGAAAGGTTTGAAGAGTTTCCTTTGTGAGAAGCAGTTCAAATACGAAGCATGGCTGAGGCAGCGTGTGCTTGATACTGTATACCGATAATTCTCTTTCCAATCAGCTGCTCCGAGTGGTGCAGTGAGAGTAATATGGAAAAAAGATGATCTTCTGTGGCAACCCCTAACGGGAGCAGCTGAAAGAAGAAGGTGCACTGAGAGTAACAACATTAAAGCAGTTATGGTATTTGGAATAGTTTGACCATTCTGTGGACCATTATAGTGTTACAGGTTAATTACAATCAAATGCATTAAACTAATAAGCAATATGCGGTTAATTTCAGTGTATTTATAAAGCCGCGTCAGGGACGTGGATCTGAAAAAGACAGATAAACCACACAGGAACAGTAGCACTGCTTTGACACTGGGTGCCGCCAGTCTGCAAAACCGAGCGGAGAACTTGCGTACGCCAGGGTATGAGGTACCGTGGAAATGTGCGTGGCTTTACGCCAAGTTTAGGTTTTACACATCGTGATTTGAACGTGGAAACATTCTTACGCAACATTTCTGTGCGTACGCACCGTTTATACATGAGGCCCCTGGTCTATCTGTGGTCCAATTGGAAATGACAATTACAAAGGGTGCGTTAGCTTAAATGGTAGAGAGCTGACATTTAACATGTGAGAGGCAGCAGGACAGATTTTTCCTACCCACTCCTGGTGACATAGTGGTTAACACTTTTGACTCATGAATCCAGCTTTCTGGGTTTTAGTCCTGTGCCTGGATATTCTCTGTGTAGTCAATGCATGCTTTTCTTATATCGACATTTGTTTTCCCTCTCACAAACCCAAAGATGTGTGTGTAGGTTAACTAGCAGCCTCAAACTGTCCCTTTTGTACGAGTATGGTTTATGTTCACAAGTTAGCTCTGTAATGGACTGGTGTCATATCCAGAGCTATTTCCTTCACCAACCCTAGTGATGTCAGGGAAGGTTCCAACACCTTCAACCATGCCGGTTTGAGAATTACTTAGTGACATATTTGAAACCTATAGCTCTCGTCCCCGGCCTCTTCCTCAAATTTACAACCAATGTGCAGAGAAAACCCAGCGTTCGCCGCTACTTCTGACGTTAATTGTACCACATTGCCTTCATGACCAGCACGGATACATCAAGTAATAACCAGACTTGCCACACACACACACACACACACACACACACACACACAAGTGAGCAACAGAGCAAAATTGTGCAGCAAGTCTGTAAAGTAAGTAAGGGAAACAATAACATTAACTGTAAAGCAATTGGCCAGAGAGTGAAAGAATGCCAAAAGTTAATCATATTCTTTCATTGTCTACTGTGATGTAAATAAGGAAATAATAAACACATACTTTTTTTTTAAACCCATAACAAAGAGAAGAGCACAAAGTGAACTGTCACACTACTGCTTCAATACAGGTTACAAATGAAAGGAATCATAGTTACAAGCAGCACTATGATAACAACAAAGGGAAATCATTATGAAATACTGGAAGAACTTTTTTAAGCTGATTAAATACAGAGGATATTTCATAAAGCAGTGTTGACTGCTGTACTGGGGATGCATGCAGAGGGCATCAAAAAGTGATTTTAAACATCTTAAAAATTATCCCTTGTTTTCAGGCAAAACTAATTTAGGATTGAAATTGTGAGAAAGCACTATAACATTAGACTGTTTACTATGAAAGTCAGCCTGCAAGACCTAGAAAGCCGATGGAGGGCATAGTCATTTAATGAAATGTACAACTTAGAAACAAAAATGTACACTAATGCAGCAGGTAACTCTTTTCAATGGTCAGGACTTACTACCATTGAGAAAATGACTTGAAATACTCAGCAGCTTGTTGATTGCATGTGATGACTTGAATATTCTGACAATTCTCCTGTCAAATATTTTCAAACATTCACCATTTTGGATTGGACATTAACTTTTTAAAATCAGAGGGCCATACTCTATTACAAATAGATCTTGTCTTATGAAATCACAGAAAGGGCACAAGAGGAAGACCAAAAAAAATAAGATGCTCAGCCTTTAACCAATATGGCTCCCAAGAGAAAATGGCACCTTCCTCTCTGGTATGTTGGTAGTTGTGAAAATGATCTTCACTATAACCATTAAAGACTGCAGGATGTTAACATGCGTTTTCAGGTCTAAATATAATTTTTACCAACATGATGACCTACTTAATGGTCCCAGTGTAACAAAGTTTAATGCTGTTGTATACACAGACCACAGGCTGTGGTCAACTAAAGGTGCACGACACTGTAAATGGCATACTGCTCCTCAGAATAACCCTGAAAATCGCACTGATGTTTTTGACAGAGAAATTAATTGTTGGGGTTTAAATTATGCCTGAAAAGAAAATTTGAGAATATTAATGCAGTATTTCCAGTTAATTTTTGAGAATGTATTTTGTGTAGTTTGGGGAAAAAAAAAATACACACTAACATGACAATCTTTTTTTTTTTTTTTTTTATATTTCTCTTCAACGATGCTTATTGTGTTTATATTGTGATAGAAGAATGCTATGCACTTCTGCACAACAAAACTTTACAAAAAAAGTAAACCACTGCTGTAAAACGTTGCAGGTAACCCTCCACCTTCTACACAAAGCTGGGCTACCAGAAAGTGTACCTGGACTACCATTTGCATTTATAATTTGTCCACGCCGCAATATAATTGGCAATGGCAGTGTTAGCTCTATTTAATATATTATTAATTCTTGATGTTTTGAATGGATAGTTTAGATTATGTTTTACCATTTTGCAATGAACATATACCATAAGATTAATTTAAACAAGAATTCAGGAAGATGTTTAAAAAAAATCCCTTTGAACCTTTCTCGAGGGTTTTATTCGTCATTGAGGAGAAGTTTCACAAACTTTAAATCCACAACACTGCGCTAAGCTTTGTCTATATCTTGTTAAGGGGGGAATTAATATATGATGCTGAAGAGATTAAGCACATATTTATTAGCAATATGTTAAGCAGCACAACTAAATGAAGAGTACTTATTTTTCTTATAGAAAAATATATATATAAAAACATGGTACACGGCACACACTTATTGTTTTTAGGCATTTGTGGGCATGGGGGCAACACAAAGTGCCCAGAGGAGACAAAGGGTGGTGGATTAATCCATACGAAAAACACTACTAAAGCATACAAAAGTAATGACAACTACTTTTAAATCATGGTACACTTTTAGTCCCTCTAAGACAACAGGCAGATGATCAATCACCAATCCATTTCAATTGGATTAGGATTTTATGGCACACGAGAAACATTCTATGTCCCCCCCCCCCCCCCCATCTAAATATTTAAAAACACAAGCAGTTCCAATAATTAGAGGCCTATGTCATTCCAAATATTATTTAATACTGGACTGATGCATGGTAGCACAGGAATGTTTTATCAAAGAACTGCTGTTTTTCTAATAAAAATCTAAACTTGATACACAACATATTTCAAATACTTCATATGGGGTAACTATGTTAGCACAAAAACCGAGCCTTGCTTACTTGCTATATTCTACACTTTTACTTAATTTTTTTTTTTTTCAAATACCTGTTAACAAAATCCTTCAGTGAATCATTGTCCGAAGCTTCCAAGACACTTCTTGCCTTATTTCGATGTGCTGGTCTAGACAGAGTAGAAACATGCAGAGGGACTGGTTCCTTGTCGGTCAGATTGCTGCTCTCTAACTGTGTCACATCTTCAGCTGGATTGGACGCTGAATTTAAATAAAGTACTTTCTCATTATGTTTAAGTTACATTTGCTAATCTGCTAAAAGGTTATCAAGAATACCAAGTACAGTATACATCAGAGATTGCCCAGCCCTAATCACCCCCTCTCACTCTCTGCCTGTGTTTTTCTGTGTTTTCTAGCTGGAACAGACGTTGGGTGGTGGGATCTTTTGCCCTTTTCAACCAGAAGAGTCTTCCGGTAAATGGTCAATGATGGAGAGGATGTCTGCTGTAGCCCAATCACTTTATCCAAATACTTCAACCTACAGTATAGAAGAAGAGGAGAACAAAAGAAATCTTGTAATGTCACTCACCATGTTATAGAAAACAAAGAGGGAGGTGTTTAGGTCTCATCAACTGTCAAACAAACTGGTGGCCAGGTGTATAGCACTAGTTTACATTTTATACATGAAATGTGGTGGGCAGGGATTTTTGAAGTTTTTCAATATACTTACAGCATTTTTTTATCTTGTTTCAGCAGCTTGGATGAGAACTCACTCATAATCTCAAGGAAGGCAATATTCAGTGGTGGATATTGAGGCCCTTTGGGATTTGGATGTCTTAATGCAAAGTTGAGGCCCTCCCTAAAAACAAGAGAGTTTTAAACAAAAATAATGCACGGTTTGACTAATCTCATAATCAGTATTTTTCATCATCTTCAAAGAAGGGCTTCCTTCATACATGCTGTGGAATTTATTGGGCAAATGTGGACAAACACTGTTGTACAATTATAAATTAGTCACATGGAATACAGTGTCGAAAGTCCTTCCCTCATGCATTACTGCATTCTAGATGACTAGGCAACAGCTCTTGTGCGTGAAGTTGTTTTGTTGTTGTAATCTTTTCTTTCAAATCTGACATGCAGTTTTAGAAACAGACCTGTGCAAAGTGAAAACTTGCTCCCGGACTCGAATCAGGTAAATTCCAAATGTGCGTGCCAGATGTTGAGCCAGTTCCTTGATCTCATTGAATTCCTGCATACTGGTTATGTCTTGTACTTCCAAGTCCATACTCAGCTCTGAGAATAACTGGACAACGATGATGAAATGAAGAGAAAAATTTGTTAAAGTTACTGGTGGGGTGTGCCGAGGTAGGAGGGGTGTAGTTGAAGTACAATGTGTGCTCACCTGCTGCAAACTCAGACATATAGTTTTGGCATACTGTATCCTGCCAATCTCTTGGGCCCTGCTCATGAGCTTCTTTATAATGTCTCCATAATCAGCATGAAACTGAAACATAACCATTAAATAAAATCAAAATCAATTAAGAAAACAGAAATAGTACTTGCTCCTGCAGCAACAAAGAATATACATCCATTCTCTAATACTCAAATTTAAGTTCATTCATGACGTTTAGCTGCAGATATTCACCCCAACCAATTTCATTTGCAGTTTTAATTGATCTCACTGTTTAAGTAACGTTTTATCCTTTTATTTTGTATTCAGAAAAGCGCTGCCGTTTCAGATCTACGTTTATAACAAATTAGGATTAAATGCTTGGATTAAATAAAAACTGTTTCATCATTTATTGTTAATTCACTATGTTCTGTTAAGTTTGCTCTCTTAACTGAATTTGAATACTGACAATTGATGACCCACACAGCGAACAGAGGTGCACTGATGATGCTGAATGCTAAAGGACTACAGCTACTTCAGCGTTATCCACTTCTATTCTTACTAGCAAATAATGGCTAAAATAATCTGAGCATTACCAAAAAACAAAATAAAAAGAATGAGTGCATCCATGTCTAGGAAATATAATTGCTTACTTCATCTAGTAATCCTTTAGCATAACCATTTTTTATTTTCTGGAGTAAATAAAGAATACACAAACTGGGAAATGACAGCTTGCTTAATTAATGGAGGAATTATATTAAAAGACAAATTAGTTGGAACAAAAAACCTACAACTACTGGAAGGGTCTCAGGACTAAATTTGAAAGCCCCTGCTCATTCAGACAGATTATTTTATATCTTCTGAGGTGCTAACAACTGTTGAGGAATAATTTTATCATTTACAAAAATGCTGAAAGAGAACACTTTGGTAAACCTTTATTGTATCCAAAGTGCTTGGCGTTTTGAAACGTTGTAAAACTACTAATGCCATTGATATCTAAAATGTAATTATCACTCATCTAAATCTGTTTTTCCCTTGGTGAAACTAGAGCAGTTAGAAACAAGGACAAATACCACAAGGCACTGTCGATCACTTCAAGACGACCTTAGGTGGAGGATGTCACAACAACTCAGCAGCTGAAACGGCTCCTCTCCAACTCTGACTGTGTTACGGCCACTTGTAACACTAAAGTGAATCACAACTGGGTGGTTGAAAAACATGGATTTAGGAAAACTGTTTCAGCACAGTACACAATTACGTACATGGCAACGCAGTGGGGCAATGGTAAGCATTGCTGCCTCACAGATCTAAATTTGATGGCTGGAACCTATTTATATTCTGATTGGAATTTGCTTGTTCTTCCTGTTTGTGCATGGGTTTTCCGCTCAAATCTCAAAGGACATGAAGGTTGGGTTAACTGGGAATTATAAACTGGCCCTGCATTAGTCTGAAAGTGGGTATGTGCATGTATGTGCGTGGGACCTGTGATGGACTGGCACAGAATCTAAGCTGGTTCCTGCTTTACACCTAATGCTGCCAGGATAAACTCCTGCAACCCATAATCCCAAATTGGATTAAGCAGATAAAATGTTATGGTAAATAATTCATTTGTCAATGAATTTTCACATTATAACCATAACAGTGTCATGTGTTACATCAAATTTTGAACGAACTCTTTTTATTAAGAGATTACTAACAGACAATTTGTGATGTATTATATGTGGACATTAGCAGTAATTTTACTATTCATTTTATAATTAAAATAATAAACATTCTTTTTTTTTTTTTTGCATGGTGGCACAGTGGTAGCACTGCTACCCTGTATAAAGGATACCAGGGTTACCATCCAGGGTTCTCTCTGCGTGGAGTTTGCATGTTCTACGCATGACTGTGTGGGGTTTCCTCCCTCTGTCCAAAGACATGCAGGTTAGGTACACTGGACCTTGTATGTGTTTGGTGTGTGTGTTTGCCCTGTGATAGCCAGGGCTTGTTCCTGCCTTGCACCCATGCTAACTGGGATAGGTTCCAATCCTCCCCAGCCCCCCATGTGATCCTGATCTGGATTAAGCAGGTTAGAAAATGAAATGACATTTTCTTTTTAAAAAAAAAAACATTTTTACGGAGAAACAATCATTTTGTAGGACTAGCATCAATCGTTTCAACATATCTAAAAAGTGTCAGGCTGGTTATTGCATGGGTCACTGATGAGTTCAATAGCATTCCAAAGTGAATATGTTGCTTGACTTAAGTGCAGCTTTTGAAACTAGCAACCAAACCATTTTTTAAACACAGACTTTAATGCTGAATTGTGTTTTCAGGTGCTGTTTAGTTCCTCTTTATTAAATATTTTCAACACTTCTTACTACAAGCTACTTTCTATAGAGCTCAAAATCATAATGTTCACTTTTCATCTGTACAAGAATGACAATCATTAGTAAACCTAATGTTTCCCCATTGTATGTTTATTCAACTTCAGTGAGTTAAAACACTGGATAAACTACTTGTTTTTACTGAAGGAAAACATGTAAATTAAATTAGTCAGTGGAAGTTCTGCAGACAGTTACAAAATACTGGCAGTGTAGCACATGGATTATTATTTTCACAGAATTAGCACACAGTATGCAGTTTTCTTTTACATAAATGTATTGTTTAGTACTTCCATTACTGCAGTTATCCGAAAGTTCTATGTTCCTGCTTAGGAAATGTAGTAAATTAAGGAGCCTTTCTGGTTATGCACCATATTAAAATTTCATGTTAGTAAGTGGCCTGATCACTTTATTCAAGCAGAACTGAAAACTATAATGTTTTATGTAATTTCTTGTTGCGGTATGATACAAGAACAAACTGAATTTTATAATGTAATTATACATTAATGAATTAAAAACTCAACTGGCCCACACATCAAGCCCATGTTTTTTTCCCAGTACTTCCCACAATATGTTAGTACCTTCACAAAATACTTGAGAACATCAGTAGCAGCACTGAGATCCAGAACATTATAGAGGATAAGTTTGCAATAACTGGCTAAGAGGCGCCTGCGCTTGTGAAGGTGCTCTATCTTCTCCAGCTGTCCACAATTATCCCTTTCCTCAGCATCTAAGAAAAAGATAAGACCATGAAAGTAAGCCATATAAATGAGTTCCTGGCAGAATTAAGTTAACACAGTATGGAAATATCTTGCCTTCACTATCTTCTGTCTCTTTATCCATAAAAACGTAATCTACCACAAAGCCAGCTAATTCTGCCCGGAGAGCTACAGATGGTTGGTACACTAATGGCTTCAAGTGGTCCCGGCCATTCTCCACAATATTAGAATTAAAGTATACAAGGAGGTCACATATTATGATAAAGGCCTATAATGAAAAATAAAGACAAAGTATTAGATTAGATCCCTTATAGGCCAGTGACAAACACTGCCTCCATCCAATACCTTGGATAATTGAGACAGGATAGAAGACCCAAAAAGGACTGAAATACAATACAGACTAAAATGGTTAAGAATGCTATGGGTACAATACAAGATAGCTTTCCCACTATGTTAACTGTATGGAGGTCTGGAGATTATTGACAAGAGTTTACATTTTGCTAATGCTGCCAAGCTCTCCTAGTAAACTCGGGTGTAAAAGGTGGTTAGCAAATGGCATAGGTTGACTAGTAAATTTGGATTTCCACAAAGTCTCCAAAGCCTTGCATTGGCAGGATGTCAGCAGGATAGTGGATTTCTTCCAAAAAAAAAAAAAAAAAATTGTGTGTGGGAATGTGTGTGTGTAGGGGGGTTTCCGGGGGGCGGTGGGGTTAGGTTTGGAACAAAGAGCAGCAGACACAAAGATGCAGACAGCAGGTATAAAGGAAAGCCAGCAGTATAAACCTATAAAATACCAGAACTTCTGTTAAAATGTCCTTCAATAAAAGATCACTTTCCAGTGGATTACCTGTTCCCTTATGTCTGCCATAAAAGAAGTGAGGCATTCTTGACAGATGACACACAGCAGTCTGACGTGCCTCTTCAAAAGAATCAGCTGCTCCTAGCAAGGTAAGCAATTAAAAATAAATAAGGATTAATCCTCAAGATTGCATTCTGCAATTAGTTTTTACCCAATGTTTAACTTCTAAACTTAATCATCAGGTGAATATCAGAGATCAGCCTACCTTGTTAGGAGTGGAGTTGGAGATGTTATAAAACTCCCACAGGATATGCAGAAATGAGCAGGATAGAGCTGGCAGCATGATCTGAAAATAGACAGACCAACACTACCACAAAATGTATAATTTCTAATAAAAGAAAATGGCAAACTTACCCTATAATCCACCTGAAACATGATTTTCCCTTAATGCCTCTGGATAGTCCTGTATATTTTCACTAGATGACCAGGAAAAAATTGGAATTATTACATAAGGTGTTTTCTGCTACGATAGAATGTTTGAGATAAGCATGTAGTTTGTTTTTAGTAGAAAACCAGGTGGACCTTCCTATCTGCTATGTACGATATAGCAGGCACTGCCCATTCTTCCAGGGTTTAGTGGCACAAAAGGCCTATGAAGACAGCAGATTTAACAGACCTCTAGCTGCACAAAACCTTCCAATTTAGATTCCCAAGCTACATTCCAGAAAGTCGCTGAACTCTTCATACTAGGATCTGCCTGTAGTTAACCTGATAACAAAAGTGTAAATCAGAGATGAACTGACATCTTTTTCTGAGGCCCTCCCTCCAGGAAAAGAATGTGAAATTAGACTCCAGGCAAGACAACCACCCAAGGGATGACAACCAGAATCGACAAAATAACTCTCCTATTAAAAGACACTGAATCTGTAACTGAAAGTGACTTTAATCCAATCAGGAGAAGATTCGTCATCCCTTTATAAACTAGTTGTACCCTACAGGGTTATTATGGAATGGCAAGTTAATAGAAGTTTAGGAATTCTCTCAGGACACACTCACTGAAATCCTGAAGGGATTCAGAGAAAACTCTGGGATTCTCCCCAGGGGCACTCTGTGCACATTTTCCAAAATGTCACTTTAAAATCCTTCTCTCAGAAACTAACAAGCTGTGAGCCGCTCTCTCCCTGGTGAGCTAGAAAAGTGGCCCATTCTTCCCTTTTGTGGACATGGAAGCTGAGATCCAGTGTGCAATAAGCACTATCTGCTGAGGAGTAGCCATTATTTCAAGAAGGGAACAGCAGCATCTAAAGTCTTGTGCTAGAAACATTGATGCTTTTCTCCATGAAGTTGCAGAGAAGACAGCAGAAGGCAAGCAGGGAAGTCAAAGCATGCCAGACAAAGAATCATGGAGCAAAAGGAAAGAATGCACTCCAATGTACGAAGAATCCTCTATTTGAACATGGATCAATAAAAAAGTAACAACTCCACACAACAATGGACATCATCCATAAAGGCTTTCTATTATAAAACTATTTGTATTAAGATAAATAAGAACTCTAATTAACCAACAGCTTACACGTTTGTCTGTCTAGTCTGTCTGCATCCAGTCTTATATATTAATGTATGTATGCATTTATCATACTTGTGTAATCCTTATATTTAGAAATAAATTGCACCACTGTGTTGCTTAAAATGAGTGTGCCTCAGTTAACTTGATATATGCAAGTCTACAGGCTTCAGAACCGCTTCCCACAACAGAGAAAGGTAAGGTAAACAAAGTAGGAGCCTTACCAAAGTATTTGGCCAGTTACCTGTATTGTAGATGCTAAGACTGATGATTAATTAATCACACAATTCCTACATCTTCACTCCTTTCTTTGAACTCCGCTCCATATTAGACAAAGGACTAAAAATTGTTTTCTTTGCTGAGCTAAACTAAAGCTAATATGCAGACAGCAAACCTATTAAAGTTATGTTAAAGTAACTATAAAGATAAGGAATCAAAATGCAAACACTGTATTGTGGCCACCAGGGAGCGCTCCAGCTCCCCAAACACCCGACACAGCAGATACAGGCACAAGTCCAGCAACACAACGCTTTTATTAATGCGTGGGAAATGCTTTCCTTTGTTTCCCACCTATAGCATAGTACACAACTACAATAAAAGCACAGTTTTCTTCTTTCTTCTGTCTATGTCTCTCAGTCCTTCCACCTCCATTCCTCCTCAGGCAAGTTTCATCCTCTTCTGACCGACTCTGGCTCTCTGAGGAAATTGAGGCAGTCCCTTTTATGCTGTACCTGGCAGCACTTCAGGTGGCCCATCAGCATTATCTGAAAGTACTCCCTGGTATGGTGAAACCCAAAGTAGGCCTCTACAGCAACCCCTGGTGGCCCCCACAGAACCCAATAGGGCTGTGCCAAACTCCAACTCCCATGGAACCCTGCGGGAATCCAATGAGTCGCTGCAACTCAGGGGGTCTGCCATCTAGCGCTCCGGAGAGCAGTGTCTTGTGCACATTTGCTCCCCCAGTCATTCCAATATGTTAGCCTCCCGGCTGGGAAAGCACCCCAGCCATCTGTAACAGTGTATATTACATGGTAATTTTTTACATTCAATAAGTAGGCATTATATAACACTGTCTTAGTAGCATATTGTTCTTTGTTATTTGAGATAAGTATTGTATTTGTGATAAACATACTAAGTTCCGACATTTTCAATGAACGTGCACTTTGTAAATAGGAATCTAATTTGAATTGAGGTTCAGTCCTGAAAGAAAGTAAAGCGAGATCTTTCCCCAAACACCTCATTAATTAATGGCTTTGAGACAATTATTAATATAAATTTTCACACATTACACCCACAATAAGAAGTGAAATCTCACATTACCTCTTCTGGAGCATCTCCTGTTTTTAAGCTCTTGGTAAGAAGATTACAGCAGTGCTCAAACATATCCAAATGAGTCAGGTCTTTAGCACTAAAACAAAAGTATTTGAGAAACATCAATTAGGTAAACAAAAAACATCCACTAATAATTTTCACTTTTAAAAATCTGTCCATGCCATGATTCTTAACGCAAGGTGAATATATCTCCAATAGAGAAGTGACAAGAAATCCATAATCATTACAGATCATTTTCAAGATTTATGCACACACCGCAAAACAGGAGAAAAATACAGCTCCCCTTAACAACTCTGAAATGAAATACTAAAAAAGTGTCAATATTAATTCATTAAGCGTATTAACAAACATTTGGGCAGTAAACTGTGTCATGGTGGCTAGCCATGTTGCCTCACAGTTACACAATCTTGGGTTCAAATGCCACACCTGCTAATTTTCCGTGTGGGTTTCCTTTTAGATACTCCAGTCTTTGTCCCACATTTCCAAATATGGGTTGGGTTAATTGCAGATTCCAAACTAGCCCAGAGTAAGTGAAAATAAGTGCATGAATTGGCCTTGTAATGAACTTTCATCCAGGGCTGCAGGGACTTTTATTCCTAAATTGGATTGTGTTGGCTTAAAAATGTTATAACACTATCATTTTGCATATGGAAGGGGGCACTCATTACTGCATCACATGACAAATTACAATGTGCTTCATTGGACAATCAAAAACGAGACTACTAAATTTGACTCAAATATCTTTGTTACATCAATTTTTAAAGAAAAAAAAGCTAAACATACTATATGATTCAGTTCTAAATTGCATCAACACAATACAAAACTCATAAAACATTATCAAAAGAGCTGAAAAATAAGGAATTGCTAGAAGCTTGGGACCACATAACCAAGAATATGCAGTTTATGAAGAGAAACTGAAACATATTACATCATTCAATACTTTTGCAAACCTGACTATTTAACAACAGCATTAACAAGTGCTGGAGCATACTCTGGCAGCATCAGGTACAAGGCATGACAAGTCAAAGAAATGGCACTTGTACTCATTCATACAAAACTAATTTATGTGAAGAACAAGAAGAAGCAACATTACCAAACTATATTGCACTTTAAAGCAGTTCTGTATTTATGTAGTAATTAGTATAATTAATACTTGTATTTTAACTGAGATTTGGTCACAGCATTCTGTGCCTGCACTCAGTGAAGAGTGCAATACAAAAAAAAAACATTTATAACAACAATACAACTTAAGTTAGACAAGGAAACAATGAGAAACAATTAAAAAGGCGTTGTAATGCACCAGGGAAGAATTCAATAATTATATTAAATCACCAATATATATATATTTTTTACTATTATTATTCATGTTAAAACTGCATCCTCACTCACACCACTCAAGTCTAAAAATGGGTGAATGTTTATCCCCACAGTATCTTAACCAGTGTTTTGCCATATACCAATAATACAGTAATAGTTCTTTACATTTATATAGCACTTTTCTCACTACAGACCTACAGAACTCTACTATCAAAGAAAATTGTCTGTACATATTCAAGTCTAAAAACACTAGGCGACATTTTTGACAACCGGGAGCTACTCATGTTCAAAACACTACATTAAACATTTTCTGTCCCTTCTACTTCTTTCTTTTTTCTACCTTCAACTCTGATTCAGTCCAAAGGACATGAGCTGTTCTGTAATCTTCTTCGCTGTCACATCATCCACCATTTCTTCCAAAAAAACAATTTCCACACTTTGCACTATTCACAATAAAGCTTCATACTTTTCCATCTCTGTCTGTACCAACTGTCCCCTTGATCTTCCCTATGTTATTTCCATTACCAAGGAAAAATATGTAAGAATATACAGTGGTGTGCAATAGTATTCAACCCCCTTGAAAGTCATAATTATTTCCTCATGACAAAAGATCTGTACACATTATTACCCATTCAGTATTTTAATGTGAACCCTTATGCTATAACAATACATTTCCAAAGTCAAAAATACATTTTCCGTAGATATTTAAACTCAAGAAGAAAAACTCAAAACATTACTGTTTGCATAATTATTCAAGCCCTACACATTAATACTTTGCCGAGAACCTTTTAGCTGCAATAACAGCCTTAATTCTTCTGGAGTAAGTATGTACCAGTTTTGCACATTGTTCCCTATTGTTCTTGGCTAGATAGATCCTCTAGGTAGGTGGGATGGCGCTTCTGGACAGCAATTTTCATACAGTGCCACAGATTCTCAATAGGATTAAGATCAGGGCTTTGACTAGGCTATTCCAAAACATTCACCTTTCTGTTTTTGAGCCATTCCAGTGTCGCTATGTCCTTGTGCTTAGGGTCATTGTCATATTAAAAGATTAATCTTCGCCCAAGCCATAGTTTTGCTTCAGACTGGAACAGGTTCTCCTGTAATATTATGTGTCTATTCATTGTCCCTTCAACTCTGACAAAATCCCCAGTTCCAGCACATGAAAACCATCCCCATAGCATAATGCTTCCACCACCATATTTCACCATAGGCATGGTGTTTAAGATCTTAGCAATGTTAGTTTTACACCACACCTACCTCTTCGAAGTTTGGCCAAAATGTTCTATTTTAGTCTCATCTGACCATATAACCTTCTCCCACATCTTAACTGGGTCTTTCTCAAGCTTTGTATTCAAATGCTTTACATGCTTTTATGTGGACCTTCTTAAATGGCTTCTTTCTTGCTACCCTTCTGCAGAGTCTGGTTTTATGGAGACGTCTTGAAATGGTGGACTCAGGTCTCAGCCAAAGACCACTGTAGACTTCTGAGAGTGACGGTTGGATTTTTAGTAGTCTCTCTCATTCGGTCGACATCTTGCTGTCATGTTTCGTTTTGAGGGGCAGCCTGTTCTAGTAATGATTTGGGTGCTGTGATGAACCTTAAACTTTCTCGGATATTTTTTGTAGCCATTTCCAGCCTTGTTCATTTCAATGAATTTGTTTCTCATAACAGCAGAATGATCCTTTCTCTTCTTTTTTGAACAACCACTGCAAAAATGACTTTTTATATTCAAAGCAAAATTAAGTACAGGATGAGCCAAAATGAAGTACTACATTTCCCAAGGTCATTGTGCAAGGTAGAGGCAGCCGAGTGGGTTGGGGTTTGATAGACAATCCCTTGTAGTTTTCAGTTGGCAACATGCCTTGGTCCGATGTGCACTGTGCTTTCGTTGTCTAAGCGTTCTTCAAAAACAACAAATCCATCATCACTACGCAACGTGCCTTCTGAATGCACTTCTGCATTCCTCTTAATGGTGAAGTCCCAAATTGGAAAACAATTCTTTAGTAGGTGTCTAAATTTAGACAGACAGATATAACATTGAACAGAATATCTCCAGGCCATTCTCGGACTGTATGAATGTCTGAAAACATCCCAGCTGTAAAGGCATCAATTTTGCAGTCTCCTAGACATTCAGCGCGCAAAGATGCTTCTGCCTTAAGCATTTCCAACATGTCTTTGAGGAGGATTTTCAATGAGGACCTTAATTTATATCCATACAAAATAATGGTAGTGTAGGAACTCACTGAGAGGGACTGGGAGAGCCGTACAGAGTTGTGCACGAACATTCTGCAAACCATTCATCAAGATGCCATTGTCATGTGCAGAGACGAGGCACATTTCCATTTGAATGGTTGTGTAAATAAGCAAAACTTTCGCTATTGGGCTGAAACCAACCCTTGTGAACTTCAGAGACCCCTGCACAGTAAGTGTGTTACAGTTTGGTGCGCAATTGCAGAATTTGGCATTGTAGGCCCTTACTTTTTTGAGGAGGGGGAGCAATGATCACCGTCACTTCAAAACGTTACATTGAAATGCTAGAGAACTTTTTGTGGCCCCAACTGGAAGAAATGGATGTGGTCGATGCCTGGTTTCAACAGGATGGAGCAACAGCTCATACGGAGCAGAGATCCATGTAAGTTCTGTGGGAGATGTTTCCAGGGAAGCAGATCTCCCTTTGGCGATGTCGGGTGGCCTTCACGTTTGCCCGATTTCACTCCGTGCGATTTCTTCTTGTGGGGCTATCAAGTGAAAGGTATAACCAACAGACCTCAAGGACACTATTTGCCATGAAATCGCCACTATTCCCCTTGAAACGACTGAACGAGTCATGCGAACATTCTCGAAGAGTGTAACGCTAATGATGACCACCACCCTGAAGACATCATTTTTAAAACACAGCAAAAAAAAAAAAAAAAAAAAAAATGTATTTTGTGTACCCTTTGTGTCGTAATGAAAATTTTACCTTCTAGCATTTTGGTAGAATACTGTAAATGTTTGAAATGTGGTGCTTCTTTCTGGCTCACCCTGTAGTACCTTATCATGTTTATTTATGATTAAATGTCTGACCTTTCTGTCATTTGTTATTAATTTATTATTTGTGTGAACCTAAAGCTTCCAAAACGCAGAGGTTTAAATTCTTAAGCAAACACTAACATTTGAATTCTTCTTCTTCAGTTACATATCTACAGAAAATGGTTCATTTTGACTTTGGAAATGTATTGGTATGACATAAGATTTCACAATAAAAATACTGAATGGAAAAATATTCATACAAATCTTTAGTCATGCAAAACATTATGATTAATTTCAACTGACATGAAAACTTTTGCATGTCACTGCATCTGTTATCCAAACATCCTATGAATGAACACATCAAGCTTAAAATTTGTATACCATATGCATCCTGAACCATGATAATGTGGCTTTGCCATGGGACTTTCTCCAAGCCCTTTATGTAACCTTTGCTTTGTTAACATCTCTGCCACCTTTTTCCACAAGATCTAGGATTGTTCTGCTGTTGATTCCTCCTGGTGTTTTGTCTCCAGTTCTTTTAAGATTTTATCTTCAAATACTCCTCTTCTATCTCATCTTTATCTTCTTTTGAATATGTCTGCATTATCTCTTTCATCTACTGTATATAGCATAGACTTTTCTTATTAGGCATCACAGGAGCAAAACTCTCAATGGAAGTTGCCTGGTTCTCTTTTTCTGAATCTCTGGAAATCCTATTTTTACAATTTACACCTTCTGGTGCGATATGGGGATCATTCCTTATTTTAAAAATGTAAAAAATGAATTTTATTTCTTGTCATTTAATTAAGCTATTTTGTACGGTGGCCCCGAAGGGCAAGTGATAAAAAATTTAAAGGTGTGACGCGCACAATTAAACAAGGTGACATGCAAAATAAAATGTGATGCGCTCACAATCATTGGGGTGACGACAAGTAAAAGTATAAGGAAAGGGTAGGTACTTTGGCAAAACTAAAGGAAAACAATGATTGGTGGCAAGATCTATCTGTCAGGCCACAGGGGAAGTTTCCAGTTAAGTGGTGTGTGGAGTGAGGGAAACTTAATATAGCATTCTTTTTTCAAATGAATTGTTGGCATTCACAGTTCTCGGTGTATGTACACAATGGTGTACATTAACAGACGGACATCCACTTCCTTGTAAGAGTAAAAAAAAAACCTGACCCCAAAGTAAACGGGGGTGATCCCCATATTTTTTTTTTTTTGCCTGCAGTGCGGTGCTTGCAAAGACAAAAAAAAAATTAACCCTCACGTTCATGATTTGTGTGCGCTCCAATTGTCCATATGTTTGACAGTTCTGGATATTGCACCATATCACTTGATCGAGACAACAAAGCATTCCTTTGAGTAGTGCAATGACATAACAAAAAATGCAAAGTTAAAAAAATAAAAACAGGGAGTAGTACTCCAGATTACTTTGGGGGTATTTTTTTTATTAATAACATTTTATTTACTGTACTCTTATTTGATTTTTTTTTTTTTTTTTTTTTTTTTTTTACTAATTAGGGCTTAATTTTAAATGTTGCATTTTTGTTATAAGTCACACCTTTTTGTCACTTTCCCTTCAGGCCACTGTAATTTTGACTACAATAAACTGCTTTACTTTTACAAACGTTTATATTTTACCTTGGTTTTTATTATATTCTCAATATTTCAACAAAATCAGTCCACTGGGAGTCAACCTGTTTCATGCAGACAGAAAACAGGGCAATCTCCATATGTGCTTTTTGTATTATATGTGAATGTATCCAAATATAATGTACTGAGAATCAAAGAAAATTGGGGGGGTGGGGGAAGGAAAGCAAGAAAATCACTGAGACAGGTTTAAAAAAAATATTTCGCGTTTATAAATTGCTTTTCAACCTTTAATTGCAAAGTCAATGCATTGTAAATTCCCATCTACTGGTAAAATACCCATGAGGATGTCTTGTGGTCATGAGGAATGAGATAAAGGATTGTAATTAGATGCCTTGAAGTTATCTGCCATTTTTTCTTCCCTGTTACTGGAAAACAACAATGTATGCATTTGAAAAGAATCATTTACAGAGCCACATAGTAATTTAATGTGTCAAAAAGTGAAAAAAAAATAACAAGGTTAGAGAAAGACATGAGGAATTTCAGGAGAAGGTGGTGATTTTGTAACAATCAGTCTTTAGCGGAGTTAATGACAATAAGGCAATGTGGTGTTAAATAGGTGGTGTTAAAAAAAAGTAGCAATGCTTAGATTCCTAAAAAAGCGGGAGAACATTGTGCCGGAATGAAAGTATAATGATAGTGGCAGTAATTCAAGTTTAACGTAATTTCTAAGCAATATGATTTTCGTAACTATGCTTTCAATTTTAAACTTGCTAGCACTATCAATATGTCACATATTGCTAACTGTTCTGTAAAACCTGGAATTACTTAAAAGAGTTTGACTACTTTGTAACAGAAGCACTGAAAATTTTGTTTAGGCCACATTTAAGTAGTGGCTGGGAATGTTACCATTAGACATTTGAGAAAACATTTTTTATATTTTAGGGTACCATGTACAGCTAATGAGCAAGTCACACACAATGCAGAAGCCATGAGTCACAATCCCCTGGTGTATGTGCCACAATGTCAAATTAATGTGTGCATTATGGTGTACCTAGTATTAGTGATCAAAACACACTAGTTGTGAGAGAATAATCTCTGGTGGCTTATGTCTAGTACATTTATTTACATAATTCACGGAGTTAGGAAGTGAAACTGACAGCCCAGCGTCTTGTTTATCAGTACAATTAAGCAAACTAGAAAAGTACCACTGTAGTCAATGGTTTCCTTAGTTATCCCAATTCCTATGCAGCAGAGTTTGGTGGAAGTACACGTCTGTCAAGTACTCAAGTTTAGACTTATAACATAGCCATTGTATAGCTACATTATCTTTCCATTTTTAATGAATATCAAAACAGTTTGTAATGTAATGCCACCTCAGTAAGTTTCTTTATTATTAAATATCACTGTTGTTTTTTTCTTAATTTGTTATTACTGAATAAGCATACGTACCATTAAGTTGAAAAGGCAGAAACAGTTAATGTATTACTTAATTTTATACACTTTCACCTGCACATGAAATGCCATCACACAAATGGTTATACATTACTTTGGTACTTCTAGGAGCAGCTAATTTTGATGCTTTTATTTTTTTTTTCTTCTTCAAATCAACCCACCCTCATCAGGACTGGCCCTTAACAAGGTGCTTGTGTCACATATTTCCTATTGCTGGATTTATACTCCAAGTAACTGAATTGACAAGAATCAGGCAGATCTTAATTATGAACAGGTGAGTTCAGGTTTGGGCTAGACAGGAAAATAATTTAGGAATCTGGTATTGGCTAACTACAGCTTCATTATGTCATACTCTTATGTAGGTAAATTAGCCAAGCCTTGAGCACAGAATGTATGGCTCTCCCATAAAGAAGAGTGCAAAGGTTCTACTAATTGAAAACAAACAAAGTGGACTAACTTGTATAAGGCAGAGAGTCTCTTGAGCGTAGTCGCAACATTGTATAGGTCATTCTCGTCGATGCCACCCTGTAAAATGAATAAGGGGAACCCAAATTAAAAGGTAGGGTAAAACAAGATATGTAGTAAAACTGAGAAGAATCTGTAACTAGTTCTTTAAATCAGGAGAAATCACTAGCTATCAAAACAAGAATTTCATCTAGTTACAAAATACACATTATATTTGCTTGTCAAGACTAACGTGTCTCCAACACATCTCAAAACAAAATGATTATCAGCAGGTGTTATGGGAAGGCTGTAGCCATGCAGCCTGTTGTCCATAGTCCATCCACAGCTCCAGAAGAAAGAATCGTGTCTTCTAAAATACTGGTTCTCTATTATTCCATCATTTACTTGTATCTATTATTTTTTTTTTATTCTTTTAGGATGGGGACACATGAACCTGAAATCAAGTATAAAAGTTAATTATTTACTTAGTATATCCTTAATGGATGAAATTGTGAATAGTTACAAACATTACACATAAATAAATGTATATATACATTTATTATGTTATATATACAGTTTTAAACTTATGTGTAGCAGAGAAGGGTTTACCAGACTGATAGCATCATTATATATGCCATGCGCACATCTTTATTTATGGACATTTTCTGTCCTGTAGCTGAAAAATAAATACTGCTTAAAATTAAGGCTAAAAGTTCAAACACATCATTGCCAATTTAATAAAAAGATCATTTAGAATATTTTCATTTGCCATGCTCAACAGAAAAAACGCTTTGGAATTGTGATATCTGTTGTAGTGAAATTTACATTTGCATAACTACATGGAGCAAACATAAGCTGGTTAATAACGATTACTTAAAAGAATAATGTACAGTCAAACTGACAACTGTTTTCAAATGTCATAAACCCTTGATACTTTAATGCAGAAATCTTCTTTCTTAGACTTGACACAACTGTAATGTTACCTGTGTGAAATCAGTCCTATCAGTTAAAGATTAATCCACTATTCAGAACACATAAAACAGTCTTTTTTCTGTTGTCTTTTATCTGCCTCACATAATTGATCAAACTTTATTATTGCTAACACCCATGTATTAATTCAGTGTTAACCACCAAATTAGATGGCTAGCTATATTAATTACTCCTACCTGGAGACTGCAACTGACCAACATAAATACTGTATCTGGACAGTGTAGATGTTTTGGAACACTAAATAAAGTTTGAAATGAGTGTATGGAGCAGCTCATTTTTATCACCATTGTTGTGAGATCTGTTTAAATGTTCAAAGGTGGCAGCCCATCCAAAGCCTTATGTCCAGTGCAACTAGAATATTCACTTGGACAAAACTGCACCCATGATCATTACAGTCAGAGGATGAATGTGAATACACCATTCCATTAGCAAGGCTATGTATGGTACTGTAATAAATTGCAGTTAATCACGCCATCATTTCAGTTACCTCATGCAAATGCGTGACACAAGTAAAAATTCTAAAAACTCGCATTAAACAATACAAATCTACTTCTATGTACCAAAACGCATGGAAATGGCAATGCATGTACTGCTGAATTTGAGGAGTACTAATGGGGCACTCAAAGTGCAAATACACACAAACAAACATCTCAAACTGTACTAAACAAAAACTTGTAGACACTGCTACACTACAGTGCCTCATTCTGTCTTAACAGGAAAACAGCATACACAATAAAAAAAAAAATAAAATCTAATACAATCCTTCCAAAATTTTAAAAAGTTTTAATTTAAGCATATGCATATGACTAATCTATATCTGTATATAAAATGCTAAACGTTGCCCTTAGAAGATTGATCTTGGTCTCAACTGACAAGTTATTGCAGGATACATGCAATACAACCCATGATTTGGACATCCAGTCCATGCCAGTCCCATAATTTGGCTTTGAGTCCTTCTCATGACCCAGAATGATGCAGCAGTGCACATCATCTGAAAGGAAATATATGGGCAGGAATGCGTGCACACAACTTGGCCAACACGAAAACTATAATCAAGTGAGGACACTCCAATGTCTGGCACAAAAACAAAAACTTCAACATACAAACTTCATGGCAAAACAAAGTAATGCACATCGTCACAAGAGGAACTACAGCCGCGACCACCACTAACAGTGATACAATCCACACATCAGTAATGCATGCACTGACTGTTAGACACAGTCTGTAAATCTCAGTGTACAGGATTTTATTCAGGAAAGTTGAATTAAATGTTTCAGTGTTGCACAGCTTGACACTCCAAGACTGACACAAATTCCCCCACAACCCCACTTTTTATAAGTTATGTCAATCACATTTAGCAACTTAAGGCACAGCAAGGACACCAGAGCCATACATAAAAGGGTAGGTGCATGGTCTCAACCCTGTCTCTTTCCCCTCATTGGTCCAAGGGTCCATTTCTTACATAAGGAATGCGCCTATCCTTTTCATTGTAGGAAACAGTGAAAAATTAGCAATAAGTAATAGGCTTTGTTAAAGCTATGTAGGATACGATACTGTTTACTATCACTTATGAAAGTAAAACATGGTCTTTAATAGGTGCATCACTATACTGTACTTGTTTAAAAAAAAAAAAAATAATAATAATAACTTGCCCAAGTGCACTGTAAACGGAATTCCGGGCACAGAAGGTAAGCTAATGGATTTCAATGAAGAAAACATTTCATGCATTAAGTAATATAAGTGAACATACATTGGTCAGCAATCCTTCATACACTACCAAGAGTTGATACTAAATGTACCTCATTGACACTTTTTTCTATTCATTAAGGTATTTCCTTTTTGACGTTTGAACTCCTTGATCTAGAAGCTAAGTGGATTAATACTTTGCAAAGAAGACAGCTGTTGAAATTGAAAGGTTGTCCTATTGCGGAAATTAGTCATTTATAAAACTACAGATTTTTGTATTTTGTAAAAAATTCTATTTTATGTATCACAGCAATTTAGTTAAACATCCTGGGGGCAGAAGTCAGCATGCTACAGGTGGGTGGGAAACACAATTGCTGTATACAGGTATTTGGAGAAATCCTTTTAATTTTGAAGAGAGACCGGGAGGGGTATTAAACTGAATCAGGAAGAGAAACACCATGAAATGGGATGAAAATTTGAATAACAAGAACAGGTCCTTCTTTTGTAGTATGATAAGATTTATTGGCCCACTGGTGCCAAAGAGTAGCAGAATTTATTATGAGAACATCAGGTAAAAGTATTTATCTTTCTTTCTTTTTTTTAATTCACTTAATTCTTTGTTGACTCATCACTTCTTTCATAAGTGGCTTCGGAGAAATTCTAAAAATAAAAGGGCTGTATGCTTGAAAAGGTTAAGAACCTCATATTAAAGTACATGTGAGTTGCTGACAATACTTGGCAGGGTGAAAATGAAACATCTTGAGGGTGCACGACAAGTAGTACAGCACAATGAAATGGTGAGAAAGAACACAACTGGCCTCAGATGTATTATGAATGTCACTGCTTTGCTGCCAGAAGTTAATGGCGAGGGGACACAATGAAGATGGAGATTCCGTTGATAATGGCAACTTCAAAGAATTTACAGGAGTGTCTGCTACGTACGCCAATATCTTGACAGTTCACTTTGTCATAATCTGTATATTTATAGAATATGGTATATCATAGTCTACACAATACGGTAGAAGTACTGCTACTATAGGAGGTTAAAACATCCTTTTTTTTTTTTGCCTGTCAAGTAGATGAGATAGCTGGCATTTATCGTGCACAGCTGTCCATTACAATTAGTTATGTAGATATTTTGTCTTAATCCAGTAGTGTTTCTTTGATGTATCAGGAAGGTGAGTTGCAAAAACTAATAAAAACTCTGGCACACTGACAAGACTATAAACATACTTGTTAATATTGAGCAGTATAGTACAGATGTATACTATTTTTACTACTATGCATTTTCTTTCCATTAATGGCAGACACAGTAAGAGATACATTTTCAAAAGTTCATAGTACCAGAAGAAATAACAGCATAATTGTATATAATGTTCTGAAATAATGCACTTCTGAAACAAATAAAAATGGGTTTCATCCTGTTGAATCATAAAATATGTTCTATAACTTATTCTGTGTTTAAGTTAAAAATCAGGCAGCATAAAATGAAAGTACATATGGACAGCATTGGAGTTATAGTGATGTGCTATGATGTGAACTCTTCCTCTTAAAGTACTTTTGGTATTTCATGTAACTAGATGGGAATTCTTTATTTGCTATTTTATTTTTTAAGATGTGTATTAAGAAAATAATGTAAAGGGTGCATAGTATAATTTCTGATAATATGACAAAGTCAGCCATCATGGACAAATATTTTTCAAAGCACCTGATGTTGCATGTTAACTTCCAGTGAAATTAAAAAAAAAACAGAAGAAAAGGCAGGCACTAATTTGTGTCCATGATTAAAATGTAAAAAGTGTCCCTTCTCCCCTTTGTGAGACACTGCCCTTCAAAAGCTCTGTATGTGTCACTAACAGACGCACCTGTTCAGATGAAGCATATAAACACTTTAATGCCCTCAAAATATAGACATCACTCCTCCTATGCTTACAAATGTTCAAGATTTGGAACCTTACACCCAACCCTTTACAAAGAGGGTACACGTTGAAGCAGAAAACAAACTACTAGCACTGACAAGTGTAATTTGGCTTCTAGAAGTTAAAGGTGTTTTCCTCACCACTATTACACAAGACCAACCCAGTTAAAACACACAGTACTTCAGGCTTTTGTTTTAATGTTTCATCACATTCTTGCATTGGTTCATCTTTGTGTTTTCCATGCTCTTTTTATTTTTATTTATATAGCACATTTTCATACAAAAAATGTTTCTCCCAATAACACATTAATTTTTTTGGACTTCCACTTTATGCTACCTGTTTTCATTTTCCATTCCCTTTTGAGGATTAGATGAACACAAGTATTAAGAGCTTCTTATCTTAGCCGCCCATGATAGACTCCACTGATTATCCCCAGTACATAATGCCTATGGGTTCAGAATTCATAATCAAGTTAATCATTATATTGGCAGACATCTTCCCTTTCAATTCCCCTTTATTTCAGGACTGGATGTCAACACGATCAACTAGTCTGTCTAGTAGAACAAGAAATATTTCACACTTTATGCCTATACCAGGATTTTGTTCCATTACCAGTTTGGGTAACACAATGTATGGATGAGTGGGGGTAGAGGGTGACAGTTTCAATAGAACTTTCCAAATATTTATTTATTTTTTAAACAGTAGAATGTCAATTAACACATTTTTTTCTACTTGCTGTAGGTATGTTTAAAAGAGATAGATAGGCCAGATGCTGTACGAAACAAAGCAATAAACCAACTGGAGTCTGCTTTGTCCCAGGGCTGCCAAAGACTCCTATGAGCCTCGCTGGGAATATAAAATGATGAGGACGGAATAAACTTCAATCAATCATTCTGCTACGGCGCAAAGACTGTAACGACATTAGCAAAGTCTGAAAGGACAATCTGCAATGCAAGCTGAAAATTAGAAGCTGGGTTGCTTATGTACAGGGTGTTAATAAATAGTTTTTTTTTTTTTTAAGTTAGGAAGCATTCACTGTTGCTGTTCTGCCAAGTATTATCTTCAAGCCTTGGAGTCCCTGATGACAGAACAGTTGTATATAATAATAATGACCACAAGGGGTCACTAGAAAAATTCTGAGGAAACAGAAAAAAAAACGCAGTGTTTAACTACTTATAATGTATTACCTTCTGAAGGCTATTCTTTTCATGCTCGCATAAATGTGTGCTGCTCTGCAATCCACCACAAACTGTGCACATTTTCATAAAAAAATTACATTATGTATCTTATTTGTAACATTTCACATAATATCCTATTTAGTCAACAATTTTACATATATTTAAAAAAAAAAAAAAACACTTTTTGCCTGAGTACTCCCTTCTTAGCTAAAAGGCACATATCTCATAAGACAGCACGTCTCAGTTATAGTGCTGTCAGTTAATCGGATGTATCAGAGGGACTATGTAACTAAGCACTTTTCTGTTTACAATATTTGTAGGTTTGTTCACTCAAGTACTGTACTACTTTGTGTTTTTGTCAGTTGTATGCTGTCCCGCTTTAAAGTCCTCAGATGTAAATGTACTGTATATGTAAAGAATTCTGGAGTCTAGGTAGACGGGGCATCGTCATTCAAAGTAAGCAAACGTGCATGTAAATGTAAACTGGGGTTCCCTTTTAAAGTCCATAGATATAAATTTATATTTACAATGCAGTAGCTCATGGGGCACCCATTAAGTTTAAACAAACACTGTTTGTCCAGACATATCTTGGATCGGAACACACCACATCTACTTTTGTGCTTCTCCATCCCTATACTGTATATCAAAATGTCAGATACTTACTGGCCTAGATGTACAATCCTGCTAAATTTTATTTTTTAGCTAAACTGTAGTGTTTTTTTGATGAGTAAGTGAGAATGTCAGTCAATTTGCCTTTTTGTATAAATTTTGGCTGATGCCATTATCCAAGGAGACTTGCAATATTTGAGATAAAATTAGCTACATTTCTTTTGTTTTATCAATTACAACACAGGAAGGCGAAATGACCTGCTCATGGTCACAGAGGGTCAGTAGCAGGAATTGAACCATCAACTTCAGAGTCTGAAATCCAAAGCCTTAGCCACCATGACACTATTCCATTGAACTTTTGCTGTTTTAAGCTTAATCGTGTTATTTTTTGTATATAGATGTTCCACAAGCTAGAACATAACTTCAGTTCTCAAATAAAATTGGTTATAAATAGGCAGTGGAAGTGCAGGCCAAAATTTTCCTGCTTCCTTAAAGTGCCTCCATACATTTACTTGTGTGTTCATTTTACAAAACAAGTTTTACTTTCTGCTCATTATGCATCAAGTTCATAATACCATGGCATACACTGAAAAAGTTATTTTCTAAACCATATTATGCGACAATGTTTTTAAAATAAACACCGAATTCGAAGAAGAATACATTTCTCTTTGGCAAAATCTAGTCATGTATGACAGCATCCCAGAATCATATTTATTATTGCAGGTGGTGTCTTTGATACTCAGTTATTCAAGGCCACTTTTTTTTTTTTTTTTTAACTGTACCTTATAATATTATATCCACCTAGAAAACTGTATGTGGAAAATTGTCAATCTTTTAAATGCTTTATCACACTATTAAAAACTGTAAAGTAATTAAAATCTTAGTCATCTATACTTATTCACCTTTCAGACCCTTTCCTAATTGAAACATACAAATTGGAGAAGAAAAATAGACAATCACATATACTGTTTTGCAGCCAAATTTATAATAAAGGTTTCAACGACAAAAAAAATAAATAATTCTAAGCTTGTAAAATTGTGGGGATGAATCTGTACTTAGTATAATGGACTTTGAATACTTTAGATTGTCTCATGGTATCACATAATGAATATGATACATGAATATAGACTTACAATTTCCAATAAGAACAATTATTTCTATGTAAAATTAAAGAGGGTGAAGAAAAAATAAGGCACATTGACATAATGGGGTAATACAATTAGCTATTTTGTGAACTAACATTCTTTAGAACCTGTTTTTTTCTTTCATTCTTTTAACCAACATATATTTTTTGACCATCATCACTTGCTCATTATGCAAAACTCAAAGTAAAATTCTTTTTATGGGTTTTAATATTCTTCAGAACCTGTTTTTTCATATTTTTTACCAATATGCATTTTTTGACAGTTCTGTCACTTTCTCATTATATATTATACATATGTGTAAAATTCTTTTTATGGGTTTTAAAACACAAACATAAAAACAAAGAAACACAAACAAGCAAAATCTGTGTAACCTGTAAAAGTTCTTCTTGATCTTGAAAGAATCGTTCACTTAGCTCCTCTACCATCTGGCTCAGTGACACTTCAACTCGACTTGCAAAGGTGTACTCCTCTTTTATTAGAATGGAAAAAACTGAAGCACATGTCTGTAGAACTTCAGAGTCAGTATGCTTGGTCATTATATTACTGATCTGAGTGATAAGAACTTCAAGATGCTGAAGTGTGAGGAAGATGAGAGAGAGAGAGAGAAAGAAAGAGAATGGGAGAGAGTAATAGACAGAAAATAGTTTTAAAAAAATGCAGCAACAAACAGCATTCATATTCAAAATAAGCTACATTATTATATAACATTCAAAGCAACACCATGTTGTTTTATAAAATTAATGCATATTTCACTAGTGCCATAGTACAGTAGAGGTCATTTACTGCTTTAGTGGTTTTGGCAAAACAGATGTACAGTGGAACCTTGGTTCTCGAACGTCTCGGTACACGTACAACTCGGTTTACAACCAAAAAGTTCGGCAAACTTTTGCCTCGGTTCATGACCACACACTCGGTATACGAACAAGCCAGTTTCCCTTTCGGTTTGTGCGCGCCAATGATTTCCGCACGTGTTTTCGGTCAGACGTGCGTGCGCGCTTTCGCTGTGAACTCTTTGTGCTCTATTTCATTTCCCTTCCGGTTCGTACGCACAGATTACTGTATTTAAGCACGTGTTCAGCCTCTCCCTGTTCATTGTTCTCAGTCAGACATGTGTGCTTTACCCTGTGAACTGTGCTCTACAGTATTTCGTGTGCTTTTGCAGTTAACCATGGCTTCTAAGCATTGTAACCTCTTCTCCACCCAGCTCCTCCTCACTTCATGCCAGAACTCGACTCATGCAAGGTTAGTTTTCTTGGTGGTTTATGGTTAGTTTTTGTATTACGGATTTTTCAAATGTTCATTTTTCGGTTCGTAGCGTGAATTGTTGCAATGTTACTTTTCTTGGTTGTTTATTAAGTTATGGATTTGTTCAAATGTTCCTTTTTTCCCCTGTGCTTAAAACTCAAATTAAAAAAAAAAAGTGTTTATACAGCGATCGGGTTGTAAGGCTATAGCGCAAACTCCTGCAATGTTACTTTCTTGGTTGCTTGTGGTTGGTTTTTAAATAAAGTTCGGATGTTCAAAATGTTCCCTTTTTTTCCCCTGTGCTTAAAACTCATTAAAAAAAAAAGTGTTTATACAGCGATCGGAATGTAAGGCTATAGAGCGAACTCTTGCAATGTTAGTTTTCTCTGTTGTTCAAGGTTTTCTCAGTGTTATTCAATGTTTTTACATTTAGTTTACTATTACGATGTGCATTCTATGGTGTAATTAACTATATTTGTGCTTAAAAATCTTTAAAAAAAATATATTTACATACAGTCCGTACGGTCTGGAATGGATTAATTGTATTTACATACAATCCTATGGGGGAAATTGCATCTGCTCATGACCAAATCGGTTTACGACCAGAGTTTTGGAACGAATTATGGTCGTGAACCGAGGTTCCACTGTACTATTAAAAATCTTATTACTGCAGTGCCATTCATAATTTTATTGAAAAAGCAACACTGAATTAACTATGCATTTTTACATAATAGAATCATAATCAATTCTCAACTGTACAAATATGGCAAAAAGTCAAGTAAAAATCCACTGATCTAATGTAGCAAGTGTTTGGTTACACAGTCTATATAAGTGGGTAGGTTGCAAGTAAACATCTTGTTTCCTACAACAGTCTTAGACTGCATAGAGTAAAAGCAACACAGAAAATGGACCATTACATACACACAAATCCAACATGATTTTATTTTTTCCTTCATTTCATAATTTTTATTTAACCAGTTAGAACACCAAAAGGATTAGCTTAGGTTAAATCTGACGTATGCTTGACTAGAGCTAATGACGCAAGAAATGGGCAGAAATGCCAAGAAGAGAGGAGTTAAGCAGCTGTTGCAGTTTAAAATGTCTTACCTTTTCCTTACGGTTGGCAGAGTACACTTTGAGATTGAAGTAATGTGGCACATGAAGGAGATTCTGAACCTTATCTACATCAGCAGAAAACTGAAAACGAAAATAACAAAAATTCAACATGAACTGAACCATGTAACTGTATGACGTTCAAAATAATAACTATAATTTATTATGAACATGGGTTTAAAAAATAATCAGTTCACCATATGCACTGGAGATTGGCTGATAGTTAACTGGCTTATAAATTCTTTTTCCTCCAATCTGTGGGACAAATTTTTAATCTATTTACTAATTTTGTTTAATCTCCAAATGGTATGCATGAAATGGAACTAGGCTAATACCATTAACATCAATGTCCAAAGAAATGCTATAGAACCATACAGCACGATAATTGCGGTCAATCTTGTTGGAAATTATAACAACAATAGAAATTTGAAGCAAATAATATTTAAGGAAAAAATAAAGCCTTCTGATAGTTTGCAGGGAATTGGCTCACTTTGGAAAGAAGTTGAGGCAGCACCGTGATGAAATGTTCTGTCAGTCTGATGCGGTCCTGCTGCTGCATTTTCTTCTCCTTTGCCGACAGGAACTGTAATAAGTGGAAGTATATATTTTTTTTCTCTTGGCACTACACAGTACATCAAAGAGCAATCAAAATGACTCCTTATCCCTGGAAAATATATGCTCATTTAAAAACAAGCAATCCAGTCCAGGCCATGCCCATTCAGAGCCATCCTGGTACAGTTTAATTAGGTTTACACAGTGTCACTCTTCATACTATACATAAAATAGACCTATCACATCAGTCCTACAATGTTAATATACTACAAGGATTCAAGAGACTTTAAAAAATATACAGTATATTACCCTTGCCACTTGTTTAAATTATCTCTTGTTAATTGGGATAAGAACAGAAGCACACACTTCAATCCAGCAAGCGTTAAGGGAAAAAAAAAAAACCTGAACACCTTTTTGGATAATAAAAGCTCATTAGAGAAGCAATTGAGCACAGATCTAAGGAATGAGGTTAAGACATTTAAAACAAGAAAGTTACTGTTCATCAGAAAGAGAATGAATTGGCTTATACGGCAATATTAAAAGATTACAATGGATGATGTGAACCTTCCTTCAGGCAAAACAATAATGATTCTAATGGAGAATCAAGTAATAACCCAGTATTTTTTTTTTTTTTTTTTACACATAGTACTTAAACTATCGTAATTAATGCATACAAAACCATAGAAACTTTACTTCTCCATGAAACACTGATATCGATTAAGTCTAGCCGCATAAATTATTTCCCATCTTGAAGTTCAGTCCACAAAAAGTACAACCTGCACTGCACTGCTTGGCTAGTTTGAGCTATACCTTGGGAACTAGCTGCTCCTGACATTACGCCTATTTCTCACAGACAGCCTGTGAAAGTTTAAATACAAGCATCCATTATACAAATTTATGCAAATTAATCTAAAAATGTTCCATTTGCAATCAATGAACAGTGCAGAATCTTAAAAATATGCATTAAACCATCTATCACAAGCAAGGCACATTCACAATACAAGAATAATTGATCTTAGTCTTTCCAGCATTTCAACCCAAGCAAAAGATCTAGAATGGAAAATTCCCCCTTTCTTAGAAGGAAGTCATAACGCAGGATAAGGCACTGCCTCCCTTCAGTGATGAGAGATGTGTAAGCTTATTACTGCAAATGCCTTGCATTTTAAAACTAATTAACAGGTATGGCTTGTTCATTTGAATTGAAAATAAAGGTTCAGAACTAATGAAAAACCAATTCTAAGATGGAAAAGATAGAATGACTCCACAGTAACGCCTAATTAGTTATGATTGGTAAACATGTGAATCAACGAAAATGAACGGCCAGGAGGAAAGACTTTTTACAGTTTGGATAAGTGATAGCAGTTCAACAGAAAACAGCACTAAAACTGAAGCAGAAAATTAAAAATGTGAAGTTCAGCTTTACACAAAGTAAACTAGAGTCTATTAGGAAAAGTAATGTAGCACGTGGCACTCAACCATCACACTGAACTCTTTCAGAAGACTATTTTCTTTGTTAGAATAAATGGATAGTCATGACAAACCACCAAAATGCCAGGAAGCGTGTTTTCCAACAGCTGCAATCAGACCTTGCCACTTGGACATCTACTAAAGAGGAATTACCTTCAATCCACCCAACAACAGAAACTACACAGAAAGCCATGTAGCTTCAAAAATGAAACACAGCTGAACAGCTTTCAGATAACTAATGAGTTAAACAGATTATTTCAGATAAAGGTAATAACTATGAACACAATCAGTAACACATTTTCAGTATTTTAGTAATAATAATATGGTCAAGAAGGAAGAGAAGTATATTATGAATTGTAAGAGTGAACTAAAGTACAGTATACTGACTGAAATATTCTAAATTTTGATAAGCTGCCACAATTTAACTAACTTTTCAGGATTCATTCGGCGATTTAAAAATTTGGAAGTGCTGTTTACATCGAAAAGGCTGAATCAAACAAATCATACTAAGTATCATTTAGAAGGTTAGAGAGTACATACGCAGCATACACCCTTGACTTGTACAACTACTACTACTACTACAACTACTACTACTACTAAGGAGATTGAAAGCTAGCAAATGTTGTCACATTATATTTAAAAAGGTGATCAGGCTGATTTTAGTAAGTATAGGCCGGTAAGCTTAACATGTATCACAAGTAAAAACTAATGGAAGAAGGAAAAGATCAAGCATCACATGGCAAGAACAGGTGTATGAGAAAGCAACAAAAATATTTAATCATAGAGGTTAGTAAATTATTATTCCATTTTGAGAAAGCTTTTGACAAGGTCTCACATAAAAGGTTACTGATGAAATGAAAATAAGTGGGAATGCAAGGTGTTATGTATAGACAGATGCAAAATTGGCTTAGACATCTGTTTGGTGGCATGGATTTTTTGGAATCAGGTGGTGTCAGTTATATACAGTGTGTATATATATATATTTTCTTTGCATTCGTAGTCTGAGTCTCAACGACCTGAATTGTGTGGGTGGTTACCTACCAGGCAAACATCCGCCACGGTGCCCTCTTTCAGTTGCGAGAAGCAGATCATGGAATGTTGCATAGTTTACTGTCTCGATTCCCCGAGAGGGGAAGAGTAGAGTGTGTACGCCTGGTGAGCCCAAATGAGGGCAAAACACATGTCACGTACTGTGCGCTTTTGACAGTAAACTATGCAATTATATATATTAGGAGGCAGCTAAAGGGCTTGAGTAAGTTTAATACTACATCAGACCAGGGCATGGCAGAGTGTGCTGACTGTCTCAGTTCCTTGCAGACCATTCCCGGAAAATCCCGCCAGGTTCCGTCACCTCTGATCCCGGCACCTCTGACAATATCACTTCTGGTTTGGGGGCATATGACGACGTCAATTCCGGTTCCGGAATAGATGACATTGTTTCCTCTACCTGTCCTTCAAACCGCCATCTTACCTCCATGCTATTCAGTTCTGTTTTGGACTCAGTCTTGTAAACTACTCAATTATTTTTCAACCTTTTGCAGCCAGGATCATAATATATGGGTTGCTGCTCCAAACCTTTTTGACTGTCTGGAGTCTTTGTGTGACTATATATAGGGCTGGGCAAGTTAACGCATTAATGCCAACAATTATTTAATCGTGCATTAACACAGTTTTTGTTATTATTTTGAAAGTCTCAGTCTCACTAGCAATCGATAGAGATCAGTGATCTTCTTGTTACAGAGTTTTTCAATATGCTTTTGCTAGAAGGAACGTTAGCTTTGTTGATTTGACCTCGATTCCCATGTGGATTGGCATGTGGAGAGATACCAAAGTGAATGCTCAAAGCAAAACTTTTTTTGTATTTTCACTTAATTGCACTCTGATTTGTCGGACTCAGATTTTGATGCGAGTGATCTGGAGAAGTAGGTCGAAAATGAAAGTGAATTATATATGAATATATGTTATGTGAAATCCAAAGTTAACTGACTGACTCTCTGTAACAAAGCTGAAATTTGATGGGATGGTAATCTAGTCCAAAAGGTATCCACCAAAAAAGGACATTTCGATATATCAATATTTAGTGGTAACCCCACACATTAGAAAAATTAAATACCTTAAAATCTCAAAAATGCTTTGATGTATTTGACTGAAATTTGACTACATTACAGAAAAAAAAAATAGCCGAAAACTTATTTGTCGATAGATTTTTTTTTCAATATTTATTAATATTATGCTACATATATGCACCACTAGCCAATAGGGTGGACAGAAGACTGAAGACAAGGCGGTGTGCTGGACATGGGGGAGGGGAAAAAAAAAAAAAAAAAAAGACATGGTTACGTTGTGAAATGGAAAAAAACAAAAGTTTGGTGAAGCCCAAGGAAGATAAGAAGCTCTCTGGTTAGCAAGCACGGTTTCTTGCTGTTGACTAGCAGCTCTAATAGAGTCCTTGTTGAAAGGGATGGTTGGTTGGCCCGAAATATGCAAATATTGGCATCCACAAACTTTGTGATGTGGAAACCTCTAGGGGAGTCTGTACAAACAGGCAAGTACTTGACTCCAAAACCAGCTGAGCAGCGCAAAGTGGGCCGTCGGCTAGAAAAAAGAAGCCCGAAGAAAGGACCATAAACGGAGAATCACTACGCAGCTGGATTCTCGGGTAGATATCAGAGTGGGTTGAGAAGTAGCCTGTGGCGTGCTGTGGTATCGAAACAGCAGAGCAGAGTGAAGCAGCATTCCAGGCATGCTTGTTATGTGTACACAGAGGACAAAACTTCAAGCCGTCTAAGTGTTGATCTTCCTCCCCAAATGGAAGGTTTTTACTTTATTCAAACAGCTCTCAGCCAATTACACTTTTTCGATGGATTTGATTTACAATACATGGGCTGTTGGCTCAAATGCTAATAAGTCTTTACACTATATTCATTTTCTTTACAAGCTCATATATACTCAAATTTTACATTATTCCTAACGATTACCTGTTTTAATTCAAATTAATATACTGTACTTTACTGTAAAATTTTGTTTTGCTATGACATTCAACAAATCACTAGGAAAAGCAGAAAAAAGCAGGACTGTTTTCCTCATGTGCAACTGTGTATGTAGCATGTTCAAAAGTAAAGAACTTCAGTGACCTAATAATATTATCACTACTTGACTAACATGTTTATTCAAGGTGACTTTCAAAATTTAAGATTGGTTACATTTCTTTCCTTTTTAAATTGGACCACAGGCAGTTGAAGTGACTTGCTCAAGGTCACACAGTGTCAGTGGAGTAATTTGAACCCACAGCCTCAAAGTTCAAAGTCCAAGGTCCAAAGCTTTAACCACTGCACTAAACTGCTAGCCAATATTGTCTTTGGTTAAAAAAAAATACAAATATTTATAAGAAAAGCACTAAGTTAGTTACATAGTGCTTCTGATTCACCCGATTAACTGATGGCACTGTAATAGACAACCACTGGGTAGCACAGCTAGTATATGTACTGATGTTGGATGAAAAGACCTGGCTCACAATCGGTGCTCCAGTCCATCCTAATGGTGATTAATAGGGTCATGGCCATGGCTTTATGCTTGCTACTCAGCTACTTGGTCTTCATGACCCTAGCTTTACGCACATGAACACACTCATGCAGGAACACATAAAGGTCTTTCCCAAACTGTTGCCACAAAGATGGAAGTGCACAATTGTCTAAAATGTTTTTTTACACTGTAGTATTGGTAGTACCCTTTGCTGGCACCATGGACTGTGAAAGACAGCTCCATATTATCTTCTCTCTTCCTCCAAACTTTACAGTAGGCACTACACGATCCAGAAGGTACTGGTCTAAATGCATCCTCAAAAACAGTTTTTTCAATCAGACTGCCAGATTGTGAAGTGTGATTCATCACTCCAGAAATTATGTATCCAATGCAGCATACTTTGTACCACTCCAGCCAACGTTTGGTACTGCATATAATCTTAGGCTTGTGTACAGCTGCTTAACTAAGGAAACCAATTTCATGAAGCCTCCAATGCATAGTTTTTTATAATAAAGTTGCATCCAAATGCAGCTTGGTAATCTGCTGTAAGTGATTCAACAGAAGATAGGCAATTTTTACAGGTTATGTGCTGTAGTGGTCAGCAGCTTTGCTTGCTAGTCTGCATGGTTTACCACACTGTGGCAGAGCTTCTGCTGCTCCTAGATGCTTCCACCTCACAATAATAGAACTTGCAGTTGACTGGACCAATTTCACATACTGACTTGTGGAAAAGGTGGCATCCTATGAAAGTGCCATGTTCAAAAGACTCTGAGCTCTTCAGTATGACCCATTCTATTGCCAAAGTTTGTCTATGGAAATCCATACAGCTTTATGGGTGCTGATGAAACTAGCGATGCTCTGATTGACTTTTTTTTCCACTAAAAAAAGACTCGACTGGTAAATTGGCCAATCACAAAAACGGATGTTTTCAGCCCCTGCTTTTGTATGCTTTATGGTAAATTAGGTGCAGTACTCTTTTACGCTCTATGGTAATTGAGCAAGCAAGTGTCTTTTATTTATTTTTTGCAGCAAACTTCCTGTAGTGCAAATAAAGCGAGTATATTTAACAAAATGACAGAGACAATTGGAATAATAGCCTTTATGTTAAAGAAAGTGAAATGAAACTGAGAAAAAGGAATCAGTGAAGTAATTCTGAGCAATTAGACAAGAAAAGCTACTTTAATGAATTCAGACCTTTTTATTTTGTCCTTTAAATTAAAATGAACAATGTGAGTTTGAACTATGAGCTTGTTTTAAGTGGAACAGCTTGCATCTTTTTAATTGGATAAAGAAAAGATAAAGATGAACTTGAAAATGCTGCTTAGTAAACAATAGGTTTGTTAGCTCAACAGAACAGTACGTCTTTAACTTATAAACTCATTAAGCATGTTAAGTTTTGTGTCTTGATAAAGAACTTATGAACATGATACATTTGCAGCTTTTTTTACATTTTTTTTTTTTTAAAGATTTGTAATGCATTTATTATTTTTTGCTGTGTGTCATACAGTTTAAGTTTTGGTAAGAAACAAGGATTGCATTATTAAAATGGTAATCAATATTTATAATTACACTTCAAGCATTATCAATGTCCAGCTGATACACTGAAGAAAAAAAAAAACACCTGTATAAATATAGTAAATGTATACTTTAACAATAAAAAAAACTGCAGTGTAATCAATGATTAAAAATTATTAAAACCTAAGTGCAAGCATATTTACATTTAAGCAGTGTTTAATTACCAATGCCAATCAATTGATTGTGTGAGTACATACAGTGTGATAGAGCTGGGAATCGATACACATAATTGTATTAATCATGATTAATCGCATCTAATATTAAAACATGCAATCATAAAATACATAAATCATTAAGCAAATATACACTGAATCACAAAATGAAAATGTAGAATCAACACAAAGGAATGTTTTAAAAATTTAAGACCACAGTTTAAACTTAAACAATGACCTGAAACCTGACCATTTAACAAAATACTACTTGAGCAAGAACAACCTGAATTTGAATGCCTTTGAAGCTAGTTGAAAAAAGGTCAATAAGAAAACAAGGCCAATGTATTAATTCTTAAATTGGTATGGCATATGAGACACAGACATGTCAAAGGAAAATTAAACGATCAAAACAACTGTAGAATTTGTATGCACTGCTAAAGATTGCCTTAACTGAAATAAGCATCTCTTAAATGGGCAAACATTAAAACTTGTGTTCATCACCATCAATAACTTTACAGTATAATACTCCAAACAATTGTTTTTCAACTGGTGCACAATGAAAGCTACCCAGGTGAGTCGTATAGGATTTCCACTATGAGTGGGCAAAGGGCCAAAGCAGCTGGGGAAATGCTTTCAAAGTGCTCACTAAATACTTGTGTTTGTGAATGCCAACCTCCAAACTGATATCATGCATTACTTGAGTAGTTTTGTTGTGTTCTTTGCATAAATTAGCAAACATACTAACTGGAATAGGGGACAGCACGGTGGAGCAGTGGTAGCGCAGCTGCCTCGCAGTAAGGAGACCTGGGTTCGCTTCCCGGGTCCTCCCTGCGTGGAGTTTGCATATTCTCCCCATGTCTGCGTGGGTTTCCTCCGGGTGCTCCGGTTTCCTTCCACAGTCCAAAGACATGCACGTTAGGTGCATTGGCGATCCTAAATTGTCCCTAGTGTGTGCTTGGTGTGTGGGCGTGTGTACGTAGTGTGCCCTGCAGTGGGCTGGCGCCCTGCCTGGGGATTTGTTCCTGCCTTGCACCTTGTGCTGGCTAGGATTGGTTCCAGCAGATCCCCATGACCCTGTGACTGGCAAGTTAAATATAGAGGTACTAGAGATTTATTTAGATTTTAGTGCCACTCAAAGAAAACGTATTTTGCATGTATGTGATATGACATTTATTTGTCTTCTTACAGAAACATGACATGAAAAAATAAAACAGTGTAATTTTTACCTTCGCTACTTTTCTTCAGTATTGCTCTGTGTATGTATATGTTTACATATATATATATTCACGGCATTCGAAGTCTGTGTCACAATCTGATTGTATGGGTGGCTACCTATCAGGTAACGCTTGTGGTTGGCCAGCAACCTGCTAACATCCGCCACGGTGCCCTCAGTTTGTGAAGAGCAGATCATAGAATGGTTGAAATAGATTACTGTCAAATAAATGCAAAGAGTACACGACACGTGTTTCGCCCTCATTCTGGGCTCATCAGGTGTACACACTCCACTGCACTCCCTCTCGGGAATCGAACCTCGGACATCAGCGTCAGAGGCGATGCCCCTAACGTTGCGCCACGGCGTGTGGTTCGTTTATTTGACAGCATGTAGATCGGGGTAATTATATATTATATACATATATATATATATATATCTCCAGCTGCAAATATGCAAACCGTATCACAGACCTTCTCTTCCATATTATATATATATATATATATATATATATATATATATATACAGTGGTGTGAAAAACTATATGCCCCCTTCCTGATTTCTTATTCTTTTGCATGTTTGTCACACAAAATGTTTCTGATCATCAAACACATTTAACCATTAGTCAAATATAACACAAGTAAACACAAAATGCAGTTTTTAAATGATGGTTTTTATTATTTAGGGAGAAAAAAAATCCAAACCTACATGGCCCTGTGTGAAAAAGTAATTGCCCCCTTGTTAAAAAATAACCTAACTGTGGTGTATCACACCTGAGTTCAATTTCCGTAGCCACCCCCAGGCCTGATTACTGCCACACCTGTTTCAATCAAGAAATCACTTAAATAGGAGCTGCCTGACACAGAGAAGTAGACCAAAAGCACCTCAAAAGCTAGACATCATGCCAAGATCCAAAGAAATTCAGGAACAAATGAGAACAGAAGTAATTGAGATCTATCAGTCTGGTAAAGGTTATAAAGCCATTCCTAAAGCTTTGGGACTCCAGCGAACCACAGTGAGAGCCATTATCCACAAATGGCAAAAACATGGAACAGTGGTGAACCTTCCCAGGAGTGGCCGGCCAACCAAAATTACCCCAAGAGCGCAGAGACGACTCATCCGAGAGGTCACAAAAGACCCCAGGACAACGTCTAAAGAACTGCAGGCCTCACTTGCCTCAATTAAGGTCAGTGTTCACGACTCCACCATAAGAAAGAGACTGGGCAAAAACGGCCTGCATGGCAGATTTCCAAGACACAAACCACTGTTAAGCAAAAAGAACATTAGGGCTCGTCTCAATTTTGCTAAGAAACATCTCAATGATTGCCAAGACTTTTGGGAAAATACCTTGTGGACTGATGAGTCAAAAGTTGAACTTTTTGGAAGGCAAATGTCCGTTACATCTGGCGTAAAAGGAACACAGCATTTCAGAAAAAGAACATCATACCAACAGTAAAATATGGTGGTGGTAGTGTGATGGTCTGGGGTTGTTTTGCTGCTTCAGGACCTGGAAGGCTTGGTGTGATAGATGGAACCATGAATTCTACTGTCGACCAAAAAATCCTGAAGGAGAATGTCCGGCCATCTGTTCGTCAACTCAAGCTGAAGCGATCTTGGGTGCTGCAACAGGACAATGACCCAAAACACACCAGCAAATCCACCTCTGAATGGCTGAAGAAAAACAAAATGAAGACTTTGGAGTGGCCTAGTCAAAGTCCTGACCTGAATCCAATTGAGATGCTATGGCATGACCTTAAAAAGGCGGTTCATGCTAGAAAACCCTCAAATAAAGCTGAATTACAACAATTTTGCAAAGATGAGTGGGCCAAAATTCCTCCAGAGCGCTGTAAAAGACTCATTGCAAGTTATCGCAAACGCTTGACTGCAGTTATTGCTGCTAAGGGTGGCCCAACCAGTTATTAGGTTTAGGGGGCAATTACTTTTTCACACAGGGCCATGTAGGTTTGGATTTTTTTTTTCTCCCTAAATAATAAAAACCACCATTTACAAACTGCATTTTGTATTTACTTGTGTTATATTTGACTAATGGTTAAATGTGTTTGATGATCAGAAACATTTTGTGTGACAAACATGCAAAAGAATAAGAAATCAGGAAGGGGGCAAATAGTTTTTCACACCACTGTATATATACACACACACACACACACACACATACACACACACATATATACATACACAGTATATCCAGTCTGTTTTACAGGATATAACAATAGTCTTAAGTTTGATTTAATAATAATTCATTTGTTCACAAAGGTAGCTCTGTGGTGTAGCGGGTCCACAGCTCACGTCAAAAAGGCCACTTTTTAAATAAATAATCGCCATACTCGCGGCTTAGCGAGGGGGTGTGGTATATGTGGCAAGAGCAGTTCCCGGGTGATGCGTGATGCGGATGATCCTCACGTAAGTGCACAGATGAGGAGTTGTCCGCATCCGTAATTGGTGCCGGGAGCTGCTAATTGGCATATCTGATCCACGTCCCCGTAATAAATAGAAGCGCGATGCGGCTAGGAGGGGAAGAAAAAGAAGGAAAAGATGAACGGAGGTTGCAGGAGATGAAGGCTGGAAGCAGGCAAAGGAAAGCTGGTGCAGGAGAGAAGAAGGAGAGCGAGCAAGCGCAGGTTCGCACTGTATGCAGGCAGCTGGGAGAGGTGAGCCCGAGTGAGGTGTTTGGCCGGCACCCGAGGGCCGACGGTAGTGGTCGCTCCTGCTGAGGGCTTGTTGGGAGCAGGAGTGACCAGGAGAAGGTTGGGCTGCCGCAGTGAAGGCAGTGGGAGTCAGAGATTTGGAGTAGAATCCCCAGTGTGAGCGTCCTGGCCATTGGGCGAAGCCAAGTCTCGATCTGGTAGGGGCTGAACGAAGCCAGGGATCGGAAGGCCACCAGACCAGTCGAGCAGAAGAAGGTCAGCTGCATGTAGGGTGACTCCCCTGGTGCATAGCCTGGACGGGAGAAGCAGGGGAGTCACCAGTAAAAGAAAGGCACCGGGTTGATTTTAAAAAGACAGCTTCCAGCCACTTTTAACCTTGTTTTTTAAAGGATTTTTTTCTATTATGTTTTTTAACCTCCATGATTTCATCTTGTTTTTATTGGATTATTTATTTGAAGATTTGAGAGACACTGCACTTTATTTAATTTGGACACTTTGTTTGCTGTTTTAATAAAAGCACTTTTGCACCATCCCCTTGCTTTGTTGTGCCTCACTGTCTAGCTCAGGGGTAGGCAACGTCGGTCCTGGAGTGCCACAGTATGTGCAGGTTTTTGTTCCAACCCAGTTCCTTAACGAGAACTCAATTATTGCTGATGAAGCACATATTGCTTAAGTGACATTTTAATGCTTCATTTTAGTGGTCTCGCTTGTTAAGGTTCTCCAACCTTAATTGCTTATTTCAATCTTAAACTGCTGCATTCAGTGTTTTAATTGCTCCTTATTAGCAATAAGATGTAAAAGACAAAGCGGCCAGCAGTTCTCCAGCTAGCTTTTT
This sequence comes from Erpetoichthys calabaricus, assembly GCF_900747795.2. Lineage (NCBI taxonomy): Eukaryota > Metazoa > Chordata > Cladistia > Polypteriformes > Polypteridae > Erpetoichthys > Erpetoichthys calabaricus. Next base: position 250,641,883 of record NC_041396.2, read on the forward strand.
TCCAATTACATCTGTGGTGTTCATCATGCACTGTTTGATTTAATAAAACACTTAATAGAAAAATGTGACAGACTGAAAATGATCTGTTTTAGGCTTCAAATCATTTGGATGATATCCTTGGAAAGGAAAAAAAAATCTACGATATAACAGCCTTACATTGCTCAGACTAACAAACCATAAAATTAAATAAGGTCTGAGATTGGCAATGATTGGTTTCTAATTAAGCAATTGGGTTGAATGAAAACCTGTAGCCACTGCGGCTCACCAGGACCGACATTGCCTACCCCTGTTTTACATCTTATTGCTAATAAGGAGCAATTAAACACTGAATGCAGCAGTTTAAGATTGAAATAAGCAATTAAGGTTGGAGAACCTTAACAAGCGAGACCACTAAAATGAAGCTTTAAAATGTCACTTAAGCAATATGTGCTTCATCAGAAATAATTGAGTTCTCGTTAAGGAACTGGGTTGGAACAAAAACCTGCACATACTGTGGCACTCCAGGACCGACGTTGCCTACCCCTGGTCTAGCTCATTGGTGACATTAACGGCGGTGTTGGGTTCAAGGGCTCCCAAAAGCAAGATGGGAGCATGGAGCGAACCCACATCGTCACAAGATCTAAAGTTACAACAATTCTAAAAACGCAAGAGACATTTGGAAAATAAAGCAAGGTGTATGACATTTGAAACCTTGAGTAAATTTGACTTGTTCATTTCTATTTCTCTCTGTACATGTTAACAAGTTAATGTCTCCTTCATACATTTTCACAACAACATAAGTCACAAACTTGTCAAAGTGATTTTCTTACAAACCTGATTTGAAAAGTACAGTGTTAAAACAGGCAGGTTTAACGAATTTTTGCAAATGAACATTCTAAATTATTTTGGTATTCAGTAATTCACATGGAAATGGCACAATAATGCTTGAACTTTGTAGAATTGGCTTTAAGCAGTAGATTTTTCAATTAACAGACAAAAGCTACATATTGTATATGTACTATGTATGTAAATAAGTTTCGTATGTGCACATGGTGAGAAAATTGGGTAGTACATGATGATCATATCATTGTATATTAAGTCTACATTGAAATCCATCAAAGATCATTTAAATGCCACCCATTTGTTGTTACCCAGGGGAAGTGCCACACATGAAATATAAGACATACATACAAGCTGTTAATAAGTTATTAGATAGGTTTTGCATCACCTGAATATTTTTGGGGTATGGGGTGTTGAAAAAAAATATCACTTTAGTTTAATCTAATAAATACAAGTAATTTAGGTCAGAAAAAATGAATTTTTCCAATTGCTGGGTATAAAAACACAAATGAAACAGGTTGACAACTCCTGTTCCAATGCTTTAATGCACAAACTCTTTGTATGTACTTCAGAGATATGCGAGTACCATTCAGAGGCCTGTTGGTACTCCCCCAGCGCAAACAGATTTCACTTCAGGATTTTTCACAATAAAGTGTGATTAGTGAGTTCCAGAGTGTAATTTTTCATCAGTTTTCATTAAGTTTAACTCAGTGTTCTGTAAATGGCTTGAGTATCATTTACAAGGTGAGACTGGTAACAGACACACACAAATACCAACTTGAACATTAAATATGTAGTTCTAAAATCTTTGCATTCATCAATGGATTACTCTATTTAATAAAACAAGAGTGGGCCATATATTTTGAAATATAAACCTTAAGGCAAAAAATCCTAACTGTGCACAGGTAATACATTTTTCAATCACCCAATTATCACGTACTGAAAACTTGAAGCAAAAGGGAATAACTTCAAAGACAGGAAATAAAAGATCATCTTAAGTGAGAACTTAATTTACAGTGAAATGAAAGCAGTACAGTAATCCCTCCTCCATCGCGGGGGTTGCGTTCCAGAGCCACCCGCGAAATAAGAAAATCCGCGAAGTAGAAACCATATGTTTATATGGTTATTTTTATATTGTCATGCTTGGGTCACAGATTGTGCAGAAACACAGGAGGTTTGTAGAGAGACAGGAACGTTATTCAAACACTGCAAACAAACATTGTCTCTTTTTCAAAAGTTTAAACTGTGCTCCATGGTAAGACAGAGATGACAGTTCTGTCTCACAATTAAAAGAATGCAAATATATCTTCCTCTTCAAAGGAGTTCGTGTCAGGAGCACAGAATGTCACATAGATAGAGAAAACAATCTCTAGCAAACAAATCAATAGGGCTGTTTGGCTTTTTAAGTATGCGAAGCACCCACGGCACAAAGCTGTTGAAGGCGGCAGCTCACACCCCCTCCGTCAGGAGCAGGGAGAGAGAGAGAGAGAGAGAGTTTGTTTTTCAGTCAAAAATCAATACGTGCCCTTCGAGCTTTTAAGTATGCGAAGCACCGTGTAGCATGTCGTTTCAGGAAGCAGCTGCACAAAAGATAGCAACGTGAAGATAATCTTTCAGCATTTTTAGACGAGCGTCCGTATCGTCTAGGTGTGCGAACAGCCCCCTGCTCAATCCCCCATACGTCAGGATCAGAGAAAGTCAGTGCAAGAGAGAGAGAAAAGTAAGCAATCTAGCTTCTCAGCCATCTGCCAATAGCGTCCCTTGTATGAAATCAACTGGGCAACCCAACTGAGGAAGCATGTACCAGAAATTAAAAGACCCATTGTCCGCAGAAATCATGAACCAGCAAAAAATCCGCGATATATATTTAAATATGCTTACATAATAAAATCCGCGATGGAGTGAAGCCGTGAAAGGCGAAGCGCAATATAGCGAGGGATCACTGTACATCTGTTTATATGGACATGGCAATGTCCCTTAGCTACACTGCTATGCACATTTATAACGAAGATTCTAAAATGTTTGCTGGGTGTAGGTAGACAAGCCACTGGAACCTCCTGGGAATTATCGTGTGTACAAGCTGTGTGTATTTGTTAGGAGACTGCTCAAGCTCTCCCTCTCTTACATTTTTTATATCACTGGTTTAGAGAAGGTGCAGATACCTGGCACACAATATAAAGAAGAAGCCGAGATATATAGTGGCAGCTGCACAAGCTTGCTTCTAAGTCTTGAAAGTCTCTATTTCCGTAAGGTTCAGTCTATGTTCAGTTGTATGCTCTTTACACACAGCTTTGCTTTTAAAGCCACAAATTTCAAATCTGGCGTGAAAGTACCTTTTTACCTTAAGTCAGATTTTAACACACAATTTTTGGTTATCTCCTTAGCTTACCTTTCGTCCACTGATCCTTCCAGCTGGAGGGTGGACCTCTGCAGCTTGTCTGAGACAGCAAACTAAGATTTCAATCAGACCACTTTCTTCCTCATCACTCAGTCCTGACCAAAAAAAAAATCAGTAGTTTGAAAATAAAAACTACTCCCTTCCCACAGTGCAAATCAAATTTCTAACATTAATCAGCAGAAACAAGTAGTAAGCAGCTCCATCATTACAAACATGCCCAGAATGGGGCATTTTTAAACTGACCTTCCTCCTCATCATCTTTTGTATTAGCAAGCAGCAGTGTAGACATCCCCTCCCAGTCTTTAAGAACTGTTGCTGCACAATCCCATAGACTGTCCACTAAGTAGGTTGCATGATCATGCATCTTTTAGCGGAAGAAGAAGTAAGAGAGGTAACTGATTACACAAAATATATAATCACAAAAACAAGGAGACTATAATCTTATGTTCTCACCTTGTTCTGCATAAAGAAGGAAACAAGCAGTCTAATAAGAGGCCTTGAACCATCTTCACGCTTATACTGCAACTGCAGCCTGTCAAAAGAGCATTATATTAAATATAATAAAAAAAAAAATTAAATATGGTTTATACTACAGACACCAACCCCATATGAAATTGGAACTCGCTTTCGTCCCCCAACTACTTCACACTAACAGTATTATACAACTCCCTTTGAAGATAATAAAAAAAATAGCAAACTTCCACTTATAAGCCATGAGCTCTAAACACATTTTCCATCAATCTATTCCTAATTTATCACAATTCCCTATTAAAATTGCAGTGTTAAACAAAGTAGCTGTTTTCATATAAAATAGCCAAAGAGGGAATCAGCAACATCACTGGTCTAGTACTGCACTGGGGAAGAACTTAAAAAAACACAACAAATGCACAGAACAGAATATGCAGAGCTTAAAGCAAAAATCACACTCAAGTGACTTTTGGTCGTGGGTTATGTCAAATTTGCTGATCACATCTCCTGACCATGTCACTTTAAATGCTCAAAATCACAGCCTATGTCAAATTTAGCTGTTCAGTACAGCTGTGCTCAACCCCTTTTTTAACAGCTATATTGTGCTACTCTATGAAGGGTTAACAGCAGCAATCTTAGGAATTCATTTCTTTTTTTCTGTTTGATCAGGGTTCATAAAACATGAGATATCAGACAAGATAAGCTTCTCTTCTGTTTGTGAAGTCCAAAGCCCCTATGCTACCTGACAGAGCTGGCACTTTACGAAGGGTTAAAAGCTGAGGCGAGTGTTACCTGCAGTCTTGGCCCTTTTACTCATTCTGTTTAGACATAAACATTAACATACAAGATGTCAGAAAGACATGCCTCTCTTCTGTTTGTGAGGTTCAAAACACCCATTTTCCTTTTTTCTTCATCACTGCCATCTATGCACTGCACTCCCAGATGACCATTCCTTGGTTGTCAGCTCTCCTTCATACAAAGCCCACCCCACCAACTAAAAATAAATTCAAACCTCACTGATTTTACCATAGCAAATCGCTGGGTATGTCGCATCAGTTTCATGGGAGCATGCCTGCTGACTACACTTGCTAAGATTACGTAAAAGAAGGCTATGACTGACAAACAGCTGGAAAAGTGGTCTTAAGAGACAGTCTAGTGGAACTTTTCCTACTTTGCATTATGTTGGACAGGAAGCAGCTTACACAGGTAAATCACAAGGTACTGTACGCAAAAATTAATATAACATTAATACAGTTTACATGTTTGTAAACTACTACAACCTTAAAGGAGAAATTCACCAAAAAAAAAAAAAAAAAAATCACAGACACAAAATGCAGTCATTGCTTGCTCTTCATGGGGGGTTAGGTTCTAAGACCTACAGGGAAAAATAAAATCCACAAATTCCTCATCAACATCATCATCTGTGGCACAATGGCTAGCACAGCGCTTCAACTCCATAGGCATACTTTATAAAAGTCTTACTTATTAAAGCATTAAAAGCATACTCATTAAAAATATTAATTGGAAAAAAGAAAAAAATGCCATACAACTATTGCTGGGAGGTATACTGGTTCATACCGAAAACGGATTTTTAAATTTTTGTTATGATATGGATTTTTCTTATACCGCAACACTGGTTTAAATAGCCTAAACAATGTTCTGAACATGACGCTGCGGGAAACTGTTTAAGGGGGACCTTTTCACTGCTACACTGCTAAACAAGCATGCATGCAATGAGGTACATGTGTTAGTGGAGGTATTGTGCACTGAAAATGGACAGAGAACATTCTAAAACTGAAGCTGTAGCAGACGATAAAGTTGAACATGATGACACAGAAGAACTTTGGCTGAAAAAAAGGAGTCATGTCTGTTGTCTGGAGATACTTTGGTTTTAAAAGGTCAGATGTGGACCATTATTATCTTCTGTTATTATTTTCAGTATTCTGAGAATACTGTTTCTATAGTACTGGATAATACTGCAAGCCAAGTAGCACTGGTTTTATTTATTTTTTTCTCTCAATACTTGAATACTGTGTAATGTACCTGGGTACTGTGTAATAGTGTGACAATGCCAGTCCCCTACAGACTCCCTCTTCCCACATGTGAGTCTGTTAAACCAACACCGTCAATAGTTATGAGCTAGATGAGCTGACAAATCTCATTGAAGCCAGGGGATGGTGGAAAGTGCTCAAGTGCTTTTATTAAAAACAGCCAAAAGTAAAACCAAAAGTGTCCTTTGTGCGGTGTAAAAAAAAAAAAAAAAAACAAAACAAAAAAAACACAGTACCCAAATAAAGAGCAAACCCATAAAAACCAGTGAAACGTGGGGATAAAATCCATAATAAATAAATCCGATAAAATAGAGGTTAAAATGTAGTCTCTCTCCTCACCCAATCAGCCCACCACCTTCTGTCTTCCCGGCTCACCCATTACTGGTGTTGCTGGCGGAGCCTCTGCAGCACGAACTCCTTTATGGCGACCCCCATCTTTGCTGCCACCACGCTGCGCAGCCAAGACCATCTGAGGTCGGCACACCTCCCGTCTTCCATTGTACATACTCAGTCGCTCCTCGGATCCATTGTGAGGTCTTACATTTCGCTCGCCCCACTCTACACGCTTAGTCAGTGGGGTGAACTAGCCCCTAGAGCACCTCAGCCTGCACTCCCACACAGAGCTCCAGCTCGTGCTGCCTTCTCCTTCCTGGTGTCTGGATCGTCTCCCATGACTGCTTTTTCCCTTTTTTAACCTTCTTCTGTTCTAATCTTTTCTTTTTTCCTTCCCCCATCCTGCCGGCCCATAAATATATGTCTTTGTGGGAGCAGCACCTTAATCACACGCCACAGGAAGCCAATGAAGCAATTGAGAACGATCGTACCCACACATGCAGGTGCAACTCACCCCAATTATCTGATGAACTCCCCGCAGTTGTGCAATAGCGCAAACGGAGACGGACTTGGCTAACTGGATTTAAAAACTGGCCATATTTTTTGTTTGAAGCCGCGGACCCGCTATACCACAAATAGCATTATAAATGCAAGTTGCCGTTTTATTTATGTATATACTGTAGCTTAGCTTGAAGCAAGGTCCATATTAATGCAATTTGCAATATGATGGTTCAGTTGGTAAAGATGTCATCACCAAGTTGCACTTATTTTATTTTTATTTGGTGAATACTGTGTAATGTACCTGGGCTTGAAGCCTTGAAGTAATAGTATTATTACTGGAATTTGCACTATTATTTATTTTATTGTTATTATTTATTAGTTTAAATATTATGCAGTTTAATGATGGTAATCATTATGGTTGGTTATCCAGGAGAGACTCGGAGTAGAGTCGCTGCTCCTCCGCATTGAGAGGAGTCAGTTGAGGTGGTTCGGGCATCTGGTTAGGCCCCCTGGACACCTCCCTGTGGGGGGTGTTCCGGGCATGACCCACTGGGAGAAGGCCATGGGGCTGACCCAGGACACGCTGGAGGAATTATATCTCCCGGCTGGCCTTGGAACGCCTTGGGGTCCTCCCAGAGGAGCTGGAGGAGGTGGCCAGGGAGAGGGAGGTCTGGGCTTCCCTGCTTAGGCTGCTGCTCCCACGACCCGACCTCGGATAAGCGGTGGATAATGGATGGATGATGGTAAAGTTGTTTAAGAAAAAGTCACTTTAACGTGTCAGTAGACAGAGATTGTTAACATTAACAGAAAGTGTAGATGGTTTACAAAAAATATTTACTATTTATTCCTTTTCTAAGATAGGTTCAGTGCAATACAACTTTTGACAAACACCTCTGGATATTTTACTAATTATAAATGCCTATTTGGATGGTTGAAAATATGTTGTCAAAATTATAGTATAAGTTGTTTGCAAAATGTGTTCAATAAAAAGGTTCTATATTTTGATTGTAACTGTCATGCAATATGATTCCTTCTCTTCATTAGTGCCACCTCCTTGAAAACTATCACTTTATGGGGCCATGCAAACCTGTATTAATACTTGTGTGCACATTAAAATGTCTTTTTGTACAATGTACAATTCTCATGACAGTGGAAAAGGTTATTATGAGTCAGTCTACTGCAGTAATTGCAGTGGAAAATGTGGTTAACATCCACTCATGCATGGGGAAAAAAATACCGTTGAATACTGTGAAACTAGTATAATTTTGAAAAATACCGTGATATAGAATTTTGGTCATACTGCCCAGCACTACATACAACTACATATCTCTCTATTATTAAAAAAAAATCTTGGAAGGAGACGATACGCGATTTTCTCTTTACACTTTAATGTCCCAAGAAAGACACTAACATCCCGCGAGACAAGGCAGTGTCTTGAGACAAAAGGACAGCTGCTGTACCGGGTTTTAAATGATCGACGCGCAGCGCGACAAGCAGAACACGCAGCTCGATAGCAGCAGCAAGCCAGCAGCTAATCCAACCACATCTCCTTAGCGTGCGTTCAGCCCCAAATGCACAACACGAGTGTCAGAGTCAGGAAGTGGCTGGAGTGTAGCGCACCCTTTGGGGTTAGGGGTTTGCGAGCGAAGCGAGCAGGATGAAAGCCCCCTAGTAAAAAAAAAAAAAAAAAAAATATCTAGACTGTCTCGTCATTTACCTTTACTGTCTTCATTTTACAAATATATAGCCATGTCAATGTGTAGGGTTTCCACGTTCTTATTACCTCTGAGTGGGTTTTGAATGTTTATCATTTTAAATGTTTTTAATATGGTCAAAGAGTGTCTGATTACACACTCAAAGTAATGTCTTTGCAGCTTTCAGTGCATCAAAAGACTCATTCGTGCCATATTTATAGCCCACAGACACAAAGGAATGCCCACCTTTTATCACAATCAAAAGTGATACTGTCTTTTTCTGCAGGCTAATTTCTACTAAAACTGTGCACATTTCTGACGTACTTCCATGCTAGTGAAGACATGGTTTACCTTGGTTTGTGTTTAATGCCAAGACCGAAGACCTAGAAGTGCATTGCACAAGTGTCCGTCTTGAATTACCATCGCACTAGGTCCAATACTCCATCAAACCCCAACAGGTCGGGTCTGGTGTGTTGCTGTTACATCACGACATTGAACAGTCTAATTTAACTAAATATTAATTTATTTTTCAATTAGTTTTGATCTTTAAAATAAGTTGCACAAATTGAACTCTTATAGCAATGTTCAACCTAGTATGAAGATTTGGAAAATGGAACTGGCTTGTACATAAAAAGTACATATATTTTAAAAGTCTTAGTTAATTGTAACAAAGAATAGAGCAAGAAATCCAAGTACCACATGAAAGAAAGAGAAAAAAGCAATGCTGTTCTTTTAGATTGCTGTGTATTATATGAATGAATCAGTGTTTTAGATTGGACCAAACTGGAATTATCTGTGCACACAACAAAGCCAAGCTATTTCACTTTCATCTTTAAAAAAGAGATGCATTATTTAAAGAACTAATGATACAAAATTGAAAGGTAAAAAAAGGCAAATGAAAACATTAGATATCATTACCAAAGATGCAGAACAAAACTGCCAATGACTTAATCACTACGATTAAAGACTAGTGACATTTCTCATTTATCAAAAGATAAACAGAACTATAGGGATAATTCAGTAACAATACACAACTTCAAATCAGATTTTTTTCAAGCAACTCCATATTGAGTGTTACTCAAGGTAGCTACAAGTAAGGTCAAATCAGGTCAGGTCAGGGAGCTTACACTGGTACAGCGTGCTGCAGCACCCACAAAACAGCTCGGGATCCTGGTTGGCAACCACCCAGGCAGACGCGCAGTCCCACCCTCTAGATATGACTCTCTCTCGGCCACAGCCAGGTGTTATGAGGGCGTCCCCTTGGCCTGGTCCTGCCACTCGGGTCCTCAACAATGAGGATCCTGCAAGCCAGATCACCCTTGGGGAATTGTGCCACACAGCCATAGTGCCATAACTGATGCTCCCTCAAAATGCAGTTAACGTGTATCATTCGGGAGTTCATGAGCAACTGCTCAATCAACACAAAGTCAAACTAGTGTTACCCAAGGATTCTCTGAAGAGACACAGTACCAAAGGAGTCCAGTCTTCGTCTCAGGTCACTGGATAGTGTCCATGTCTCACAACCACATAGCAAGACAGGAAGCACCAGGACTCTAAAGACATGGACCTTCGTCCTTTTGCATAGGTATCGGGAGCACCATACACCCCTTTCCAACAACCACATAACCCCCATGCTCTCCCAATTTATCTAATGACTTCATAGGAAGAGTCACCAGAGACATGAATGTCACTGCCGAGGTAAGTAAACCTCTCGACAAGGTCAACATTCTCTCCGCAGACAGACACACTGCCGATGGCTGTGCGTAAGAGGTCATTAAAGGCCTGGACCTTGGTTTTTATCCAGGACACTCGCAAACCTAGACACTCAGACTCCTTGCTCAGTCTCTCAAAAGTCCCGATCACAGCCTCTATTGACTCCACCAAGATCACAGCATCGTCGGCAAAGGCAAGATCAGTGAGTCTTTCTTCGCCAACAGATAACCCACAGCCGCTGGATCCCACAACCTTGCCCAACACCCAGTCCATGCAAGCATTGAACAGAGCAGGAGCAACACACCCCTGACAAACCCCAGAATCAACTGGGAAAAATGCAGAGGTTCTGCCTCCACTCTGCACAGCACTCACAGTAACAGTGTATAGGCTGGCCACTATATCCAGCATCCTTGAGGGGATCCTGTCTCAGGAGTCCCACAGGGCAGCTCGATCAACTGAGTCGAAGGCCTTACTAAAATCGACAAAGGCTGCAAAGAAACTCTGCCAATATTCGCATTTGTGATCCACGAGAACCCTCAGTGCCAGGATGCTTTCGATGTTAGACTTCTTAGGCGTAAAATCAGACTGCTGCAGTTGCTGGTGGTGAGAAAGTGATTACAGATCATATTGAAGACAACCCTAGCAAGGACCTTACCCAGCACCGAGACCAGTGTTATCCCCCGTAGTTGTTGCAATTCAGGATCACCCAGGCACACCACAAAAAAATTACAGTGCAGTAAGCAAATACAAAGTCTTACATCTGGTACAAAAACTGTCCTGCAGCAGCGGCTAGCGCTCTATGAGCTGCAAACACCAATGTGCATAAACGACAACATTCTTCACCAATTAAAACATCTTCAGCATTCCTGTAGGGAAAAAAAAATATTCATTATAGTCATGTTCTTCTTTGTTACATTAACAAATACTTATTTTAATTTTTTTCATTTGGATATTTGGGAAAGTGTAACACAATGTACAAACTGCACATTTAATTGGCACATGTTCAAAGCCGATCTACTGAAGTGAGAATTTCTACCTTAAATCAAACAAGACAGAAAAAATATAAACTGCATGGCATTGCAGTACAGGCACTATAGCCCTCAAAAGGACCAAGTTTACTAGGGAGGGTCTAGAACCCTCTTAATCTATTTCAGGATTGTGGGGACCAGAGGCTATTCCACTAGGACTGGGTAAAAGGCTAAAAACAGGCCCAGACAGGGACCACTCTCAATCACACATGAACATAAATATACACACCATATTCATATACAATGACAATTTCTAATTTTCAACAAACATAACCTAAAGAAAAATATAAAGCCTACATTAATTAATTTCTTCTTTGCTTAAGCATATCTGGCCATAATAATTTTCATTAAATGGGACTTGAAAAGCTATTGGCAAATGTTAGGGAATAACATAAGTAATAAGCAAACTTTATTACAGGGAGTGACCATTATGGAAATCAGGTAAATGTGGCACCGATAGTAAATTATAGGGTGACCAGGTTTTCAAAGTACTGAACTAGGACACTTGTGTAGCATATATGTCCACGCATAAAGGCCATCCTCATTTACCTAATGACTGCTTTATCTCATCACCAGAGAAGGATTATGTCATGGAAAAAAAGAACTTTTACAAATAAACATATATGATTCCATACAGTGCTACAAGTGTAAACAAATATATACAGGTACTCTTGATTTTTGTGTGCTTCTTGTTCCTCCTCTAGATGCTGTTCACATATAAACAAGTTGTAAACCAAGCAGGGTCCCCCCACCTTGGAGTTTCATGTGCACTGTTGTAAATATACTGTGACATATTTGTTTCAGCAAAACAATGTTTGTGGCAATAAAAAAAACATTTTAGATGGGCAGCCCTGTTAAAACTAGAACATTTTGATATTCTTCAGTTATTTTTCTGGACACATGGCCTGAAATCAGAAATGTCACTGTCAACAGGAGGTCTGGTCACCCTAGTAAATTATAGTGTCCATGAAATAGTGAATCATTATAAACTGCAGATAATGGAGCTGTGAGGTTGGCTTAGTGTCTGATTAATACTTCATATCTAGATAACCTTTTTTTTTTTTTTTTTTACCTTTTTCTTGAATTATACTTTTACAGTTAGAAAAATTTGACTTTCTTGTTAGGACTTAAAGCAACGGAAGGAGTAAAATACTGGTGCACTGATTCTCTTTCCCTTTTTGCTCAAGCAACTTAGAAGACTTCATAAAACAAAAATAATTTGCTAATGCAGAGGTGTCTGCATGTACCAGGCTGTACTAGACAGGATTGACCACCTGCCCGCCCACGCAAGTAGCTTGTGACAGCGACTTCCTACCAGCGTAAGCAGTCTGATGGCGTTTCATTAACCTGAATTGATGCATTTTATTTATAGGGCACCTTACATTAGCAGTAAATCTCAAAGTGCAACATAAAAGGTTTAAACAATTGGGGCTCTTTTGCCATCATTAGCAGGAAATGTGCAAAAAATGCAAGTTGGTATAACCGCTGTCAAGGTAAAATTTAAACAGTAATGTAATTCATACTTGAACATAGACCAAGTTCACAGATTCACCAATGGTTTTCAATGGATGATTTTTAAATTTCAAAACTTTGAATGGTGTTATCTGCTCCAGATATCTTAATGAAAATTGAATTGTGTAGACAAATTTCCTTTAAGAATAAATGTGCCACATTTCAACAATACTGGTCCACTGGGTGTCAAGCAGTTTTATGCAGACAGACAGGCATGCACTATCACAATAGATGCTTTGTGTCTCATATGTAAACACACTTACAGTTTTTCACAATTGCTAACACACAAAAATGACATGCATAGCACAATTATTCAAACTGACACACAGAGAGCAAAACCTCTTCTCAAGTCTCTAAAACTCTAAACACATTTCCTGCTTTACACACATTTTGCAATTCAAAATGGCACTTTCTAAATGCACTGAACATGGTTCTCTGCATAAGACACAACAATCTGACATAAAGTCACATGTTTCCCATTACAACACACTGCCATTCAAAAGGACAGAACATGAGCTAATTGGCCAATATATGTGCCACCTGGCCAAACGCCTCAATGGTTAATTGTTACCACTTCAATCAGGAAGTAAGCACTATAAAAAGACCACAGGTGAGCACCTTTTTTTCCCAAGAACAATGGAAGACATTGCAGAGAGAAGAAGAGGGAGGGTAAGGATGAGAGGGGGAGGAAGAGTGAGAGGTAGGGGTAGAGCTGGTATAGAAGGTCATGGGCGAAGAAGACAGCAACTGTCAAATGAAATCAGAGCAACCTTAATTGATCATGTCATCAACCATGGGCTGACAATGCAAGAGGCTGGACGTAGAGTGCAGCCCAACTTGAGCCATTTTACTGTCGCCTCTGTCATCCGGACATTTAGACTGGAGCACAGGTATGCAACCAAAATGTCTTTCACACTGTGTAGTACACCCCATGTCATAGTGTATCAGTCGGGTGACACCTGTGTACTTCATGAATGGCTAATGTCATACACTAACTGTACAAGTTTCCTGTCCAATTTACTCTACTGTGGGGGAATCTTTAGGCTGCATTGTCCAAGCCCTATATTTTTGTTTTTTGTTTTTGTAAAAGGACTGAGAGACGCAACCATGTGGAGGAAGGGGCGAAATGTTCACAGGGGTACAGGAAGCTGCCATTGTAAACTTGGTCTTGTAGAATAATGAAATCAGATTAAGAGAAATTCAAAGCAACATCATCCAAGACAACACCATATTCACCAACATTCAACGAGTCAGTCTGTCCACATTGGCTCGCATTCTCAAGCGAAACCAAATCAGCCTGAAACAATTGTATAAGGTGCCTTTTGAGAGAAACTCTCAAAGAAACAAAGAGCTCAGACGAGTATATGTGGATGTAAGTACAATATTGACTGCAGCACATTACACGCAACATTGTTTCCCAGTGTACTGGATAACACCATATTGACTGATTTTAGCTCATTGTTTTCAGGGAGTACTGGAAATGGATGCTCATGCAATCCCACATGAGTTCATCTTCATAGATGAGGCTGGTTTCAACCTAGCAAAGACCAGAAGAAGGGGAAGAAACGTCATTGGCCACAGAGCCATTATAGATGTTCCTGGCCAATGTGGTGGGAACATCACAATGTGCGCTGCCATCTCCAATATGCATAGTGTCCTCCACCGTCATGCCAACCTTGGACCATACAACACAGGCCATATTCTAACATTTCTGGACAGACTCCATAACATTCTCATTCCACCAGAGCGTATGAATGATGCAGACCATGCAAGAACCTGGTATGTTGTAGTATGGGACAACGTGAGCTTTCATCATGCAGCCCCAGTCCAAAACTGGTTTGCTGACCACCCACTGTTTCTCATGTAATACCTCCCACCATTCTCACCATTTCTGAACCCCATAGAAAAGTTCTTTTCGGCATGGCGGTGGAAGGTATACGACCGGCAGCCCTATGTGCGCATGCCTCTTGTGCAGGCTATGGAAGAGGCATGTGATGAAATTGATGTGGGTGCGATTCAGGGATGGATAAGGTACTCAAGGCGCTTTTTCCCTCGATGTCTGGCAAGGGAAGATATTGCCTGTGATGTGGACGAGGCATTGTGGCCAGACCCAGCTGAGAGGCAAGATGCTGCCTAATTATTTTTCTTGCCTCTTTTTCTTCTATATTTCTTCTGCACATTTTCTTTTTCAGTTTACTGTTTTTTCTGAGCATATTTTTGTTCGCTCCAATGTAAATATATCTGCTGTGCATATGTTGCACTGACTTGTTTGGTGAAAAATAAAAAAACAAATGCATGTGTGTGTATCTGCAAATATTTCTGTGCATGTGAACACTCTAATTTTCTACAATTTGGACTATTTTAGTATTGTGGCAGAGCATACTAAAGATGAGAGTGCTTTTCATTTTGCCCAACAGTGTGTAGTTGGTTAGACAAAAATCTGGTGATATAACTGACATGTGTGCCATTTAGTGCAGTAGTTTGATTATGATCATTATATATGTAGTTTTGGTTGCAGTGTTTCATTTTGCAGGATATGTGAGGTGTTTTGCTCTTTGGGTGAGGTCTTTTGTGAATTGTGCTAAATGATTTGCAACAATGAGCCTTGTTGTCAAAATTGTGCTTTAGCAATTGTAAAAAACTGTAAAATATCATCCATTATTACACAAACTTGTATGACATTAAAATAAAATAGTCATATGCCAATTTATTGACAACAAGTTCAAGCAATTTCGTACTTGAAGTCAATGGCCATAGGAAAACAACAGGGTAATCACATTCTAGAATATTCTAGAAATTGCCAAAACCAGCTTACATAGAAACGGGAAAACATGTACTGATTGCTTACAAGACCCACTCGGGTCTTACCTGTGACCAAATGCTGGCAAACCATGGACCACCAGCAACAACCCAGGTTACAACCCAGTCATGAAGAAACACATGGCTTAGGCAATCCACAGTGGCCTCTGGCAAACCAATAATGTCAACCTTCGACCGACTGGTGGTACGAACCAGTGGTTGAGAAACACCGTCTTACAAAGACCTGGGGCCAAAACTCCAAGATCTACATGTGATGCTCAATTTAAAGTATGTGTACAAGTGACCCACACAAGACCACAGGGACTCAATTGCAATGACCTGTACGCTATGTGACCGATGTACAGCCAACTTGACATATGGCTAACTGTCTGGACCCAAATGGAACTGTAAGTCGATGCATTTCAGACTTAGGTTTTTATTATGCACTTTCAAACATACAGTGCAACAGAGTAATTACATAGAACATAAACAAGTGAGGAGATGAAAAAAGAAGAAAATATGAATGAAGATCTTGGAAACTCATCTAAGAAAGGAGCACTCACTGCTGGATGAGAAGAAGTAGATGAAGTGCTTCAACTGCTACATCACTCTCCTTGTCCAGGACCATGTACAGGATTCTGTCCTGCAAAGAATCACACCAGGTTTTAGTCCTCTAAACAGATAAAAGCAGCATAAAAAGCCCGTTAATGTTTAGTTTCTTTCACACACAGCACCTTGAATCTGCTAGTGAACAGTTCCAGCTTTGGAATAAACTGCTTGTTGGCATAAAGGCCCATGAGAGACTTCAGACAGGTGAGCCTCACATTACCCAGCTGTTAACAGACAAAAAATTATTAGAGTAACCCAATTGGATACATTTTTTTTTTTATATAACCAAAACACACTAGACCTAAGAAAAGTGAATGAGTAATATTATATATTCAGTATACACACACACACAGACACACACACACACACATATATATATATATACATACACTGAAAAGTTTAAACTTCCCCTTGGTGACGAATAAAGCACTTGTAAGAAAATCAAAAGGTTTGGAAATGAATGGTCTATTGTACAACAAAGCAATGCTGTAAAGCACATAGTGGACAGCTAAAAAGAAAGAAAAATGAATAGATTAAAATAAAATGATCACATTTTACAATGTAATAAAATATAAAGGGGATGAAAAAGAAGAATGAAAGTTACTACGAAAGATTTTATTTCTGTTTAATTGTCTATGATTTGTGGTAGAGTTAAAATGATATTTAAAGTTGTACATTGTACCCAGCTTTTCAAGCTCAACACATTTAAAATCCTATCAACAACAGATACTATCAGGCTCCCCAGCTGAGTCTGACCAAATGTTTTGTCTTTTCTTCTCTACTAAACAGATATTTTTATGTTGTAACAGGCCTTTTACATGTGGGTAAACTTCATCCTTCCACTGCCTTCCTAGGGAGCAACCATTGTGACTGGCCATTTTAACGTATCTGCCTTTACTGCACTGTTAGTTTACTATCTAATCTTGCTTGTCCATAAGGACCATGTACCTAATTTTACTTCACAACACCTAAAGGATATGTTCTAAAACCATTCACGACTCGAGATGAAACAGCCGAACATCTGGCATCCACTGCAGACGGGAAAGCAACGGCTACAAATTCCGAATGCAAAAAACTCTGAGACAGACTTGCTGCACTGGAAGATGGATGCAGAAGGAAAAATATTAGAATTGAAGGTCTTCCAGAGAATCGTGAAAGTCCAAACCCAGTGAAATTCGTAGCTGAGCTATTCTCTAAAATAAATGGAGAGGACTGTAAATCTGACACTGAAATAGCAGCAGCTTACCGCATATGGGGATCAAATACCTCTAAACCTAGGAGTCTATCATGCGCTTTGAGAAGTTACAATTTAAATTATATATAATGTCACTTCTCAGACAGAAACAAGAGATTATATTTGAAAATAACCACATCAGCATTTTCCCAGATTTCTCACCCTCAACAGCTGCTAAGCGTGAAACCTTTTACAACATTAAACAGCACTTACAGAAAGCCGAGATCAGATACAGCTTCTTGTACCCTGCCATACTGAAAGTGGATATTCAAGACAAGCATTACATCTTTACCACTACAGAGGAAGCAAAAAAGAGAGTTAAGAAAGCTGATTCCGACACTTTTTTGAAATACGATCATGAGTCGCATCCTGTCATGGCATGGCAAAGAAGATCTTGCCGGTTGTTTGATCCACTTGCAGGGATACTGGTACTTTAACTATACATCCTTTTTCCTTCTCGGACACTTTTTGTTTATGCTTTAATTATGTGTATATGATTGTATATGCTGAATAAATTAATGATTTTTTTTTTCCCCCCCATACGCTGCTGCTGGGGGGCTTGTTTTGTTTTGGACATGCTCTGTTTCTAGGTATGTCAGAGGACTGGGACTTTGGGAAGAAAGAAAGACAGCAAGCTATCTTTTTAATCATTGTAATTATAAATGCCAACGTAACAATAGCCTTCAGGGAAATAACTCCTGGGAAAATTGGAAATTAAGGTCAAAGCTGTCTTAGTTTCAGTTAAGACTAAAAAATGACAACAAAAGCTCAGAAGCAATGTCTCAAATACTGGACAGTTAGCTTTATGAGCGGGAATGTAAAAGGCCTGAATCACGAATTAAAGAGAAAGTATTCTCTCACCTAACAGGTCTAAATGCTAAAAGTAGTATTTTTATAGGAGACCCACTTATTAAGCAAGGATCAGTTTCGGCTGCACAAAAGACTTGACTGGCCAAATATTACATTCCAGCTTTACAAAGAAAACTAGAGGTGTGGGAATTCTTACATATAGAACAGTCTCATTTGTAGTATCAGATGTAGTATCTGATCCTGAGGGGAGATACGAGTATGTGATTGTCATAGGTAACTTATTTAACTGTGTAGCAGTAGAGGCTTTTATCGACCTCTTGAACCCTCAGGTACCACGCCAAACACCAGGTAAAAGACCAATTATTATTTATTAAATAATAATACTATGCACAAAGCACCCTCCACTCCATACTACTCATACAATAGCCAATATTCTCAATACAATAATCACTCCTCTCCCAAACACTTCGCCACCCTACCTCCCAGCTCATCTCAATGTCTGGGCTTTCCCAGCGTCCTTTTATATCCCCTGACTCGGAAGTGTTTCCCATCCTACAGTCCATGTGATTTCTTATCACCTCCGGGTCAGATAAAAAGTCCTTCTCTTCAACCCGGAAACACGTCGTTCCTTCAGGTCATATGATCATTACGTGTTTCCGGGTTATAGGGCACGTACAAGTCCTTGAGCCTCCCTGCAGCGTCCTCTGGTGGGCCCCACGGTGTCCAGCAGGGTTGGGAATAAAAACTCGATTGTCCATAATTCCCTGCTGGTCTTCGGGGCACTTCCGTGCTACAGGGAGGGCTCCATCTAGCGGCCTGGGGGTATTGGCCAGGATGAACAGCCGGCCATCTCCCACAACTGTAAAGTGATTTTAATAAATATTTATACACCCAATGTCGATGATAGGGAATTCATGCAAAATGTATATGCATCCATTCCCAATGTGAACACTCATAAAATTATAATGGCTGGGGACTTTAATGTTTTAAATCCAGACCTAGATAGGTCTCCTGCCACAGGGGCAATGACATCTAACACCACAAAGACAATTACACAGTTTGTAACTGACCACAACCTATCAGACCCCTGGAGATTTCTAAACCCAACTCAAGAGCATATTCCTTCTACTAACCAGTGCATCATTGCTACTCAAGAATTGATTATTTGTTTTGTAGATAACAACTTCTTTCCTACAATTAAATCTTGTAAGTACAACGCTATTGTTATTTCTGATCATGCCCACTTGATTTTGGAGCCAAAATCACTATGCTCCAAATACTCTCAACAAAATCTCGCAGATGGTGTCTTAATCCACTTTTATTAGCAGACGAGAACTGTACATAAATTTATATCCAAATCAATTTTTTTTAGAGACAAATACACCCTCAGAGATTTCTGCAGGAACACTCTGGGAAACCTTGAAGGCCTTTTTAACAGGTCAGATTTTCTCATATCTTTCCCACAGAAATAAATTGGAAACCAAGAAGGTATCAGAGCTAATCAACGAAATTACTAGAATAGACCAAGAACATGCCAGGTGCCCAAGTGAGACGCTAGGAAAAGGCAGGCTCTGCATTCAGAGCTCAACCTCTTAACAACTAAAGAAACTGAACAACTCATATTTAAATCAAGACTTCATTATTATGAACATGGAGAGAAATATAACGCACACATTTAGAGACTACTATAAATCCTTATACTCTTCTGAAATTAAAGACAAAACACAATCTAAGGCATTTCTGGACGCATTACAGCTACCAAAAAAAGATACTCTTAGGGCAGAGGAACTGTATAAACCTCTGGCACAATCAGAATTACTCGATACTATAAACTCACTGCAGAGTGGGAAGCAGTTGACCCCGATGGCTACCTTGCCGAATTTTATAAGAAACTAGCAAAATACCCGCGCTTCGCAGCGGAGAAGTAGTGTGTTAAAGAGGTTATGAAAAAGTAAAGGAAACATTTTAAAAATAACGTAACATGATTGTCAATGTAATTGTGTTGTCATTGTTATGAGTGTTGCTGTCATATATATATATACATATACACACATATACAGATATATTATATATACATATACACATATATTTTTTATATATACATATACACATATATTTTTTATATATACATATACACATATATATATATATATATACACACACACACACACACACACATACATACATACATACATATACACACATAAATGCACTTACAATAACATAGAAATCAATATAAACAACATTAACATCATTATCATATGAGAATATGAAGTAATATATAAGAAGCACATTTCATATAAATATAAATTATTAAACAGTAAAATCATCTTCTATAATTTGCTACCGTGGCTTTTCGTTGGTCTGTCCAGGATTTTAAATCACTTGTAGCTTGCAAACCGTTTCACCTATTGACTTGAAATGTGGTACACATATAATACGTCACGTCCGCTATCCGCTTTATGGGTGATGATTGTATTACTCTTATGTTTATTTTATTTTAGAATCAACTCCTATCTGCGCACACCAGGGCGGCCGTGGGCAGATGCGTATGGTGTATTCACTCCATGTTATCGTGCATTGCGCTGTCACTGGTATTTTGATAAAAGAATTTGAACAATATATAAGAAGCGTATAAATTATTAAACAGTAAAACATTGACATTTAAGAAGTAAAGTTACATTGAGTACTACTGCAGTGCCTTCGGGTATACCTAATTTTTTCTTTGCCCATTACATGCTTAAATGTATACATTTTTTGGTGTACCTACCCGAGAACATGCGACATATAACCGACCGTGGGAGAAGCATGGATTTTAAACACGCGTTGAGTTCATCTGCTGGTCTCCCTCGTGGAATAACTGGTAATGTTTGACTAAAATCTACAGCGAGTAAACGACATTACCTCCTTTTTTTTTTTTTACGATCTCTGAGATCTTGCTTTTTTCGGTTCAAGGCTTCATAAGCTCTTTTATGTTCAATGTTGTACTTAATAAGTACTAATTATCCCAAACCATCATCTTTGAATGTTGCAAGACTTTCGCCTTGTATGTAGATCAGGGTAATTACATTCATTGCATTCCTAGTCTGAATCACAATCTGATTGTATGGGTGGTTACCTGGCACTGTAGGGTTGCCACCCGTCCTTTAAAATACGGAATCGTGCCGCGTTTGAGAATGAAATTGCGCGTCCCGTTTTGAATCAATACTGGACGGGATTTATCCCGTATTTTTTTTATAATTTTTTTTTTTAAAGCAGCGTGTCATGCAAATCATCCCACACGCATTTTATGAAGATGCCTCCTTTCCTACTTTTGATTGGGTAATACTTGATGTCATCGTTAGTTTGATTGGTCTTTTTAACTGTCCAGTGAGGAGGGCGTGTCTTTTAAGTAGAGTCTGCAAAGTGTTGGCACTGAGATGTGGCGTCAGCGCCATAGTTGAAGCCCCTAACGTTGCGGTCAGCAAGTTGGCTAACATCTGCCATGTGCCGTCTTTCAGTTGCGAGAAGCAGATCATAGAATGGTTGAAACTGTTGCCCCTAACGTTGCGCCACGGCGTGTGGTTCGTTTATACCTCGTGTCTTCTCATTAAACTTTTATCTCGCGAATATGTTATTGCAATCCGCAGCGGGAGCATTTCTATAAACTTAATTTAAACTTACGTTTTACACCGTGCTTTGTTTCCCTTATGAACATGCTTGTATGCTTCACTCGCTCCTTTCTCAATTGTTTAATTTTTTGGTCTTCGCTGATTGCGGCTCTTCCTCCATTTCCCCCTACTTCGTTCTTTTATCTCGCGAATATGTTATTGCAATCCTTAACGGTAGCGTTTCAATAAACTGATTGAAAATAGTTTTGCATTTACCTTTTTAGTAAAAGGCGAGCTTTTAAGCCTGAGAAATCACCCCGTAAATGCAGACGTTTAATTGCACATGTGTTAATATGTATGGTTACACAGTATTAAAAGACAGTGAACAACGTCAGTTACCTTTGTTCCCGCGTTTGATAAAAGGTGAGCTTTCAAGCCTGAGAAATCACCCCATAAATGCACACGTTTAATTGCACATGTGTTAATATGTATGCTTACACAGTATTAAAAGACAGTCAAAAATTAACGTCATTTACCTTCGTTCCCGCGTGTGACTCGTGCTGTAAATCTCTTCCTTGTTTTTAGTTCACGTGATTACGTAGGAGGCGTGATGACGCGATACGTGACTCCGCCTCCTCCATTACAGTGTATGGACAAAAAATATGTTCCAGTTATGACCATTACGCGTAGAATTTCGAAATGAAACCTGCCTAACTTTTGTAAGTAAGCTGTAAGGAATGAGCCTGCCAAATTTCAGCCTTCCACCTACACGGGAAGTTGGAGAATTAGTGATGAGTGAGTCAGTCAGTGAGTGAGTGAGGGCTTTGCCTTTTATTAGTATAGATTATATATATATATATATATATATATATATATATATATATATATATATAGCTGATTACCCAGTGGATTCGCTCACTGAGTGCAAGAGAAAAAAATAAAATGTATGTATAAAATAAGTATAATTGCCAAATTTATTTTTCCACAAATAAAGAGCACTTACAATAACATAGAAATCAATATAAACAACATTAAGATCATTATCATTTGAGAATATGAAGTAATATATAAGAAGCACATTGCATATAAATATAAATTATTAAACATTAAAATGTTCTTCTATAAAACACTACCGTGGCTATTCGTTTGTCTGTCCAGGATTTTAAATCAGCTGTAGCTCGCAAACCGTTTCACCTATTGACTTGAAATTTGGTACACAGATACTACGTCACGTCTACTATTCGCTTTCCCACACATATGAACACATTATATATATATATATATATATATATATATATATATATATATATACACACACATACATATACACACACATACACATATATACATATACATACATAGTGCGTTGCAACACGGGCTGTGATGTTACATGGGAGGGAGACGACAAATCACAGCTTCCCGCTTTCTAATCGGGCTTGTGATTGCTGCTTTGACGGATGCCCAGATCCCACAGTATTTCCCCTTAGGAGAGGCGTTAGGCAAGTGTAATTGAATAGCGGTGCTGCAAGTTATTACTCTTTTTATGTTTATTTTATTTTATTGTAGAATCAAGTCACAGCTGCGCGCACCAGTGCGTGCGTGGCGGATGCGTACGGCTGACGTTTTCATTGTCTACCACCTTCGGTAATCATTCTTGAGGCAGATTGAAGACTTAAGTGCCAGCTTAACTGAAAAATTAAAGAAAACATACTAAGTTTTAAAAAAAATCAGTTTTAACGGGAAAAGATGCCGACGAAAGAAGAGAAGCAGCGGGACGCTAGGGTCAAGAGCTGCTCATTAAGCAGCAAGCGCATCAACCTCTGAGCAAACGAATGGTAAACGTACAGAGAAAGAGGATAAATACTATGAATGGTCATGTCAACTGTATTCACTCCACGTTATCGTGCAGTGCGCTGTTACTGGTATTTTGATAAAAGAATCTGAATAACATATAAGAAGCGTATAAATTATTAAACAGTAAAACATTAACATTTAAGAAGTAAAGATACATTGAGTACTACTGTAGTGCTTTCGGGTATAGTACATTTTTTTGTTTGCCCATTACATGCATAAATGTATACATTTTTTGGTGTACCTACCCAAGAACACGCGACATGACCCGGCAGTTAAAAATGTATCGCTCCAGCAATTTTAACTTTGTTACAAAGTCATCTAATATGGTATTGCAAACGGCAGCGGGGAGCGTTTCTATAAACTCAATTTAAACTTACTGTTTACACCGTGCTTTGAAGATGCATAGTATGCGACACGTGTTTCGCCGTAATTGTGGGCTCATCAGGAGTACACAGTCACTGCACTACCTTACGGGAATCGATCCTCGGACGTAGAGGCGAAGCCCCCTAACGTTGTGCCACGGCGTGAGGTTCGTTCATTTGACAGCATGTAGATCGGGGTAATTACATTGCAGGCATTCGTAGTCTGATTCACAATCTGATTGTATGGGTGGTTACCTACCAGGTAACGCTTGTGGTTGTTGAGCAAGTCGGCTAACTTCTGCCACGGTGCCCTCTTTCAGTTGCGAGAAGCAGATCATACAATGGTTGAAATAGTTTAATATATATAGCAAAATCACCGCGCTTCGCAGGGGCGAATATGGTATTGCAAACGGCAGCGTTTCTATAAACTTAAAGTTACGGTTTATACCGTGCCTTGTTTTATATTGTTTTCCTACCTTATCAATTGTGTAATG
The DNA here is from genome assembly GCF_900747795.2 of Erpetoichthys calabaricus. NCBI lineage: Eukaryota > Metazoa > Chordata > Cladistia > Polypteriformes > Polypteridae > Erpetoichthys > Erpetoichthys calabaricus. The sequence goes on from NC_041396.2 coordinate 250,666,152, forward strand.
TGTTTTTTGAACAGGTTTCATTCATGTAAGTGATCACTCCTGCTGTGTTCAGTCACTTCACGTGAGCCACTCTCTTGTGTGATGTTGCGATGTGCACGGGTTTATTTAATGTTAGCTAAGACCCGGCAGTTAAAAGTTTCTCGCTACAGCAATTTTAACTCTGTTACAAAGTGATGCAAACTCTCGTTTATACCTCGTGTCTTCTCATTAAACTTGTATCTCGCGAATATGGCCTTGCAAACGGCAGCGGGAGCGTTTGTATAAAGTTAAGGTTACGGTTTACACCGTGCTTTTTTTATACCTCGTGTCTTCTCATTAAACTTGTATCTCGCGAATATGGTATTGCAAACGGCAGCGGGAGCGTTTCTATAAAGTTAATTTAGACTTACGCTTTACACCGTGCTTTTTTATACCTCGTGTCTTCTCATTAAACTTGCATCTCGCGAATATGGTATTGCAAACGGCAGCGGGAGCGTTTCTATAAAGTTAATTTAGACTTACGGTTTACACCGTGCTTTTTTATACCTCGTGTCTTATGAAGATGCTTGTATGCGTCACTCACTCGCTTCTTATTGTTTCGCTGCCTTGTCAATTGTGTAATGAATGTTTTCTTCTGCGCTCTTTGGGGCTCCTCCTTCTTTTCTATGTACTGAGTTCACAGTCAGTTCACGTGATTACGTGGGAGGCGTGATGACGCGACACGCAACTCAGTCTCCTACGGCCATCTTGCTGCCTACCATTACAGTATATGGACAAAAAAGAGGTTCCAGTTATGACCATTACGCGTATAATTTGAAATGAAAACTGCCTAACTTTTGTAAGTAAGCTGTAAGGAATGAGCCTGCCAAATTTCAGCCTTCCACCTACACGGGAAGTTGGAGAATTAGTGATGAGTGAGTGAGTGAGTGAGTGAGTGAGTGAGTGAGTGAGTCAGTCAGTCAGTCAGTCAGTCAGTGAGGGCTTTGCCTTTTATTATTATAGATTCTCAACTCAGATAGCTCCCTTTCTATTAGCAACATTTACAGAAGCTAGAGAAAATAAAATTCTACCTCAAATGTTTCGCTAAGCATTAATTACTGTCTTTCCTGAACAAATTAAGCACTTATTAAAATGTGCATCGTACAGACCAATCTCACTTCTGAATAACGATGTTAAGATACTTTCCAAAGTCCTAGCTAGGAGGATGGAGAAAGTGCTGGCTTCAGTAATATCATAAGACCAAACTAGATTTATTAAAGCCAAACACTTAACTTCCAATCTTCAATGCCTGTTTAATGTAATATATTCACCAACAAAGTCAAACACCCCAGAGATATCATTATCATTGGATGCAAATAAAGTATTTGACATGGTTGAATGGAACTACCATTTCACTACATTGGAGAAACTTGGGTTTGGCCCGAACATTTGTGCATGGATCAAGTTACTGTATACCAATCCAGAAGCTTTCAGTTTGTATTATGGTATCAGAATCAATTTGAATAATAGTGTGCTCTCCCCATATATTCTCAAGCATACAATATTAGATTGGATACCTTCCCTTTTATCATCGCAGATCAGTTTAAACACCTAGGGGTAAACATCACAATATAAAGTTCTTTATCAACAAAATTTTGCCTTCCGTATGGAAAAAATTAAGCAAGACTTGCATAGATGGTCAACCCTTCATCTCACTTTAGCTAGAAGAATTAACATTGTTAAGATGAATATCCATCCAAAGATTCTTTTTTTATTTCAAAACATTACAATATACATCAATAGATAATTTTTTTTTTTAAGAAATTAGACTCAACCATAACCTCATTTATTTGGAAGTCAAAACATCCACATAACCAAAGGGCGACCCTACAGAGACCTAAGGTGGAAGGTGGAATGGCTCTACCTAACTTTCAATTTTATTACTGGGTAGCAAACAAACACTAAAAACCTGGACATGGACAGAAATAGACGAAAATACACAGGCTTGGTCCGCAATAGATATAAAATCCTGCAGCACTTCTTTATATTCCCTGCTTTGTACCCCTATAAATACAAGTTATCACCAATATACTAACAACCCAATTGTGCTTCACTCAATAAGAATATGAAACCAATGTAGGAAGTATTTTAAGATAGAGAAGCTTTTGTCTGTGGCACCTCTGCACGAGAACCACCTTTTCCCACCCTTTCAAACATACTTAGTTTTTAATGTCTGGAAAACATTCGGGATTAAATCACTTAGAGATCTGTAAATAGACAACATTTTTGCATCCTACGATCAATTTCACTTCAAATTTAAACTTACCAGCAATACATTTCTTTCACTGCCTTCAAATTCGAAACTTTGTTAAACAGAACCTGCCCAATTTTTCTCATCTCCCACCTACCTCTATACCAGAAGAAAATATTGCTCAGTCTTGAGGACTCAGACAGCATTTCTGCAATACAGTAATCCCTCACTTATCGCGGGAGATGGGTTCCAAGGCCGACCGCGATAACTGAATTTCCGCGAAGTAGGGACACCATATTTATTTAATTATTTAACGTGTATTTGGACGTTTTTAAACCCTCCCTGTATTGTTTACAACCCACCCTTTACTCTATTAATAACAGGGACAACTGCTAAGCAATATGAAATCGGTAGATAAGTTTACACTTACTGTATAGCGAAGTACACGTAGCAGCTTGTAGGTGGTCATGAAGTCGTCGACCTTGTTGCAAAGATTCCTAAAGCAGATTCCATCCAGACTACTGCCTTATCACGTCCACTTGCAACTCTGGTTAAAGGACACTGCGGCCGTAGATCTTATATGCTTTTCCTCCTTTTTAAATAAAAAGCATCGTGGACTCATTGATGCTGTAATGGTGTCCTGCAGCGGTGTAGCTGTTCCCTTCCTTCAACATATCCAAAACTTTTACCTTTTCTGCAATCATTTGCATCTTCTGTTGGCGCTTGGACACGGCCCCTGAAGCAATAGCACGTTAATGCTGAATGAGTGAGATGAGACTTCCTGGTTAATGCAGCGCTCCGTCGCTGAGCCAATCAGCAGCACACAGGAACTTAACTGCGTGCTCTGATTGGGTAGCTTCTCAGCCATCCGCCAATAGCATCTCTTGTATGAAATCAACTGGGCAAACCAACTTAGGAAGCAAGTACCAGAAGTAAAAAGACCTATTGTCTGCAGAAACCCGCGAAGCAGAGAAAAATCCGCGTTATATATTTAGATATGCTTACATATAAAATCCGCGAAGTCGTGAATCCGCGAAAAGTGAACCGCAAAGTAGCGAGGGATTACTGTATATAAAACTATTTTACAGTCCCTCCCTTTCAAAGATCCAAGAGAAAAGTGGTAAAAGGATCTCTTAATATTTCAGAAAAAGAGTGGAAAGTAGCAATGCACAGAATTCACTCAAGCTCCATATACGCAAAGCATAGAATTATTCAACTTAAAATTATACTGTATATTGAGAACATCTCTCTCATTTAAAATAGTCCAAAATGTTTCCAGGGCAAGATCTAACCTGCGAATGCTGCAATCAATCTCCGGCCTCAGTGGGTCACATGTTTTGGGCCTGTACCAAATTAACATCATTTTGAACCAAAATCTTTAAATGCCTTTCAGACAGCTTAGATGTCACAATCCCTCCTATTCCACTAACACCTCTGTTTGGTGTACTTCCAGACGGGCTTAAAGTGGAAAAGAACAAACAAACTGTAATTGCCTTTACTACACTATTGGCATGTAGACTTATCTTGCTCAATTGGAAGAATCCTAACTCACCTATTCTGTCAGTGGGTAACCGATGTTATATACGATTTGAAACTGGAAAAAATCAAATTTGCACTTAGATGATCTAATCAATAACATTTTAGAATAAGCATTTAAATTGAGGAAGCAGGTTCTCTCCCTTTTTACTCCATTTATCTCTAATAATTTATTTTACCGATTCATTTGTCTTTACTAGCGAAGTTTTACACTGCTGGCCTAGCTCTGTTTCTCAGGGGTGGGGGTGGATATGTTTCAAACCTTTTTCTTTTTGTAAAACTCGAGTTATGTGTACGGAGTGTTATTTGATTTTAAAAAATACAATAAAATACAAAAAATAAAATAAAACCTATTAAGTAAAACTTTTCTTTTTTTGTCATGCAGTGAAACCTCAAGTTTCAATTCTGCTCTGTTTCCAAAAACAATTGGTGTTAATTGATTTTTAGAAAATACAGTACAGTATAAAGTATAGGGTAATATTCAGAGTTATTTGGGAACTTAATCTCTTTTGAAAATGGAAATGTATCATTTTTCCTTATTTTTTCATCAGAGAGACATATCCTCTTTATTATATATGTTTGTATCAATGGTTCATATCCAAAAATAACAGTGATAATAGAACGAATTTACATGTACTGTATTAGTAGAGTACTGTACATAAAATACAGTATATGTTGTCATATTTGCAGACGACACTAAAATTGGAAGGATGGCAGACACTGAGGAGGAAGCAAAACAATTATTAAAAGACGTGAATACCCTTCAGAACTGGGCAGACACCTGTAAAATGCAGTTGAATATAGAAAAGTGGACAACGTATACACGTGGACAAAACGAACATCAATTCTAAATACAAGATGGGAGACATTGTCATATAGGAAGTAACCTCCGTAAAGGATTTTAAGGCTATTTGTTGACTCAACATTATAATCTACTAAGCAATGCACAGAAACAATTAAAAAGGCAAATAAAATGCATACCAAATATCAAAAATAAAGGTTGTATCATAAAAACTGTTGAATTTAAGTCAAGGGACGTTAGGCTCAAACTATATGATGCACTAGTAATATCACATCTGGACTACTGTGCAGTTCTGCTCACCATGGTGTAAGAGCGACATACTGTAGCAGCTATTGAAGCTATGCAGAGGAGAGCAACCAAGTGAATCAATCCCAGGACTTAAGGAGAATTAAATTGTTTAGTCCCAAGCAGAAGAGACTGTGGGGACCTAATGCAGGTATTTAAAATCCTCAAAGACATTGATAAATTAGATCCAGCAACATTCCCACGGCTTGGGGGGGAAAATCACATACTTGAGGACATCAGTGGAAATTAAGAGGAAGTGCATTTAAAACTGAAGCCACAAAGCACTTCTTTACACAAAGAGCTGTGGGACTCTGGAACAAACTACCAAGCCATGTAGTTGAAGCAGAAACCTTGACAACCATTAAGAAAATTTTGGATGAGATAGTGGAGCACCTTGGCACTAGAATGGGCTTGATGGCCTGAATATGTCACCTATCATATGCAAAATGTCTTACATTTTAAATGCATTTTACAATGTCAATCACAAAACAATGGAGGCCAAATAAGCTTGTGATGGCTAAAATAACTTTTATAGATAGCACATTTGAACTCAATTGATAATACAAATTGCATTTTTTTACATTGTTAGTTGAGGGCTGTAGACAGTTTATGGTAAACTGTAATTCATATTTCTTAAAGAGGAATGGTCATATTTGTTTGTGTTTCAATAACTAAAAGTACTCTTTATGTGAGTGCCTTGGGGAAAGAGAAAAAAAAATTTTAAAAAAAATAAATCACAGCATGAAACAATGCACTAGGGATTCCCGGACATTTTTCATTCCCGCATTCCCGGGAATGAAACTGCTGTAATTCCCAGGAAAACGGGAACGGACAAGCTCGCATATATAGCATGTAAAAATCGATCAAGAAATAACAGTTATAGTTGAAAATAATTAAGGTGGCGCCATTGCTGCAGCTTGCACTTCATCAGACAACAGCTTTGAACAGCAACTTGAAATTGCAATGCGTCAGTCTGTTGCATCCGCATTATGTGTGCCAAGAAACTGGCGGTGTTTCAGAGCAACAGCAAGCATGGTCGTTGTTTAGAACGAGTGTATCAGTATCTGATGATCGCGCCGCCTACTTCAGTGGAGGCAGAGAGTGCTTTCTCAGTGGCTGGCATACTACCACTGCGCCACCTGTCAGGACGTTGTGCTTTCTACGCTCTTATTACCGCAACTAAAGATAAATGTACTTGTATGACAGCATGAACTGCTTGTAGATAAGGTTAGTCTTTTATTTGTGTCAACTAATTGCAGTAGCTTTATTAAAAATAAGTGTCGGTCGTTCTAAAACTGTTCATGTGAGATGCCCATGGATTCCCAGGAATGAAATGCAGGATTCCCAAATTCCCAGGAATGGATAAACCTGTCCAGGAATGGATTCCCTACAATGCACCCATTTTCTTATAAATAGCCAGAAAAGATTGTTTTGGCGATGTGAAAGTGTCAGGGGTATGAACTATGCCATTCATGTTAAAAAAAAAAAAAAAAATGTGACTGTTCCCTTTTAAAATACCACCCAATGGGGAGGTAAAAATCTGTTGAGCTCAAGGTAAAATCGCTGGTTGTAATGGTCTTGATTGATAGCATGTCATAATGTGCTTTGCTGATAAATGATGTCAGTAAAACACTGAATCATTAAAAGTAGCACTTAGGGAGCTCCTTTGTTTTCTTCCTTTGCACTTTATGAGATTAGGAAGATCATTTAATTTACCTGGTACAACTTCAATCAACAAACATGAGACTTTTTTAAAGAGGTTTGTGCAAATTGCTGTTGCAACAGGTTTTCATTTACACATGTGTGAGTATGTGTTTCAATAAATCATACTGATTATCTGCTTTGCCATCAGGAGCGGCAACTGGATGTGAAAAAGAGGAAAATATATGAGACACACAGGACATAATAACCTCTGTCAATGCTAATCTGAAACAGTAAATTAACCAGTAATTGAAGTCACATATAATGTTTCTCTGTTTTAAGGCAGAAAATGTGCCAATTCCTTATAAAATTAGTTTTTCAAATTTCATAAATTTGTGCAGTGTGCTCTATTTGAGATATCATAAAATTCAACTTTTCCAACAAATTACTTTGAAGAATGAGCATATCCAATTTCAAAGAAAGTAGTCTACAAGGAGTAAAGTTTTTTCACGGCAAATGACACATGATGATGATGACGATGATGAGAGCAGGTGCTTTTCATATTTTGTGTATTGGTTTGTACGCTCTCCCAATATTGGGATGTTCCTCTCACATCGCAAAGTGCAGGTTATATAAATAATCAACTCTATCATGGCCCAGTGCGAGAAGTAAATTTTGGAGGACAATTTAAAAGTAACGAATACCCAATTTGCATAATAAATATGTAATTTATTTTTAACTCAATCCTGAAAATGACTCCCTCAGATGATAGTTTCTGTCCTGATCTACTGGCACTTGCCAGCTTAAATATCCAACTACATCTCTCCAAATATAATTATATTAACGTAATTCTGATCAGAAACTATAGTAAACTTAAATATTTTAAAATTGGGAGTTCATTAGTGAGAAAAAGTCCAAAGTTATTTAGCTATTAGAAATAAGAATTAGTATTAAAGGACATTTTATTGTAGAGTGCAATAATTTTGTAAAGGTGTAAAGGTTCAGTAAAAATAAATGCATCATTTACATATTGTTAAACACTGCATTTAATATACGACTGATATTATATGAATTGCTGTTTTTGCATTTGAAAATGTTTTATAAACATATTGTGATAGTATGCCAGCACTGATTTTCTATAATTTGTCATCAGGTTTGTGCTAATTTTAGCAAATATAGTCCATTACCATATAACCCATTACTAAACTGGAGTTCAGTTCAGATATACTGCGCATTTTTGGTTATTTCCTATTACTAATTGTCGACTTCTTACCAGCTTCTACATTCTCTTAGATGCAAGATCGCACAGAAACACTGCATCACAATTTAAAATAAAATAAAAAATTTTTTTTAAATTTCAGGGGCGGCACGGTGGCGCAGTGGGTAGCGCTGCTGCCTCCCAGTTAGGAGACCTGGGTTCACTTCCCGGGTCCTCCCTGTGTGGAGTTTGATGTTCTCCTCGTGTCTGCGTGGGTTTCCTCCGGGTACTCTGGTTTCCTCCCACAGTCCAAAGACATGCAGGTTAGGTGCACTGGCGATTCTAAATTGTCCCTAGTGTGTGCTTGGTGTGTGGGTGTGTGTGTGCGTGCCCTGCGGTGGGCTGGCGCCCTGCCTGAGGTTTGTTTCCTGCCTTGCGCCCTGTGTTGCCTGGGACTGGCTCCAGCAGACCCCCTTGACCCTGTAGTTAGGATATAGTGGGTTGGATAATGGATGGATGGAAAAATTTTCAGACAAATATGGTACTTTTCAAATGTTCCACCACAAGTCTGGAAACTGTTTCCAGGATCACAAAGTAAAAAATGTTTCATGTTTAACATTATTTTACGGAGGAAAAAGCTTGAAAACATTAACTTCATCCAGCACTGGGAAAAAAAAAACTTCAGCATGGACTATAGCAGTGATGGATTGATAATAATGTGTATTTGTACAGCACCTTTCTCAAACCAAGGACACTTTAAAAAATACTTAAAAACCTACAAAGAGGAAGGAGTTCAAATTGACAAAAAGCATCACAACCTTCACAATTATAAGAACATTGTTTTAACAACTATGACAAGGTAGGGAGTACCATCGCTATTCAAATATTAACATACACTTTCTTAAAAAAAGAATGTATATTCTGGTGTTTATGGCTCAAATATACATAAGGGTATAAAGCAAATTACTAAAAAGACTGAAACATGATTATTTTAACCATTCTAAGTTTTGTTCATTTGTGACTCTGGATACATTAAGAGTATATATCATTAAACATTTTTATATTTAGCAGTGCAATGTAACGCTAGTCAAGAGCTTGTTAAACCTGAACTTAAAAAATACAACCCTGTAAAAAACAAACTGCATTACTTTAGCAAAGAGAAATGTGATATTCAGAGGCAGTTAGAGGATCAGACTTAACCAATGTATGGTAATTTTCATATTAAAACTATTTTGAATTACTAACTTTTATTCCGTTTTTGAAAACAAGAAAACAGACACTGTGCTAATGATTCTGCTTCAATTATTTGGAATTGCAGTTAATACAGGGAGAAAAAACAACTTTTTATTTGTTCTGTTAAATGGTGGTTTGTGATAAAAACTTATAGCCACAGAGGGCCCCAGGACAACCAGTGCATTATAGGAGTAGTTAACTTTAGAAAGTTGAACAAGGGGGATTAGGCCATAATGTTATTTGATTTCCTCAAAAATGGGAGAGAGAGAGAAAAAAAAAAAAGTGATGATGCTTTTTAGATTTCATAGCTACCTTGTCATTCAGGCACCAACCTAGATACTTAAGATGGCCATCCGTAAGAAAGCCATCACTATCCAGCTTCATCCATACTCCAATCTCCTGCATGCACAAAGCTCGGATTGCTGGAATAGAGTCTCTGCAGGGAACATTTAAAATATCAAAATATTACACAAAAATAGCATCAATCATCAAGAAATATTATTTATCCATATATATCCCACTGTCCACATTAATATTAAACATGACAGAAAGATCAAAATTTAGACAAACCTTTTCATAACAGGTTTGACCAATAAAAGGACACCTTTCCTTTACCCAGGCTTTTCTAGTACTTGACATAGAAAACCTTCACGCAAAATGTTAAACTTTTACTATTTTATGTCAACATAAATCATGTTTCCTCTGAATAAGGATATTAATTTAATAGTTTATCTTTAGTATTATTATGTCAAGATGCTTGCAAAATCAACATTATCTCACTTTAGTTCTTACAAATTAGTGAGTAAGGGTTAGATGTGAAGGACAAATGTACGAGAGTTCTCTCATAAAACTACTCAATTACTAAACACAAAATTATCTGAAATATGCAAATTACACAGCTCTTACAAAATCAGGTGATTTATGAAAATTATGCAATACCATAAAATCTGAATAGTATATACTTAATTATCCATGTGATTAAGCAGTTAGATTTTTGCTAAAGATGCAGTTTTCAGGTTATCAAATTGTCTACACTTATCATTGTGTTAATTCATTGGACAGAGTGACATAAAACACTGGGTGGGTCACTGTGCTAATGTACAATTTCTTATTTAATAATGGTTAACTAGGTTTTCTCCATAAAACCACAATTATGACTCTAACCAATACAGAGTCAAACAAGTAAACTAATTATAATGCATTAACCTCCACAATAATCAGTAAATACAATGGTAGGAATTACATACTGCTATTAAGATAGGGCATGGTACCCAGGTAAGGAAGATTAGCAAACTATAATAAATTCACATCAAGCTTAGATTATTTAAAGATGTATGCTTTAGTTAATCACATTAACTTACTCAGTCATTTTTATATGTATATTATGAACACAGTATTATATGACAATTACTAAGCATTAGCAATGTGCATTTTCTTGACTGCAGAGTAAACGTCAAATCAAAAATTTATAGGAGTTAACCTTTTAGTGTGTTGAGCATCATAATACAGTAGGCCTGGTATTAAAGCCATAAATATCTATTTGTCTACATCTAGTGAACCATAAACAAGTTCTTTATTCCTTAGCCTTGCCATGACAACACTGTTTTTCTCATATTAAGTCTTAGCACCAGGTTAGATGGTGCAACTTGAATTTAATTACTCTGGTTTAAAACATGATAGTAATTACTTATTTAAAAAAATAAATACATAAATAAACCAGCTGTGGTAGAAGAATAAAAATCAACACTGCCCACATTATTTGTGTGAAGTGTGATCCGTGATGTGGTGCCAATTTTTAATAGTTATGCCCAGTGTAGGTGCAGGCTCTAGGCAGGTGTGAGAATGTGCAAATGCTTTTTCGCTCCACAGTTGGCAGAGGCAAGCAGATCAATCAGGAGCCTCCAAGCTGCCGTGGAGGTAGTGGCTCCTCATACCTGCACCCAATTGGCTAATAGTTTTAAAAAGAGCTTGCACAGATCAGGAAGGAAGGAAGAAATTTGTCAGAAGAGAAATGGCTTCAGAGGTTTAAAAAAAAAAAAAAAAAAAAAGCCTGAAGAGCAGTCTCAGGCAGGACGATCCCCCCTAGGGAGGAAAGGCAGCACGATCAGGGGCTCCACAAAGGAGCGTAGGTTTTGGCATTCTAGGGACAGGTTTACCCGACTGATCATTTGTGTGGAGTGGGGTGAGTATGGCGGAAGAGGTCCCCCAGGATCTGGGATACAACTGTGGGTGCATGAAGGATGACGGGAGTACCACCGACCTTGGACGGTCTGGGTGGAGTGGTTTGGGGTCAGCCAAGATGGGGGTCAGGTGATGAACGTGGTTGGTGAGCCAGGGAGACGAGTAGAAGTAGGTGGGCTGGGACCATCCTGTACTAAAAATAACATTAAGGATCCAAGAACTGTTTTTAACCTCTGGTTTTAATGGATTTATCTATTGTAACTTTTTATTCACCATAAACACCTTTATTTTATTGGATTATTTATTATGGATATTGAAGCACTGCACTTTGCACACTGTTTTGGACATGGTTTTTATTAAAAGCATGTTTGTACTTTTTCACCATCTTCCTGCTTAGTGTGTCCTCATTTGCCTGGCTCATCTTGGTTACGGTACTGATGATACGGTTTCAAGAAGTGGAGCTGGACTGTACTGTCACAATTTGTATGGCATTATACATCTTTGCTTGGGTCTACACTGCTGTCAAAATATTCTTCAAAGATGCTGTATGAAAAGTTCAACATTTTTTTTAAAAACACAGATAAACTGAACTGCATTGGCTTAGGGTAACGGGCCAGTTTATTTAACTGTGAAAAGACTAACTAGACTGAAAGAGCCATGATCCTTTCTAAAATTACTTCTCTTAACATTAGATATATTATTTTTTTTAATTTTGAGTTGAATTATTTAAAAATTTTTGTACACATTCCCCTAATCAAATTCAGTTCTCTTCAGCATACAGTATGTGTGTTAAGTTTTTGAAACCAAGTTATTTTTTTTCCTCACCTACACAGTCTGGACTTGTAGGGGGATTCATCTTTTAACAGGAAGAGATTCAGATCAAATTCTATGCTAATTTTAGGGTAGGCTCTAAAACAAGTAAAATTGATACACTTCTAATGATATTTTTATGCATTGACCTTCAACAATATAGCAATTTAAAAGAAAATGATATATAACGAATAAGAACTGTGACTACTAAGAATACTGACAGTTGTCCATCTTGGCACCCACTATAATACCTACCTGTAACGGTGTACAAAGACTCCTTTAAATAAACTGTTTATCATGTCCTTCATATCCTCCTGCTTCTGTAACAGCTATAAAGGGGAGAGAAAAAAAAAAAAAAAAAAAAAAAAAAAAAAAAAACCTTACAATACAAGTCATCCATCTAACGATACTTAAGATTTCACAAGACGTGGATGTTGAAGCTTTTTGTACTAGATGTCATACTCAGATCCTGCTGGGTTAAAATGGCTGCAGTTTTTTTTTTTCTTCACTAGTTTTTATTAATTGTTAATCAATTCCAACACTGTTGTTAAGAGTATCATTCTTTTACCTTTTAATTTTGATTAACTGGTTTAGGATTCAGAACAACTCACTGTTTTTTCTTTAACTGTCAGACAACAAATAATAGGTGAAGAATAGGCAAAAAGATCACCAGTTAACTCTGGGATCTATAACTCAGTTCCTGACGGCTATCATTTTTACTGCAACCAGTTTCTGAATTAAAAGCCATTTTCACTCCTAATGAAGATTATTTAATTCAGTGGCTTGTTTGTGATTTCATTCCATCACCCATTTACAAAACCTTTGATGTTCTTTTTCTGCGAGTACCATGCAAATGTTTTATGGAGAACAGTGGATCAAAATTAGTCAGACCTTCACTTTTATTCGTTTGAAATATTTTATTGAAACAGGTACTGTATGAAGGAAATGCAGTTAAAAGTGGGATCAAGTTAGCCGATCATCTGGATTCTGAATTTAAGAAATTCAGAATTAATACAAAAATAACTCTATTCCATTACCAGCAGCAACTGGTTATTAATTAAGAACACAGCTGGAAATAAAGTGTGCTCTTCAGGACCAGTTTGTTACCTGCGTACTAGAAAATAATAACTTTTAACTTTTTAAAAGAAAAAGAAATTTTATCTGTGGCTCAGAGTACTGCAAGTCGGTTTCAGTCAAGGTAATTGGATTCATATATGTATTTGAACTAACTGAATGAAAAAATTAAAAATATAAAATGTTTAATAATGTTTGTTTTTATTTTTTACAATAAAGATACAGCACACTTATTATAAAATTGTCTTTCAATACAATAAATTGCTGATACTTAAATATTTATTAAACAAAATTTAACTACAAAACACCCTTTCTTTTTGTTCAAAATAAATGTTATTTCTTAAAAACCAGCAATTGGGGTGTCTCATTGTTGGGGAAAGTATTGCAACATAAAATGCACATACTTAAAGAAACCGCAGTGCAAGCACTTGCTTTTCAGCGTATATTCCTAATCAATATAATGAACCATTATGTTCAGGCATACGTCCATAAATCACCACTTGTTTCAGATACATTTTAGTTTTAGTCTGACATTTCTAATAAAGTAAAGGCAACATAACTTCAGAAGAATAATTGCAGGAGGGAATGACTTCTCCTGCCAAGTGTTGATAATTTTTTTAAAACCTTTGCTGCATGCAGTTTTAACCGCTGCCATGTCTTTTGGTAAGAAAAACACAAGAACTACTGTTATCTGATTTTGCTTTGGATAGCCTACTGAATATAGACTTGCTTTAACATAAACATCATTATCTATGTCATGGACCTAACGAAACTTGGTGGTACTTGCTTAGCTTACATGTACTCTGGACACTGGAATACGTGGTTAAACTTTAAATAGTTAAATAAATGTTTACATGCAGTGGTTTAACAGTTTACACAGAATCCTAAAAATGCAATTCTCCAGTCCACTCTCACTTAGTGAATGTGTCTTTTTTTTTGTTATTTATGCAATTAAACTAGGTGGGTATTGGCAGATTTTATAGGCAGTTATTTAAGCAAGTCAGAGAGAAAGGCAGACTTACTTACATAGCTATGAAGAACCTTTTATCAGTTTCAGGTTGATAGGAGATTTAGTAAGTTAGCATTATAGGACAGAGTTGCCTTGCCCTCCATTCTTATGAATGGCAATCAAGGTTTCTTATACCTGCAAACCAGAGCCACAGCGCCCAGCTTCACTGACATTTACCTTCAGTCAAAGTGCAATTTTTATGTGAAAATGAGCCTCTTTTTGGAAAGCAACTCCTGGGTTTCTATTGGTAAGATTATATCCCCTATAGTTGAATGACACTGGTGTAATATCCTGGGTGAGAGAAGTCTGCCCCTCCTTTAACCGCCACCTTATCGTGGTGGAGGGGTTTGCGTGTCCCAATGATCCTAGGAGCTCTGTTGTCCGGGGCTTTATGCCCCTGGTAGGGCCACCCAAGGCAAACTGGTCCTAGGTGAGGGATGAGACAAAGAGCGGTTCAAACCTTCTATGATGAATGAAAACTTTGGACGCCGTTTTCCCTTGCCCGGACGCGGGTCACCGGGGCCCCACTCTGGAGCCAGGCCTGGAGGTGGGGCTCGATGGCGAGCGCCTGGTGGCCGGGCCTGCACCCATGGGGCTCAGCCGGGCACAGCCCGAAGAGGCAACGTGGGTCCCCCTTCCCATGGGCTCACCACCTATGGGAGGGGCCAAGGAGGTCGGGTGCAGTGTGAGTTGGGTGGTGGCCGAAGGCGGGGACCTTGACGGTCCGATCCTCGGCTACAGAAGCTGGCTCTTGGGACGTGGAATGTCACCTCTCTGAAGGAAAAGGAGCCCGAGCTAGTGTGCGAAGTTGAGAGGTTCCGGCTAGATATAGTCAGACTCACCTCGACGCACAGCTTGGACTCTGGAACCAATCTCCTTGAGAGGGGCTGGACTCTGTACCACTCTGGAGTTGCCCCCGGTGAGAGGCGCCGAGCGGGTGTGGGTATACTTATTGCCCCCCGACTTGGAGCCTGTACATTGGGGTTTACCCCGGTGGACGAGAGGGTAGCCTCCCTTCGCCTTCGGGTGGGGGGACGGGTCCTAACTGTTGTTTGTGCGTATGCACCGAACAGCAGTTCGGAGTACCCACCCTTTTTGGAGTCCCTGGAGGGGGTGCTAGAGGGCATACCTTCTGGGGACTCCCTCATTCTGCTGGGAGACTTCAATGCTCACGTGGGCAATGACAGTGAGACCTGGAAGGGCGTGATTGGGAGGAATGGCCCCCCCGATCTAAACCCGAGCGGTGTTTTGTTATTGGACTTCTGTGCTCGTCACGGATTGTCCATAACGAACACCATGTTCAAGCATAGGGGTGTTCATATGTGCACTTGGCACCAGGACACCCTAGGCCTGAGTTCGATGATCGACTTTGTGGTCGTGTCGTCTGACTTGCGGCCACATGTCTTGGACACTCGGGTGAAGAGAGGGGCGGAGCTGTCAACTGATCACCACCTGGTGGTGAGTTGGCTTCGATGGTGGGGGAGGATGCCGGTCAGGCGTGGTAGGCCCAAACGTGTTGTGAGGGTCTGCTGGGAACGTCTGGCAGAGCCCCCTGTCAGAAGTAGCTTCAACTCCCACCTCCGGCAGAACTTCGACCATGTCCCGAGGGAGGTGGGGGACATCGAGTCCGAATGGGCCATGTTCCGTGCCTCTATTGTTGAGGCGGCTGACCGGAGCTGTGGCCGTAAGGTGGTTGGTGCCTGTCGTGGCGGCAATCCCCGAACCCGTTGGTGGACACCGGTGGTGAAGGATGCCGTCAAGCTGAAGAAGGAGTCCTACAGGACCCTTTTGTCCTGTGGGACCCTGGAGGCAGCTGATAGGTACCGGCAGGCCAAGCGGAATGCGGCTTTGGTGGTTGCTGAGGCAAAAACTTGGGCGTGGGAGGAGTTTGGGGAGGCCATGGAGAACGACCTTTGGACGGCTTCGAGGAGATTCTGGTCCACCATCCGGCGTCTCAGGAAGGGGAAGCAGTGCAGTGTCAACACTGTATATGGTGGGGATGGTGCGCTGCTGACCTCGACTCGGGACGTTGTGGGTCGGTGGGGGGAGTACTTCGAAGACCTCCTCAATCCCATTAACATGCCTTCCAATGAGGAAGCAGAGCCTGGGGACTCAGAGGTGGGCTCCCCCATCTCTGGGACTGAGGTCACCGAGGTGGTCAAAAAACTCCTTGGTGGCAGGGCCCCGGGGGTGGATGAGATACGCCCGGAGTTCCTCAAGGCTCTGGATGTTGTAGGACTGTCTTGGTTGACACGCCTCTGCAACATCGCATGGACATCAGGGACAGTGCCTCTGGATTGGCAGACTGGGGTGGTGGTCCCCCTCTTTAAGAAGGGGGACCGGAGGGTGTGTTCCAACTACAGAGGGATCACACTCCTCAGCCTCCCTGGAAAAGTTTATTCAGGGGTCCTGAGGAGGAGGGTCCGTCGGATAGTCGAGCCTCGGATTCAGGAGGAACAGTGTGGTTTTCGTCCTGGTCGCGGAACAGTGGACCAGCTCTATACCCTTAGCAGGGTCCTGGAGGGTGCATGGGAGTTTGCCCAACCAGTCTACATGTGTTTTGTGGACTTGGAAAAGGCATTCGACCGTGTCCCTCGGGGAATCCTGTGGGGGGTACTCCGAGAGTATGGGGTACCGGCCCCCCTGATAAGGGCTGTTCGGTCCCTGTACGATCGGTGCCAGAGCTTGGTCCGCATTGCCGGCAGTAAGTCGAACCCGTTTCCAGTGAGAGTTGGACTCCGCCAGGGCTGCCCTTTGTCACCGATTCTGTTCATAACTTTTATGGACAGAATTTCTAGGCGCAGCCAGGGCGTTGAGGGGGTCCGGTTTGGTGGGCTCAGGATTGGGTCACTACTTTTTGCAGATGATGTTGTCCTGTTTGCTTCATCAGGCCGTGATCTTCAGCTCTCTCTGGATCGGTTCGCAGCCGAGTGTGAAGCGGCTGGAATGAGAATCAGCACCTCCAAATCCGAGACCATGGTCCTCAGCCGGAAAAGGGTGGAGTGCCATCTCAGGGTTGGTAGCGAGATCCTGCTTCAAGTGGAGGAGTTCAAGTATCTCGGGATCTTGTTCACGAGTGAGGGAAGAATGGAGCGTGAGATCGACAGGCGGATCGGTGCGGCATCCGCAGTAATGCGGGCACTGCATTGGTCTGTCGTGGTGAAAAAGGAGCTGAGCCGCAAGGCGAAGCTCTCAATTTACCAGTCAATCTATGTTCCTACCCTCACCTATGGTCATGAACTATGGGTAGTGACCGAAAGAACGAGATCGCGAATACAAGCGGCTGAAATGAGTTTCCTCTGCAGGGTGTCTGGGCTTTCCCTTAAAGATAGGGTGAGAAGCTCAGTCATCCGGGAGGGGCTCAGAGTAGAGCCGCTGCTCCTCCGCATCGAGAGGAGTCAGATGAGGTGGCTCGGGCATCTGATCAGGATGCCTCCTGGACGCCTCCCTGGTGAGGTGTTCCGGGCACGTCCAACCGGGAGGAGGCCCCGGGGAAGACCCAGGACACGCTGGAGGGACTATGTCTCTCGACTGGCCTGGGAACGCCTTGGGATTCTCCCGGAAGAGCTAGAAGAAGTGGCCGGGGAGAGGGAAGTCTGGGCATCTCTGCTCAAGCTGCTGCCCCCGCGACCCGACCTCGGATAAGCGGGAGACAATGGATGGATGGATGGAGAGAAGTCTGAATTTTGTACCATTTACCACTCTAGTATATGAGCAAAATGATCATAGTGCAACATTTGCCAACACTGGCAAAAAAAAGCATAAAGCCTACTTTTCACATCTTCTCTACTGCTGGAACCATATTGTCTATGGCAGTGTTTCCCAAACTCAATCCTGGGGAACCCTGGGGCTGCAGATTTTTGTTCCAACCAACTTCTGTTTTCAACTGGAGTCCTGGCTTAATTAAGTGAGCTACTATTTCGTACGTTTTTCTGTGTTTTGGGTTCAATGAAGAAATTATTAAAGTGTGTTAATACATTTTAATAAAAATTAAGCAATTACATGTTAATAGTAAAAGTAAAAAAAAAAAAAAAAACTGGATCTGAGACTGAAGACAGTTGCACCCTTTTATCATTTAGTGTGGTTCGTGTGGATGTCTGCCTTACCTGTTTTTAATTGTCACTATTAGAATACAATGAATGGAGACGACTACACAGAATAAGAGAAAAATAATAGGTTAAACAGTTAAAGCTATAGCAAAACACAGACATATTTCTAAATGTACTGTAATTTAAACATCATACTGCTGTGCTTTCCTGAATGCAGAATAAGAGAAGAGGAAAAAAAGACCAGCTAACTAATGAGATCAATAATTACCAATTATTATAAACAATATTGTTTGTTTACTTGCAACAAACATGTTTTGGGTGGCTATAATTATGTTCAAACAGCAGAGAAAGTAAAGGTTGATTTGTCAAATATATAACAAACAGAATAAATGTCTAGTGTTTCACAGGCATATTACAATATATCACACTACGATTCTCTTACATTTAGTGTTTCTAATTATAGCTGAAGGGGTGTTTGTAAAGACAAGTGTGGAATTGTGATGGTTTGTCATCTTTCATTATAATTTTTTTCTTTTTGTAATTTTATATGGCAACATTATACAATAAAAAGTTTGCATTTAAGACAGCTTCAATGAGTGGGATGCGTTTTGGCACTGTCCTGCCATTTTTGTCTTCTAGACCCATTTAAGTTTCTCAGTTGGTAATAGCTACATGCACTGTGGATTAAAAGAGGCAACCAGTATATGAATCACTGGTTAATTATTAATCTGCACAGCATTTTCTTCACTTGTGACAAAAAATTCCTGTGGCTAAGTTGTACCATTAGGGAAAGGTCTCATCTAAATTATCAATGCATTTTTCTAAGAGCAGGATGGACCGATTCTATTATCAGTTAAACATTTTTCAAAACAAGCAATGAAATAACAAGGGACGATTTACACTGTATAGAGAATTACAACAACAAAGAAAATATCACAAAGGAAATGTCAATAGGCATAGACTAGTATTTCAAATATTTCAAAACAATACTTACCTTTCAAAAATAGTAATAAATTTGAACTGGTACTATATTTTTATTTTTACATATAAGAAAAAAACAATAGTGTAAAATTAAAATACATAATAATGTAAATTCTAATCCAATGTTTAAATGCAAAAGTAAAAAAAAAAGAGTAACATGTTTAAAATTTCTTGCCTCATTGCTAGAAGTGTCAAAAACAAAACAAGTGAGTTGGAGTTGTATTAAGCGGAGCATAATTCTGATTTTAAACCAATAACAGAAACCTGGCTAAATAAAAAAAGATGGGGATGAGTACAACATAAAGGGATACGCATTTTTTAGGGAGGGCAAAGAGAACATAAAAGGAGGTGGGATTGTGGAAGAGGCCTAATTTTAGAACTGTTATAAAAGGCTAAATGCAGACAGTAATTTCAATGCACATCATTTTAGGAATATTAAAAAGGCAAGATTACAGGGGGATAGAATAGTCGTGGGGGACTTTAACTACCCAAATATTAATTGGGATAAGCTTGCAAATACCAGGGTACAAGAGAAGGAGTTTTTAGAAGTAGTCAATGACTGTTTTTTAAAATATTTTATTAAACACAGTGCGTTAAAGCACCAATACGGGGAGAAGCCTGTATTTTGCAATAATCAGGACAGAACTGAGG
Source organism: Erpetoichthys calabaricus (assembly GCF_900747795.2). NCBI lineage: Eukaryota > Metazoa > Chordata > Cladistia > Polypteriformes > Polypteridae > Erpetoichthys > Erpetoichthys calabaricus. Next base: position 250,685,811 of record NC_041396.2, read on the forward strand.
GTGTAGAGGTGACGATTGAACCACTAAGGTCAAATGTATAATACAATTCTATGTGTTTTGAAAGAGCACTGATGCAAGGACGAAAACTGTTAAGTTTAACTTTCGTTGGGCAAATATTGAACAGATGCTTCAAAGTCTAAGGAGGATAGACTGGAATAACCTTTCAAGTGTGGAGACAATCGAGGAGCAGTGGAACAGGTTTAAACATGTTTTACATATAATACAGGATATGTACACATCTAAATTTGGAACTAGTAGGAAATTTAAAAAAAAAAAAAAAAAAAACACTGCAGTGGGTTAATCAAGAGTTGAAAAAAAAGCTGCAAAGAAAAAAAACAAAAAAAAAACAGCTGTATAAGGTGTACAAAACTAATAACTCCAATGTGAATCGTAGGGTGTATGAGAACATTAGGGCAACTATTAAGAAGGATATTAATGAAGCTAAAGGGCAGTTAGAAAGGAATATAGCAGATAAGGCGAAAGATGACCAAAACAGATTCTTTCAGTATTTTAGTACTAAAACAACAATCAAGGAGGTGGTGAAGTGCATCAGGAATAGTAAAGGGGAATTGAAATAAAAATACAGAAAATGAAACCGCAGATGCTATAAACTTGCATTTTTCAGAAACTTTCCAAGATAACATCCCAGCGGTAAAAGGGATTACTAAAGAGACTATTTGTGGAAGGAGATGTGCTGCTTAGATTAAATAGGCTGAAATCAAACAAATCACCAGGGGCATCATGTATAATATACTCCCATTTCCACTCTCAAATATCGATGTATAAAACCTAAACTTGATGTAAAGCCACACACATTTTCATACTAGCTAAATGCTTGGCATACGCAAGTTCTCCGCTCAGCGTCAAAGCAATGTTTTTGTTCCAATGTGGATTCCCTTTCTTTTTTAGATCCATATCCCTGATGCAGTTTTATCAAATACACTGCAATTAACAGCATATTTTTTTATTAGTTTAAGGCATCTGATTGTAATTAACCTGTAACAATATAATGGTCCACGGAATGGCCAAATTATTCAAAACACCATAGCTGCTTTAGCGTTGTTCCTCTCAATGCACCACTCAGTATATTTATCCCACTGTATCTGAGTGTTGATCAGATTTATGCATCTGGACTTTTTTGTGCATGCGCACATTTCCACTTTTGTCCTTACGCCATGTTTTAGTGTGAAATCTACGCACGGCGTTATGCATGAGGCACCAGGACCGGATAAAATTTATCCTTGAATTCTTAAGGAATTATTAAAGGAAAGATTGAGCAACACATGTCAAGACCAGAAGCCTCTTGTATAAACGGTGCGTACAATACAATTTATTTTTTTTATAGCCCAAAATCACACAAGAAGTGCTGCAATGGGCTTTAAACAGGCCCTGCCTCTTGACAGCCCCCCAGCCTTGACTCTGTAAGAAGACAATGAAAAACTCCCAAAAAAACCCTTGTAGGGAAAAAAAATGGAAGAAACCTTGGGAAATGCAGTTCAAAAAGAGACCCCTTTCCAGGTAGGTGGGGCGTGCAGTGGGTGTCAAAAAGAAGGGGGTCAATACAATACAAAGAACAGAAAAAATCCTCAATACAGTACAAAAATAAAAATTTTAAAAGTACGGAGCAGAATTTAACAGTAGATGATATCACATAATATGATTTGGATTTGTTTAGAGTCCTGGAGACCTCAACGATCAAGCTGCCTCCCCCATTTGGCCATTCCAAAGTTGATACAGCGTTGGGCCAGCCAATCCAATGAAAGGACACCTCTACCCCACGATTCCCGTGATCCTCCATCAGGGATGACTTTACCTTAGGCAGGAAAAACAACTTGGCAGGTGGGCCATGGCACCAAGTGCCACATTTGAGTACCGAGAAGAGAAACAGAATACGTGAAGGCCGGCATCTTGAGATCTTAATGTGCCCTCTGGTTTGTAAGTCATGATAAGTTCAGACAAGTAAGCCGGAGCTTGGCCATTTAATGCTTTATATGTGAAAAGGAGGATTTTCAAATCTGTCCTAAACTTAACCGGGAGCCAGTGTAAGGCTTTAAGAACTAGTTATGTGTTCATATTTTCTTGTTCTTGTAATAATTCTTGAAGCAGCATTTTGGATTAACTGGAGGCTGAATAAAGAACAGTTTGAACATCCAGTGAACACCACATTGCAGTAGTCAATCCTACTAGAAATAAATGCATGAATTAATTTCTCAGAATCCTATTTATTTAGAAAGCGCCTTAATTTCCCAACATTTTTAAGATGGAAGAAACATGATTTGGACAACTTTGTAATATGCGCTTTAAATGACATGCTAGAGTCAAAGATAACTTCTAGATTCAGTAAAATGAATGGTGATTCCAACTGAGTTAAATGACGACAAAATATTGTTGTGATCAGCGTCATTCCTTCCAACAATTAACATCTGTTTAATCTGTGTTTAAAGACAAGTAGTTCTCATTCATCCACTCCTTTAATTCACTAACACAACTAATTAAAGACAACATCGGAGAAACTTCATTTGATCTAAATGAAACGTATAACTGGGTGTCATCTGCAAATGTTGTGTACGCCCGTTTCCACACTCACATTGCGATGTATAAAAACTAAAAGCCACGCACATTTTCATGCCAGCTCAAACCCTGGTGTACGCAAGTTCTTCACTCGGTTTTGCTAACTGGCGGCACCCAGCGTCAAAGCAGTGCTTTTGTTCCTGTGTGGTTTCCCTTTCTTATTAGATCCACATCCCTGACGTGGCTTTATCAAATACACTTAAATTAACCGCATATTGTTTATTAGTTTAAGGCATCGGATTGTAATTAACCTGTTACAATATAATACTCCACGGAATGGCCAAACTATTCCAAATACCATAGCTGCTTTAGTGCTGTTACTCTCAATGCACCACTCAGAGTTTTTATACCACTGTATCAGAGTGTGGAATCACAGCTATACAGCAGCTGATCGGAAAGAGAATTATCGGTATACAGCATCAAGCACATGCTGACTCAGTCATGCGAACAATCTATTTGAACTGTTCCTATACAGCAAACACTTCAGAGCCTCTTCTGTAGGGACCTCGCTGTTCAGAAACAATTTCATCAACTTTCAAGAATTATAAAATGCACTCAATCAGTCCATCAAGCGCTCCTTATAGAAATGTTTGTACCTATAAGTTCAATTACCTCACTGTAAACATGTGATAGTTATAATATTACACAACCTGAGCTGCTTTATAAAAGTACGTATTTAGATATAATGACAATATAATTTTTAAGATGAAATGCAGCAAAATATGTTTATTACATTATACAGAAAAAAATGTAACATCATTTAAATAATCTATATTGTTAATAATTTAATATGTGAGGACACAGTGTAGCAGCACTAGCAATGAGCTGGCGCCCCATTCAGGGATTGCTCCTGCCTCGCGCTGTATTCTTGCAGGGACTGGTGCAACACTGTAGTACATGTTTAATTATTCTATCTATCCAAAGAAATTTCAATGTTCCTTAAAAGTTTTGAAGAATCGGTGTTCTGAACTTAGATGACTTGACATCTATTATAGAGCTGACTGTGTGGCAATTGGGTACTTGGAGAAAGAAAAAGGAGGACAGGAACGGGGGGTTAGTAAGTTTGAAATACAGTACTGCTGCAATAAATTGTTTCATCGAAGGTCACGCACTGCGCGGCAAGCATCTTGCGTGAGGCAGTCTCTGGATAGGGCGCCAGCTCGTCGCTATCACTGCGCCACCGTAATCCCAAGTTTAATAACATGCTTTAACTCCTATCATCATGAAAATGATATCAAGTATACATCTCAGTATTTTAATTATTCAGAGAGCTGTAATATCACAAATGTAATGGATTCTGTGTGGTTGTGAACGGCACAGGCAGGAGCAATCTCTAGACGTGGCGCCAGCTCATCACCATTACTGCACCACCGTGTTCCCATGTTTAATAAAATGCTTTAATTCCTATCATCATGAAAATTATATCACTGTAATATCACGAATGTAATGGACTCTGTGTCCTGTCGGAGGAAGAGAAAGCCTGTTTAAGAAGCACGTAGTGATTCACACACATAGAAGAACCCATATAATACAAAGCATTTAATGTGCTACTTTAGTTACAATGGTATTCGAGAAACTAGTAAATTAAACGATTTTAATATGAAGTTTATGACGTTCTACTTTAATGACAAATTAACTACATGATTAAAGTGGAAATCTTTAGATTAATGTTGACATTTCAAGCTTTTTTTCCCCCCACTGTTTGCCTATTTTTTTTTCTTTTCTCTGTACCCTAATAAGCTCCCATATGATACTCGGACGGTGGGCTACAACTCGCCTTTTCAGGGCGACTTTGATATCGGACAACTTCTTTTTTATTTTGGATACAGTGCGACTTTGTGAACTTGAACTTTCGAGTTTCTCCAACGCTCTATGTCAGTCGATCAACTTCCTTTTGTTGTTTATACCACTGTTTAAACCAATAAATAGTACATTTTTCCTTCCCTACACTTGGAATTTGCTGAGATTCTTCTATTTTCCCCCATGCTTTTGCCATTGTCTTTTCACAGAAAAGCTGAGCTTAAGGGTTATTTATGTTGATTTGCATATTCAAATAGGCATATTTCTGGGAGGAGACTTGGTGTGACGACAGGCGCGTGCACATGCGTTACTTTTCACACTGACCGGGATTTATGGAGTGGAAGAACGTGGAAGTTGGCATACGTACAGATTTATGTATCTGGATTTTTTTATGCATACGCACATTTCCGCTTTTGTCCGTATGCCATGTTTTAGTGTGAATTCTACGCATGCCATTATGTAAGAGACCCCAGGAGCTTTGCTGAACAGTCAACATGCTGGAATTCTATGAAGAAGCAACACAAGGATATTATCAAATTGGAGCATATAGTATTATTTAACTTAACTTTCAGAAAGCATTTGAAAAGGTGTTACATGAGAGGCTGGGCATCAACACTAAAAGAAGTAGGAGTTAAGGGTGTTGTGTGTATATGAGTGCAAAATTGGCTATGACACAGGAAGCAGAAGGTTATGGTACAAGTAATCCTATCAGAATTAAGGATATTAGGGAGGCTAAAAGAGTTGGAGAAGAATATAGCAGATAAGGCAAAAGATGACCCCAAGAGATTCTTTCAGTATTTCAGTAGTAAAAGAACAGTCAAGGAGGAAGTAAAGAGCATCAGGAACAGTAAAGGGGAATTAAAAGATAGACAGTGAAATAGCAGACGGTGTAAACTTGCATTTTTCTGGCCTTAACAAGTAAGGAAGTGGATAACCTCCCAGAAGTTAATGGGACTACTAAGGAGGTTCTGAGTGACTCAGAAATTGTAGAGGGAGAAGTACTGCTTAGATTAAATAGACTGAAATCAAACAAATCACCAGGACCAGATAATATTTTCCCTAGAATTTGTAAGGAGATTAGCAAGTATATATACTGCTCAAAAAAAATTAAAGGAACACTTTTTATTCAGAGTATAGCATCAAGTCAATGAAACTTCTGGGATATTGATCTGGTCAATTAAGTAGCAGAGGGGGATGTCAATCAGTTTCAGTTGCTTTGTTGTTAATGAAATTAACAACAGGTGCACAACAGGGGCAACAATGAGACAACCCCCAAAACAGGAATGGTTTAACAGGTGGAGACAACTGACATTTTTCCCTCCTCATCTTTTCTGACCGTTTTTTCACTAGTTTTGCATTTGGCTACAGTTAGTGTCACTACTGGTAGCATGAGGCGATACCTAGACCCTACAGAGGTTGCACAGGTAGTCCAACAACTCCAGGATGGCACATCAATACCTGCCATTGGCCAGAAGGTTTGCTGTGTCTCCCAGCACAGTCTTAAGGGCATGGAGGAGATTCCAGGAAACAGACAGTTACTCTAGGAGAGCTGGACAGAGCCGTAGAAGATCCTTAACCCTTCAGCAGGACCGGTAATGTGCTTCTTTGGGCAAGGAGGAACAGGATGAGCACTGCCACAGCCCTACAAAATGGCCACCAGCAGGCCACTGGTGTGAATGTCTCTGACCAAACAATCAGAAACAGACTTCATGAGGGTGGCCTGAGGGCCCAACGTCCTCTAGAGGGCCCTGTGCTCACTGCCCGGCACCGTGGAGCTCGATTGGCATTTGCCATTTAATACCAGAATTGGCAGGTCCACCTCTGGCTTTTCACAGATGAGAGCAGGTTCTCCCTGAGCACATGTGACAGACGTGAAAAGTTCTAGAGAAGCCGTGGAGAATGTTATACTGCCTGTAACATCGTTCAGCATGACCGGTTTGGTGGAGGGTCAGTGATGGTCTGGGGAGGCATATCCATAGAGGAATGCACAGACTTCTACAGGCTAGACAACAGCACCTTGATTGCCATTACGTATTGGGATGAAATCCTTGGACCCAGTGTCAGACCCTATGCTGGTGCAGTGGGTCCTGGGTTCCTCCTGGTGCATGATGCACGGCCTGATGTGGCGAGAGTATGCAGGCAGTTCCCAGAAGATGAAGGAATTGATACCATGGCATGGCGCCCACGCTCACTGACCAAAATCCCATAGAACACCTTTGGGACATTATGTTTAATCAAATTCTTCCATGGGAACTGGGAATACAATGAGGACTGATTGAGGTCATTGATGTTAGGTAGAATGCCTAGAGGGGGCTGGGCGGTTTTGTGGCCTGGAACTCCTGCAGAATTTTTTTTTTTTTTCTCCAGCCGTCTGGAGTTTTTTTTGTTTTTTTCTGTCCTCCCTGGCCATCGGACCTTACTTTTATACTATGTTAATTAGTGTTCCCTAATTTTAATTCTTATTTATTTTGTCTTTATAATGCACTGGTGATGCCTCATCTGGAGTACTGTGTGCAGTTTTGATGTCCAGGCTACAAAAAGGACATGGCAGCACTAGAAATGGTCCGGAGAAGAGCAACTAGGCTGATTGCAGGGCTAGTGGGGATGATTTACGAAGAAAGATTAAAAGAGCTGAGCCTTTTCAGTTTAACAAAAAATATTACGAGGTAACATGATTGAAGTGTTTAAAATTACGAAGGGACTTTGTACAGTGGATCAAGATTTACTTTAAAATGAGTTCATCAAGAACACAGGAACAGAGTTGGAAACTTGTTTAAGGTAAATTTCACACAAACAGTTTTTCTTTACACAGTGAACCATAGACACTTGGAATAAGCTACCCAGTAGTGTGCAAGGCAGTAAGACTTCAGGGACTTTCTAAACTTTTTTTTTTTTAAAAGAAGAATTTAGTGGCGAACTTTGTTGAACTGAATGGCCTGTTTCTCGTTTAGATTGTTCTAATTGGCTGATATTAAGAATGGTGTTCCACAGGGGTCAGTACTAGGGATACAGCTATTTTTAAATATATTCCTATCCAAATCATTTACGTATAAGTAACAAGCTGGTTACGTCTGCAAATGAAACCAAGCCAGGTGGATTAGAAGATAATCGCACATCTGTTGAATCAGTAAGGTGGGATTTGGACAGCATACAGGCTTGGGCAGATTTGTGGCAGATGAAATGTAATGCAAGTAAATATCACGTATTACACGTAGGAAGTAAAAATATTATAAGTTTGACTACGCAATTCTAAAGTACGCCTTACGAGATGGATTTAGGAGTCGTATTGGACTTGACACTGTCAATTTCCAGATAGTGTTCAGAAGCCATTAAGAAGGCTAATAGAATGTTAGGTTATATGGCTCCCCGATATGTAGTGTATAAGTCCTAGGAGGTCATGCTGAAGCTTTATTATAGAATGGCGATGCCTTATCTGGAGAACTGTGTACGGTCCTGGGGCCTCATGCATAACAGCGTGCGTAGAATTCGTGCTATAACATGATGTAAGCACAAAAGCGAAAATGTACTTACGCACAAAAAAATCCGGATGCAGGAATCTGTGCGTTCGCCAACTTCCACGTTCTTCCGCTCCATAAATCCCGGTCAGCGTGAAAAGTAACGCACGGGCGCGCGCCTGCTGTCCCACCCCAACTCCTCCCAGAATTACGCCTCTTTGAATATGCAGATGAATATAAATAGCCCTTAAGCTCAGCCTTCTGTGAAAAGACAATGGGAAAAGCACGGGGTAAAATAGAAGAATTTAAGTGAATACCAAGTGGAGGCAAAGAAAAATGAACTATTTGTTGGTTTAAACAGTGGTATAATCAACAAAAGGAAGTTGATCAAGTGACAGTGTCAGAGAAACTCGAAAGCTCAAGTTCACAAAGTCGCACAGTGCCCGAAATAAAAAAAGAAGTTGCTCACATATCAAAGTCGCTGTGAAAAGGCGAGTCATAGCCCACCGTCTGAGTGTCATATGAAAGCTTATTAGGGTACAGACAAAAAAATAGGCATACAGTGGGGGGAAAAAAGCTTGAAATGTCAACTTTAATCTCGAAACTTCCACTTTAATCACATAGTTTATTTTGCCATTAAAGTAGAACATCATAAACTTCATCTTAAAATCGTTTAATTTACTAGTTTCTCAAATCCCATCGTAACTAAAGTAGCACGTTAAATGCTTTGTTCTGTATTTGATCTTCTATGTGCTCTGTGTGTGTGAATCACTACCTTCTTCTTAAACGGGCTTTCTCTTTCTCCCTCAGGACACAGAATCCATTACATTCGTGATATTACAGCTCTCTGAATAATTAAAATAATGAGATGTATACGGGATATCTTTTTCACAATGATAGGAATGAAAGCATGTTATTAAACATGGGAACATGGTGGCGCAGTGCTTGTTCATGTCTCACTCAAGATGCTTGCTGCGCCATGCGCGACCTTCAATGAAATAATTTATCGCAGCAGTACTGTCTCTTTCAAACATACTAACCTCCAATTACCCAATCGCCACACAATCAGCTCTGTAATAGATGTTAAGCCATCCGTAAGCTTAGAACGACGATTCTTCAAAACGTATAAGGAACATTGAAATATCTTTGTAGTACGTGTTTAATTATTCTATCTATTCTACCAGTGTCGCGTCAGCCCAGGGTATAGAATATATCCGTGAACTAGCCGGCGCTGCGGCACCGTGTCCTCACATGTTTGATTATTAACAATATAGATTATGTAAATGAAGTTAAAGTTTTGTCTGTATAATATAATCAACATATTTTGATGCATTTCATCTTTAAAATGATACTGTCATCATATGTAAATGCGCGCTTTATAAAGTGGCGCAGATTGTGCAATATTATAACTGTTGTGCAAGTTTACAGCGAGGTAATTGTACTTAGCACAAACAGTTCTACAAGGAGCACTTGATGGACTGACTGAGTGCGTTTATAGTTCTTGGGATGAAACTGTTTCTGAACCACGAGGTCCGTACAGGAAAGGCTCTGAAGCGTTTTGCCACGGTTGAGGCAGCGTGTGCTTGATGCTGTATCCGATAATTCTCTTTCCGATCAGCTACTGCTGTGATTCCAAACTCAGATACAGTGATATAAATACCCCGAGTGGTGCAGTGAGAGTAATATGGAAAAAGATGATCCGCTGTGGCAACCCTTAACGGGAGCAGCTGAAAGAAGAAAAAGGTGCAGTGAGAGTAACAACGCTAAAGCAGTTACAGTATTTGGAATACTATGGCCATTTCCTGGACCATTATATTGTTACAGGTTAATTACAATCAGATGCATTACACTAATAAACAATATACAGTTAGTTTCAGTGTATTTATAAAGCCGCATCAGGAATGTGGATCTAAGAAAGAAAGGTTAACTACACAGGAACAGTAGCACTGCTTTGACGCTGGGTGCCGCCAGTCTGCAAACCGAGCAGAGAACTTGCGTACGACAGGGTATGAGCCACCGTGGAAATGTGCGTGGCTTTACGCCAAGTTAAGGTTTTATACATTCCGATTTGAGCGTGGAAACGTTCGCACGTAACATTTTTGTGTGTACGCACCATTTATACATGAGGCCCCTGGTCTCCAGGCCACAAAAATGACATAGTAGCACTGGAAAAAGTCCAGGGAAGAATGACTAGGCTAATTCCAGGGCTACAGGGAATGAATTATGAGGAAAGATTAAAAGTGCTGAACCTTTTCAGTTTAAGTAAAAGAAGATTAAGAGGAGACATGAATGACATGTTTAAAATTATGAAGGGAATTAGTACAGTGTATTGAAACTTACTTTAAAATTAGTTCACCCATAACACAGGGACACAGTTGAAAACCTGTTAAGGGTAAATTTCACATAAACATTAGGAAGTGGGTTTTTTTTTTTTTTTTTTTTTTTACACAGAGAACCATAGACACATGAAATAAGATGCCAAGTAGTGTGGTAGACAGTAGGATTTTAGGGACTTCCAAAACTAGACTCGATGTAGTTTTAGAAGAATTAAGTGGACATGATTGGTGAACTTTGTTCAATTATTAATTTCTACTTTATTAATTTAACATGGGCTTGTATAACTGAGAGAAGAAGAAAAAAAAAAAAATCTTCACCCCTTCATTAAGCCAAGAAAAAAAAATTACCCCATACGACTCTTATTTAAGGGATGTGGCCTACGTAATACATTAAAAAAGTAAATCATGTTGAAAAGCAACACCTTGGGGGAAGAATCATAAACTTTTGAATTTTAGGGTTACATGCTTTGGCATATTTAGAAAACAAAGGACAAATCAGGGTTATCCTGGAGCAGCTCTCTCATTAACTATGTCATGTGCACACTGACTACGTACGTTTTGCTTTTTTTGCTCCAGGACCTTCTTAACAGAAGCACTGTACAGATTTTGTTTAATTTCAAATCATAGTAGGACACTGCAGTAATGTAATTTATTATTTCCTGCATCTTTGTTAAGTTTGACTATAAATATCAGACAGAATGAGGATGTAAATTTTACTTAGGATAAATGCAGATACTTATGTGAAGGTAAACTGTGCATTCAACTGAAAAAAATCTAAATGAGATTTATTCGATTTCAAAAATGAATGTGATTATTCTAATTCTTAAATGCATTCAAATCACCCGAGACAAACTCTGGAAAGAGAAAAATAGTTTTAAACTAAGGTACAGATATAAGATATACTTTTTGCTTAGCTCCTTGCTTTTCAGATGAAAGTTTATTAAATTCACAGTATTTGTTTTGTCTGCCTGTAAAATATATAAAAATCACTTCTGAATTCCTTAACCTTCATAGACTGACATATTTTTTTCCAATTCTTCAGTAGATTTTTTTTTTTTATTAAATAAAAGGACACCAGGACATTAGAGAGACCCTCTGGCATCTCTAACCAATTATTAGCCATATTCAGCCATATACTTCCCTTGTATACTTTTACTGACCTCATTGTGCTTGCATTCAAGAGCTTCTAGTTTGTCATTTGCTCGGTTTTTCATTCCTTTTTTGCGTTCAGTTTCATACTGTCGCTTGTTTGTCTCAAATTGAGAATTTACATTTACAATAACCCTGACTAGGGCTGTCTCCAGTTTCATTGCTGAAAGAAAAGATTTAAACAATGAAACAACTGCAACATGCAAATGCAAGAGTAAAGGCAAAGTCTATGTACAATTTAAGAGGTTTCTCATAATATTTAACACATGAAATTGTCACCATATAAAATGAGGCAAAAAGTAAAGAGGTAGGTTTATTCATGTTTATCAGCAACAGAAAATCACATTGATTGCTCCATTTCAAGAAAACTTTACATAATAGTTAATTCATATAACATAATTATCCAAGTAGCATTACATACAAAGAAGGAGCTAATTCTGGATAGAACACCTATCCATCATAAGGCCCACTCATGCAGCACATGCACTCATGAATAATCTAACATGCCTGTCTTTGACATGTGAAAAGAAAAGCAAGAGTAGGTGAAAAAACTCACACTGACACTGGTAGAGTTACCAGGTGGGAGATCTGGACGCAGGATACCAGATAAGTAAGGAAGCACCATTTATCAATGTTACCCTAATGAAAATATTGTGCATTAAATTAGACACAATGAAAGAAATGTATGTAATAAGTAGCTATACTACTCAGCTTTAACCAGGAAATTCCCTAAGACAATGGGACAATTATAGTGCTTATGGTTAATCGGATGTATCAGAACTGAAAGTAATTGGGTAATTTTCTGATTTTTGTATAATATATTTGCTGACCACCGCCTCTAGCTCCCTACCTCTCCCCAGGCCTAATATTAGTTCACTAGAGCTCTTTACTCTTGAGCAAGCTACATAAAACTGCACACGAGGAAAACATTTCTGCCACAGATCAATTCTTGCTTTTCCTACTGTCCTGGCTTTTGTTGATGGTCATTACAAAACACAATTTTAGATCAAACTGTATTCTTTTCAATTCAAACTGGTAATCAGTAGAAATATTGGGAATTTGTGTATAAATATAAATTTCACCCCGTAGCAGAAAAAAAATGTCAGCTTCAGCCAGATTTGAATGAAATATTTTCATCTGTAATCTAGTAATATTATAAGGTTTTGGAGGGTTTACATTAAAATAAACATACATTGAATAATGTTTTCCTTTAACTTACTACATACAGCATTGCCATTTATAGCCTGAACATTTACATGACCCATGTAATGAACTAAATGTTTTAAGCACTGTACAGATAAGAACAGGTGAAAAAATATTGTAAATTGTGTACAATGTCTATCTTCTCTATGTTTGTTTCATAGGGACCCCTTTATTGAGCAACACAAGCATTTAAACTGACAAAGAAATGCCATTGCTCCCAGATTGCGCTGTACACACAGCATGATGTGGGCATGTACGTTCTTCATCTGTTCTGCTTTGCAAACAGCAGCATAGTGACACATTGTGGACTGACCTCCAAGGGAACACCGTAGTTCTAAGCAATATTTTATTTATTTTTTACCACAAAGTAGGCCTCCCCAGCCCCCCTGTTCTTTTAAGTTTATGCATATAAGAGGACTCAAAAATTGATTCCAGATTGAATTTGTAGGTTTTATTTTAAGAAGCAGACAGAACAAAATCTGAACCAAACTCATCAAGATTGTTATCTTTGATAACATTTCTGATGCACACCAAAATTTTACAGAATTTTTTAAAGTTACAATGAATAAATGCATCTGCTAAATAATTAAATGAGGAAGAAATACTTAAGATTATTACGATTAAAAAAATACTTTATTAAGTTACTTCTTTTGTCAAATAGACACACAGTGCCTTACGTTGTATAGCTAGTTGAATATTGGTTTTAAACTAATGACCACATTTAATAGGTAGCAGTCATCAGCAATGCTACTAGGATTTTTTTACTTTTTAAAAACAGACCTACTCAACTTGTGGTAACTCAGGGGCAAAAAGCTGTGAATTAGCCTGGCTGAAACGCTGCAATGCAAAACAAGTTAACATTTAGTAAGATTTTTGGCATTACTTGTTTCCTATAGATTTAAGTTAGAATGTTTTAAAACTAACAAATCTACTTTTTTTAAGTTTAATAAACAATCCCAAATTCAAAAGAATAAGAAGTGTTGCCATTAGCAGTTTATTTAAAATAAGCTAATATAAGATTTCTCTTGCTGTAATCATATCAATGGATAAAAACAAATTAAATAACATTTACCTGAAAAGGAAAAGGAAAAATATATCTTAAAATAAATATGAAGACTATTTGAAACTTTACAGTAATTTAGATACAGTAATCCCTCCTCCATCGCGGGGGTTGCGTTCCAGAGCCACCTGCGAAATAAGAAACTCCGCGAAGTAGAAACCATATGTTTATATGGTTATCTTTATATTGTCATGCTTGGGTCACAGATTTGCGCAGAAACACAGGAGGTTGTAGAGAGACAGGAACGTTATTCAAACACTGCAAACAAACATTTGTCTCTTTTTCAAAAGTTTAAACTGTGCTCCATGAAATTAAAAGACCCATTGTCCGCAGAAATCCGCGAACCAGAAAAAAATCTGCGATATATATTTAAATATGCTTACATATAAAATCCGCGATGGAGTGAAGCCGCGAAAGGCGAAGCACGATATAGCGAGGGATTACTGTATATTAACAATATCCAGTCTACTTTTGCTCTTGTGGCCTCCTTAAGAGTTAGACCTGAGCATTACTCAGGCTGTAGAAGTGCAGTCTATACTTCCATTCTTTGGAGATATTATGTCCAAGTGTAGGTTTTCACTAATTATGAAATATCTACACTTTACCAACAATGAAGACTTTGATGAGAATACCCATCCAGCACCCAAAATGAAGAAAATCTGGGTGATATACCTGGTGATTGTAGTAAAATTTCGGAGCATTTGCATTTCAGAACACGATATCAGCATCGATGAAATTCTTGTGGCTTATAAGAGTGGACTGTGATGGACGCAGACACAAAACAGGAAGATTCGGCATAAACCTTTACAAGCTTTGTGAATCTAAAACGGGATACATATGGTTCGGTTCTGTACACAGGGAAAGGGACAACGCTTGATCTGAAATACAATCAGTACAACGTTACTACGTCATCGGTGCCAACTTTGACAGATGCTCTGCTGGATCAAGGTTATTGTGTAACTATGGGCAATTTTTATACTTCGCCACAGCTATTTGACATCTTGCTGCAAACAAAGATGGATGCATATGGAACAGTGCATCCTAACCGTCGTGGCATGCCTGAAGACTTTGGCAGAGCTAAATGACAGTGAGGTACATGATTAGCTTGGCAAAGAGTAAGTAAAGTCCTTGCACTGAAATGAAAGGACAAGAAAGATGTTTGTCGTCTTAGCACTGTACAAAATGCAGCTATAGTCACTGTACAGGCAAAAGGCAACAAGCAGGTTACGAATCGTGCTGTGGTTGACCACATGAGCATGATTTGAGGCGTAAATCATGTTAATCAAGAATTGACTTTCCCATTATGCGAAGGTCACAAAAGAAATACTACAAGATGATATTGTGTCATCCAGTGGAACAAGAAGAAGCTGGCAAAACTATCTCGTGCGAACTTGACATTCCAGCTTGTGGAATAAATCATTGCCGCATATCTACGGTCTACACTATAGAGACGCAGTCGACCCAGAACATCACGGATCAATCCAGAGCGTTTTATTTGTAGATTTTATTGATTATATACTTCCAACAGAAAAAAAAAAAAAAAAAAAAAGAATCCAACTTGTACCGGCGCAATGTGCTGTTCAAAAACTGATTAATCTGGAAAGAAAATCCGAAAAGAAACATGCTATTATTGTCCCAACTGTGACATTGGATTGTGTCTTTCACCATGCTTTAAAATTTACCACACAAAGGACTCATTTTGAGATTATATACTGTTTTGGCATCATTAGTAGTATCATTAGTATTTTAATCATCATTACTATTATTTGTAACATTATTATACTTTCGAGATTTAATAAAAATGTAATTTGTCATGCCATAAATAAAATCCAAACGCTAAGGAGGTTAAATGCCTTCATACAAGGAAAATATGTAAGTTACAATCAGGATGCTTATTACCATTTCCTCGTCTACTTTAAACAATTTATTAACACAATTGCAAATCTATAAACAAATCTATAAACAACAATGTCAAAAATACTTTTAATAAAAATACCATTATCATACACACAGCCTCTGGTTTTTTCATGAAAAATCGTACTCTGCAGTTAGTTTAAATGATAACTTGTATGTCTATTAAAGTGCATTTAGTATAATACTATATGCAAAACACATACTGTAAACTTGGAAAATTAGTTAAATCTCTTTGTTGTTGAAGCGGTTTTTGATATAGAAGCAAACATTGAAACAAAACATTATTAACAAGAACAGGGAGAACATTCTTGTTTTCTTCTATCTTCAGATTTAGTGCGTTTAAATGCCCTGTGATGTTGGTGATAAAAGCAACACCCAGCATGAATTTTTCGTTATTGTCATTTTGCCAGATAAGGTTGCTCCCTCTGCTGAATAAACTGATGCATTATTGAGAGCAAATCAATAAACCTTAATAAAACGCTACCTTGGCTTAACCATCAAACTTCTCTGTGTAGTAGAAGGTTTTGATAGTGCGTTTCATATTCCGCCACTAAAGTCTGAAACTGTCTGGGCTTTAGTGATTGTCCTAACTACCTTTTCTTTGTCACCTTCAGAGTTCCTTTTTTCATTTTGCAACATAACGGATCTTGATGTAGAATGCCGTCCCTGTTAGGGGTAAGGTCAGATCAGCTGACTTGTCGATGTCCTGACTAAAATGTTCTACATTACTTAGCTTTTAAGCTTTTCAATTAGATCACTGAAGATTGTTTCAAATCTTCAATATCTGTTTTTAAAATCAGCGAAAACAGATTCACTACACTCCTTAATACACCACACTTAATAAGCTCACCTTCAGTAAAAGATCTGAGGCTCTTTACGACATTCCATGCTATTTTATTTGATGCTTATATGATGGAATTACTCATGAGCAGATTTTATGCTTTCTTAAATTGCTCTGAGGGGGATATAATTTTTTGAAGTCAGAGGAACATCTTTCATGATGATTCTCGATATATTTTCTTATTTTGGTACCACTAAAAATCTGACAAAGCAGACACACAGGTTGATTACTTATTTCAGTGGAACACGAAACTCCTTAAATGTCAAAGTGAAAAGATCCTCTGCAAAGTGGTGTAAATTAATTACAAACATAAAAATCAAAATAATTCAAGTGAGTATTTAGTAGCTGCACCTTTGGGAGCCATGACTGCCTCGAGTCAGTGTGGACAGGTGTCACTCTCATCTTTGCATAGTTAAACATTGAAACATTACAAGTTTTATCCATTTTTCTCCTTTGTAAAATAGATAAAGCTCTGTAAGGGTGCATGGTGATAAACAGCATTTTTCAAGTCAGGCCACACATTTTCAGTTTGAATTAAGATCTTGACTTCAGTGAGGTATTCCACAAAGCGTGCTTATGAAAGCAAGACTTGGCAGAGTACTATTTGCTTGAGTAAACCTTGTTCTCCAACAGTTAGTTCCATGAATGCAATGTTTTTCTCAAGAAGTGCTTCCAGAATGCACAATAATACACACTCTTCTGAGATTTGAGCACCCATGTGATCCAATCGTCACTATCATCAATCAGGGCTTTGGGCAGATTTTATTTAATTGTCAAAAAAACAGAGAAACATGTAACTGGGACTGTGGCAGTTTTTTTTCAGCAGTTGATCTATAACAGCACAAAGTGGAAATCTGTCTGCTATTAAGATAACAGGCGAGGCCACAAGGCAATCTATAGAAGACCAATGCTTAAGTACATTACAATTCTGAATTAGTGCATTACTCATTTTTAAAAATGTAAATGTTAGTTTGTAAACCTCATACTTTAAACACTTAAAACAAGCAGGTATTCAATAGAAATATGAAGTGCATTTGGCAGCAACTGAAAATTATACACAAGAACTTCTGAATTACCAGAATATACAGTACATTTATATGCAAACATATATGGTACATTTAGCAACCAAAAGAAAAGCTGCAGATTCTGCCACTGGTGCAGTGCCCCAATGGGACACCTGTTGAAGGAGTCTGCCCACATCAAAATGTCAGACTGGACAAAGAAATTCATGCCATTCAAGAGGGCTGACCTGTGCACTGATGCTACAGAATGATTTGCATTTTACATGTCCAGTCTCTTAATTAGTTTGGCAGTATTGTTGTTTGCATACAAGTGCATTCTATTGTGCCTACAATGATTGGAAAGCTTACATAATATCTAGTGTCAATGGTACATCTTGCATACATGCATTTTACAGAGATTCACTGATGCAAACAGTGTGTACAATGGTCAGGAATTTGCTGTGGCACATTGACTTTACAATGTATAGATAGGCTTCAACTAGAACAGCATAGAGAAAATAACTATTATTTTTCCCATAGGGAAATTGTTTTTTACAGAAGCTCTTTAAATTAATATATAAATGGATACACATACACACTATGGTCTGAACACACACCTGAATGACTAAAAAAAGGAAGAAGATTTAAGAAGAAAGAAAATTTTTAACTTGGCAGTCACAGTGAGGGATTATGTAGGTGTGTTTCTGTTTGTATAAAGGGGCCTCGGTAGTGTTTCTTGATACACTTCTGCTGAATAATTCATTGGCTGAAAGTACTTAGCCTGTCAGAGAAACGTGTGTACAGCACTGTTTATAATGGCACTCAGTTTTGATTAGACCTCTCCTTTGCTATTACCTCCAAGGAGTCCAGACTGCATCCCATAGCTTGACCTTTTAATTAATTTGTTAATTCAGTGAACCTCTCAAAGTGACGCTACTGGACCAACACACCACATTATAGAAAATAACACTGGCCACCACAGAGGTATAGAAGATGTGTAGGATGTCATGTCCCAAAGTAAAGGAATATAGTCTCCTACAGAAAACGTGCCTACTCTGCCCTTTCTTATATAGTTCCTCTGTGTTCTGAGACCAGTTCAACGTGTCATTGAAGTGCCAGTGGTCTGTAGTCCATGGGTGAAGAGGTGCCTGCTTTCTCTGGAACAGGAACAACGCAGGATGTTTTCTGCAGCAGTGGCACTTTCAGGAGCCTTAAAGAAAGACCGAACATGAGAAACAGGACACTACAGAGTTGGTCACCACAGGCCTTAAGAACTTGAGGACTGGCTCCATCCATTGTGAATTTCCTCTTGGGATTAATAAAGTATCTATCTATCTAATCTTGAATCCCTGTAGTGTAGCTTCTTCAGTTCTCTCCTTACTTGGTCTTCAGTTATGGACACCCTATACTGATGGTTAGAGGTAGACTTGTTACTGGCCAATCTAGTTGATGTAGTAGGGATGGTGTTGGGAGACTGGTCATTAGAAGAATGTGGCAGCAGGAGGAAAAAAATCTGTAAAAACATTGGTTCAGGGCATTATTCACATCGCCTTCAAGCAACTAAGTCCATGATTGCCCAGTCCATTCAATCATTTATATTATTCTGAGTTTGTTTTCTATTTAAGTTATGCAAGCTTCCTTTTCTTTACTCAGCTTCTTCTTTAATAATAATAATAATAATAAATCTTTACATTTATATAGCACTTTTCTTATTACTCAAAGTGCTCTCCAGACAAGGAGGACCTGGGACACGAACCCCAGATCCCCTTACTGTGAGGAAGCATTACTACCACTGCACCACCTGTGTGGCTCTTGCTGTGTGTCTTTCAGAGCCTCTGTCACCAGATTTGAATTCTCTTTTTGTCATTCAGGAGACCTTTTAGCTCCTTAATAATTCAGAGCTTGTTGTTAGGAAAGCAACATACAATCTTTGTGGGTACCACTGTTTCAACACAAAAGTTAACATTGTGTATGATGCGGTGGCTGAGCACCTTGATATCATCCCCATATGATGTGTACATCATTTCCCAGCCTGTCATTTGGAAGCAGTCATTCAGAGCCACTTCAGCCTCCAGGTTCAACTTCCTCACTATTCTAGAGGTAACTGCTTGTCATCTAATAACAGTCTTGTAGTTGGGAAGAAAATGTGGTCAGATCTGTCCAAAGGTGCCAGTAGTGTCCACTTAAAGGCATCTTTAACATTTGAATAGAGCAGGTCCAGACTTTAATCTGTCACACCTTCCATTCAAGTCACATGGTTGAAGTCACCAACTATTATAACTGCAAGGTCAGAATGAATCATCATTAAAGTGTTGGTGAAAGAAGAACCATTTCTATTTTCAGAGAAAGGAATATAAACATTAATAAGGATGATGTAATTTATCTCCCTGACAAATAACATTCATGAAGTCCCAACAGCCAGAATTTTCATGAAATCTGAATCACAAACAATATTTTTAACTGCAATATTCTTCCTTTTACACCATTCCTCATTCACAAAGATGACCAGTTCCCATCTTGTCTTTTATCTACATCGCACTGGATCTCTACTTAATTAAGATGAACTTTATTTAACATTAAAACAATGTCAAGTTTATCTTGTTTAAGACAGCTCTCTGCAAAATACAAAATGCCACTATACTTGAATCTATAAGAGCTGACCATTATTGTTATTTGACAGGGATCAAACATTGCTCATTACAATGGGTGCTGGACCAGTTTTGAAACCATTTTGCCACATTTATACTCACATGCTGGCACGCCGTCCTCCCTGTAACTGGACAAACAGCTCCTGCGGTAAAGTGAAACTGAGGAGCTTAGGCGCTCGCAACTGCAGGGCAAGTAGCTGATTACAGGAGTATTTCATACACCTGTGGAATAGTAGGTCCATGGGTTAACAATCAGGAGCCGGTTTTTAAATAAATAAATAAGATTGCCAGCTTGATCTCCATGGGTGTGTGTGCTGGCACAACTGTGGGCGGTTGGTATGGTGAGTGAGATAAAACACTTCTGCAGGTGAGGGTGTATTCTGTCTTGACTGCTTCATTGGCTTTCCACAGTTCACAATCGAGGTGCTGCACCCACAGTGGAGGATAAGTAGGAAGCCGGCATAGCGGAAAGGAGCAGAAACGAAAATAGAGAATCTCAAGACAAACAGAGGTTAAAGGAAGGAAAGAGAAACAGGCAGAAAGAAGGGTGACAGAGGCAGTGCAGGGGTGAACAAGAGAGAGCGAGGAGACAGGCAACTATGAGAAGAGCCCCTCACGGGAGCGTTAGGCCAAAAATCAGGACTGCTGAAGTACATCACTCCGGCTGAGCATTTTAAAGAGCTAGAGGGATCAGGGGTGTGACCTCTCCTTAGAGGTTGGGGAATGCAGTAGGAGAAAGAAGCTCAGGTTGCAAGTCTTGTTGGAACCATAGCCAGTAAGGACCCGAGCCTTGGTTCAGATGGGGAACCATGCTGTTGAGCAATGGAGCAGCAGGGACACGGACCTACTGTTTAAGAAGGATGGCTGTGCTGGTCACTTTAGCATCTTCTCCTCCTTCAAGGTTCAGTAAGGATAAGGGGAGGAGATGCCAAGATAGCGGAGTTGCAACATGGCTCAGAGGTTATTAGAAGGGCAGTTTCCTGCATTGTGCTTTTAACCTTGCTTTTAATGGAGTTAATGGTTTTGAAACTTTTAACCTCTACTGGGCACTATTTCATTGGACTATTTATTAATTTATTTATTTATTGCAGAGTATGCATTGTACAGTTTTGAAAACTTTGGTTTGGACAGATTTTAATAAAAGCACTTATCACTTTCACACCTATCCCTTGCTATGTTTGTGTGTTGTGTCCTTATCCACCGGCTCATCCCTCTGATATGTTATCGGCGGCAGCATGGTCAAAAGGCTCCCTAGAGGAACTAGAAGGGTAGAGGCAACCTACACAATCACAACAAGACACTTTTATTCTTCTCAGTGTCTCTTATGTTTCCAAGTATTCCAGACATAAGGTGGCCTTTGGGTCCATTTCGCAACTCCATCCAAGTTCACAGCCCATATGAGGTGCAGTGAAGATGGGCCAGCACCTGGGGTTGCATGCACTGCACTTTGATGGTAAATTTAAGACCCATCTATAATCCATTTATCCATTTTCTAAGGGCTACTCTCAGTGACAAGCAAGAAGCCAGGTCAATTCTAATCTTAAATAAGACTAGCAACAAGTAAATAGTTCAGAAGCAAAAACAGTGAGAAATACAGAGCTTCCGTAAAAGGATGCTGCTTGCACAGTGCCTGGAAGTTAAACCGATTGCATATGAAGTTCATTTTTGCAATTCTATAGTTGTTAGGAAATGTTAAAGAGGACTGTGCTGTCCTTTAACTATTTATTACAAATAATCCCATTTCCTCCTGATTCATCGGATCTTCATGGAATAGACACTCCATAGATGAACACACAGGGATGTTGAAAGTAAGCAGAATTTTTAAGCATTGAACATAACTACAAATGTCTGAATTTAAAAACTCATCACGAAAAACCAGACTTGACAAATTTTATAATTTGTGTTTCTATTTTACTGCCAAATTAGATTAGATAAATTATATATTCTCAATAACAGAACATTTTGTATTTTTAATATTTTACTGGTGGAAAATTTAAATATAAACAATTATAAGAGGTCAAACTCAATTAATTGAGGTATGCAATTGACTATTAATATGATACTCTTTGTTATTTTATAGGTGTACACACAAATACTACCATGATAATCAAAAACGACAAGGGTATGTCTTTCTAAATTCTTATTTGTGCTGCTGATTTAAAAGCTCTTTGTAGTACACCAAGGTTTATCATAGGGGGTCTTCAAGTACAGAATTTTTTCCTATACATTACACATCATTGCACTATTTTAGTGTTAAAGGTTTACTGACTTAAAATATTCAGTTATTAAAGGTGTAAATTCTAACATTATGAAATACATTCTTAACTTTTTATTATTACTCTTTTTGTCTCTCACTGTCAAAAAGACAATGGGAACAAAAGTCATAATAATACCACTTTGCAACAAATAAATTTAAACTAAGACCAGAGCGACATTAAATATGCTACAAAATCCTGTCAGTGACACAAAAAGGTGGTAATGAATGACAAAATTTAAGTGTCCATAAAATTTTGGAAAGTACAATAATTTAATTTTGGCTAAACCTGAGGAACATTTTAAAAAAAACCTCATTCTTTAAGTCTGGCTTTCCAGTAACTAAAACATTACATAGTGGTCTAATGATAAGTTTAGCTCTATGATGTATAAATAAGTGCCCGGCATTAATCCATTGCTTTTTTTTTTTTTTCCTACCATCCTGTGTGGTGGTGGTATGCACCTCCCACACCCGCTCACGGCACTCTGCACTCACCTGGGATACTGGAGGAAAGAACGAGGAATTAGAAATCTAGGTCATACCAGCTTCTACGATACAGAAACTGATTACCATCTGACTTAATTATTTGATTAGCTCACTCCTGTCTTCCAACCATGGCCCTACAAAGGTTTATTTTTCTCCTACTGAACCAATCTTAGGAGGTTTTTACTTTCCTCTCCTCCAGCTAGTCAACTAATCACATTCTAGAATCAAGAACTCCATCTACATCCTAATTCTACCATACCTGCTATGGATTTTAATTTGCTTTTGTATCTTTTCATTACATTCAATAACAAACTGTCTCTACTTAATGTGTTGCCATGAACACATGCTTATGTCAAATGCATGTTATATATTACACACACTGTATTTATTATACATGTAAATTTGATTTGGTTGTTCTCTTGCCTTCTTTATGTATAAAGCTTTTAATTATGAAACAATATGAACCGGTTTCTGATATGACTGAAAGTTTGTTTTGCATTTTATGTGGTAAAGTGAGGTCGGCAGCCGATTGCCTTGTTAAATAAATAATCGGCGCACTTGTAGCTTTAAGGAGGGGGCATTGTAGTGTGGCGGGAGCAGTTCCTGGGCGCAATGCAGCGCGGGTGTTTCTGCACTTAAGTGCACAGGTGAGGAATCGTCTTTGTCCGTAATTGATTCCAGGAGCTGCCAATTGCCACACCTGTGCATGCATTTTATTTTATTTATTATATTATATTATATATATATATATATATTATATTATGTAATTATATACACACACACACACACACACAGTTAGGTCCATAAACATTTGGACAGAGACAACTTTTTTCTAATTTTGGTTCTGTACATTACCACAATGAACTTTAAATGAAACAACTCAGATGCAGTTGAAGTGCAGACTTTCAGCTTTAATTCAGTGGTGTGAACAAAACGATTGCATAAAAATGTGAGGCAACTAAAACATTATTTTTTTTTTTTTTTTTTTTTTAAAACACAATCCCTTCATTTCAGGGGCTCAAAAGTAATTGGACAAATTAAATAAACATTTCTAATATTTGGTTGAAAACCCTTTGCTGGCAATGACAGCCTGAAGTCTTGAACTCATGGACATCACCAGATGCTGGGTTTCCTCCTTTTTAATGCTCTGCCAGACCTTTACGGCAGCGGCTTTCAGTTGCTGTTTGTCTGTGGGCCTTTCTGTTCGAAGTTTAGTCTTCAACAAGTGAAATGCATGCTCAGTTGGGTTAAGATCAGGCGACTGACTTGGCCATTCAAAAATTTTCCACTAATTTGCTTTAATAAACTCCTGGGTTGCTTTGGCTCTATGTTTTGGGTCATTGTCCATCTGTATCATGAAACGCCACCCAGTCAATTTGACTGCGTTTAGCTGGATTTGAGCAGACAGTATTTCTCTGAACACCTCAGAATTCATTCGGCTGCTTCTGTCCTGTGTCACATCATCAATAAACACTAGTGTCCCAGTGCCACTGGCAGCCATGCATGCCCAAGCCATCACACTGCCTCCACCATATTTTACAGATGATGTGGTATGCTTTGGATAATGAGCTGTTCCACGCCTTCTCCATACTTTTTTCTTGCCATCATTCTGGTAGAGGTTGATCTTGGTTTCATCTGTCCAAAGAATGTTTTTCCAGAACTGTGCTGATTTTTTTGAAGGTTCTTTAGCAAAGTCCAATCTAGCCTTTCTATTCTTGAGGCTTATGAGTGGCTTGCACCTTGAAGTGCACCCTCTGTATTTACTTTCATGCAGTCTTCTCTTTATGGTAGACTTGGATATCGATACGCCTACCCCTTGGAGAGTGTTGTTCACTTGGTTGGCTGTTGTGAAGGGGTTTCTCTTCACCATGGAAATGATTCTGCGATCATCACCACTGTTGTCTTCCGTGGACGTCCAGGTCTTTTTGCGTTGCTGAGTTAGCAAGTGCTTGCTTTCTTTCTCAGGATGTACCAAACTGTAGATTTTGCCACTCGTAATATTGTAGCAATTTCTCGGATGGGTTTTTTTCTGTTTTCGTAGCTTAAGGATGGCTTCTTTCACCTGCATGGAGAGCTCCTTTGACCGCATGTTGTCTGTTCACAACAAAATCTTCCACATGCAAGCACCACACCTCAAATCAACTCCAGGTCTTTTATCTGCTTAATTGATAATGACATAACGACGGACTTGCCCACACCTGCCCATGAAATAGCCTTTGAGTCAACTGTCCAATTACTTTTGAGCCCCTGAAATGAAGGGATTGTGTTAAAAAATGCTTTAGTTGCCTCACATTTTTATGCAATCGTTTTGTTCACCCCACTGAATTAAAGCTGAAAGTTTGCACTTCAACTGCATCTGAGTTGTTTCATTTAAAATTAATTGTGGTAATGTACAGAACCAAAAATAGAAAAAAGTTGTCTCTGTCCAAATATTTATGGACCTAACTGTATATATACAAAACTAGGTCACACCATCAGCTATGCAACAGGTGAATTTCCCTTTTTTTTCCCCTTCAAAACAAACAATTTAGCTTGCTGAGCAAAAAGAGTCCAGTGTCAGACACTTATAATTGAGTCTATTCCTCCAAGTGGACTCTGATAGCCTTCCAGCCCCTGTTACAGACAGCCAGCTCATTCCGCTCCCCATCATAGCCTAGCCCCCATTACAGGGTAAGAAAGCATGATGGGCAGCTCCAGGCATATTCTTTCCCAGCCCCAGAAAAGGCACGCTCTTCTACTATCGTAAACACATTGTCTAAAAACCATATATAACAGGGAGCGCACCTTGTGCGGTCCATGTTGAAGAATGGCAAAGAATACTTTGAAGCTATCAGGCCTTATCTTCACCCCATGATTACTTTCACTGGTTCCATTCTGTCATTTCTGTTTTAAGTTCTGAAAATAACTGGATGTGCTGCCACTTTTAACTCCTATAATCATTTTACAGACTTTGCATTTTATATTAATTTGTTTGTCATCCAATCTTTCATACCCAAACCAACTCCAGACAACCGAATTAGCGTTAAAGCCTTTCACAAGAGAAGTACTGCTCATGACATTCTTTACCATTTACAGTTTCAATCAGAAATAATCAACCACAGAAAGACAAAGGTTTTAACAATAAAGCTTTTTCAAAGAGACAGATACTGCCTTAGATAACTTCTTTATCAGTTGAGTGATACACAAAATCTACATAGAAAATGTATGATGTACTGCAGTATTCCTGAGTAACAGGATATTTTGTTAATACACCCCATGTCACAGTTATTCAACCAACATTTAATATTGCTGTTTTAAATCCTTCTTCTAATTATTATGGCCAAAAGTTGGGTTAAAACATAAGCCTTTGGGAACTCTATAATGATCCTTAATTTACTTCAGTTGTGTTGCATAAATACTGTAAGTCCCATTCATGAATGTGTTCAAAGTGCGTTACAGTCATAGTAAAACGAAGGAGCTTTCACAAAAACAGAGAGAAGAAATTATTTCATTTCTCCTGAAAGGGCATTGGGTACAAGAAGATTTTCTAAAAATGTAACATCCCAAGAGACATAACTGCGAGCATTATAAAGCGGTTTAAAACTTACTGTACAGCTGCACACTTGCCTAGCCGTGAGAGAAAGCCAAAAGTTTCATATGCCAGGAGGAATTTAGATACACCTACATAATTTCTGGAGACAGTTCTATGGACTGATGAAACGAAACTGGAACTGTTTGAACATGTGGACCAGCAGTATGTCTGGCATTATAAACGCCAGGCTTATGGCCAAAAGAGTACAATTCCTACAGTCAATCATAGAGGTCACTGATGATGTGGGGATGTTTATTTGCTGCAAGATCTGGCAATTTTGACAGTGTAACTGACACCATGGATTTCCAGAAATCCCAGGGTATTTTAAAAAGGAATGTGAGGTCTATTGTTAGGAATTTGAACCTTGCTGATCACTAGACTCTCCAGTAAGACAATGAACCCAAGGACAACTCCAAGTAAATCTTGGCTGACAAATAGATCCTGAAATGTTGTGGAGTGGCCTTCTCAGTCCCTGAATTTAAATCCCACAGAAAAATCTTTGGTAAGAGTTAAAGAGTTAAAGAAAGCAGTTATAGCACACCCAATCATCAATGAGCTGGAGGCTTTTACATGTAAAAGAATGGGCACAAATTCCAATATAGAGCCACAAGAAGCTTACCAAAACTAAAAATGTTAAAGTTATAAAGGCTAGTACTTTGTGGAGCATCCTTTAAAGTTGCAATTTGAAAAATATTGCGTACACACACACACACACACACACACAAAAAAAAAAACACACTTCTCTTTTAAACTCAATTTATGTTCTCAAAATTAAACAAAAAATAGATACATATTTGAGTAACAACTTTTTTTGGTATATTTTACTTAACCTCAATTTACATCACTATAATGTATTTGAGGTGAGGGGGGTTGAATATTTCTGATTGCAACTGCATATATTTAGACCGTATACACATGACCAGATGATCAAACTAAGGTGTTTAACCATACCATTTCATAAAAAACATTCACTAATTCACATTTAAATACTTCTTTCATTCATTATTTTAAATTAAACAATTTAACCAAAACAAAAACTCATTAAAAATTGCCTAACTGTACTTTTAAAACCAATTTAGGTGTGTCTTATTAAATGGGGTGAATTCTTATCTGTTGATCAGCATATAATAAAATGTGAACACTTCAAGGGTACGGATACATTTTCTAGGCAAATGATCTAACTTTCAGAACAAAGTAGTATAATAGTAACTACTAGCCAACCCGCGGCGTAACATACGCCGTATAATTATGTATTGATGGGTGAACACTTGCTGAACGACACAGTTGTCCAAATGGGGTGGGTTTGTGGATACCACTGTGAGTGAATGAAAAGATGGACCTCTGGAGAGAGCAACATACAATTGTCCGTGACTGAAAGCGGGATCGTCTGTGACGATGGAGGCCACGCTGGTGAAAGTTACTTCGTCGGTAGGGATAAGTTTCAGCACTTGTTCATTAAGGTGTAGCGAGTCTTCGTTGTTGACGCTTAATATAGCTTGCGTACCGAGTTGTTCCGGAGTCACAGTTGAGAAACACTTTTTTAATCATTTTTTTCCCTGTGCTTAAAAGACAACATGTGAAACATCCATAATGTAATAAGCCACCAAGAAAAGTAACATTGCAACAATGCACGCTACGATCTGATCGCTGTAAACAGAAGTGAAAACAAAATCGAGGCCGGTGCATTCTTTAACTGCCTTGTAGCGCAGTGGTAGTGTTGCTGTTTTGCAGTAAGGAGACTGTGGAAGATTTTGGGTTTGCTTCCCGGTTTCTCCCTGTGTGGATAGCGCTTTGAATACTGAAAACACCGGTATATCAATGTAATGAAGTATTATTATTCTTATGCGTCCAGCACGCTCTCTCTCTCGTGTGTGTATGTGTGTGTGTGTGTGTGTGTGTGTGTGTGTCGCTCGCTCGCTGCACGTGTTCCTGCAGGCATACCAGTAAGTGAATGAAAAGATGGAACCCTGGAGAGAGCAACATACAGCTGTCCATGACTGAAAACTGGTTTTGGCAGATACATGCACATCTTTTTGAAAGTTTGGCCCTGTGCCTTATCAATTGTCATCGCAAAGGCAAATCTAACAGGAAATTGTCTTCGTGTTAAAGTAAAAGGCAAATTATCTGCGACAAACAAACTGTTTTACACGCTGCATACCTACTGCTGCTGAGAAAAAAATGTGCCCGTTCTTTCATCATTTTGTTGCAGCCTATCAAAGACTTGCTGATCATGTTTTCTAGACTCAATATACAGTGGAACCTCAGTTCACGACTATAATTCGTTCCAAACCTCTGGTAGTGAACCGAAGCAATTTCCCCCCATAGGATTGTATGTAAATACAATTAATCCATTCCAGACTGTACGAACTGTATGTAAATATATTTTTTTAAAGATTTTTAAGCACAAATATAGTTAATTATTACACCATAGAATGCACAGTGTAATAGTGATCTCTCTCTCTCTCAGCAGCACACGAGCCTCCCCAGACCCCCTCTCTCTCTCTCTCAGCAGCACACGAGCCTCCCCAGCCCCTCCCTCTCTCTCTCTCTCTCTCTCTCTCTCTCTCTCTCTCAGAAGCACGCGAGCCCTCTCTCTCTGTAACATTGCAGCAGTTGTATAAACACTTTTTTTTAAAATGAGTTTTAAGCACAGGGGGGAAAAAAGTAACATTTCAACAAATCCGAACTTTATTTAAAAGCCAACCAAGATAGTAACATTGCAGGAGTTCACCATTTTTAATCAGGCGACTGACAGTAGTGGAGTCAGGCACAGAGAAGGTCAGCTGCCGAGAAAGCGTCTCGACTGTTGCAGGGCGGTGAAGCAGGTGAGACGCTAATGAAAAAGAGGCACAGGGCTTATTGGTTTTTGAAGACTGCTTCCTTCGTTGTGTTTTAACCTCAGTTTTAAAGGATTGCGCGGCTCTCTCTGTCGCGCTGCCTGTGTGTGTCCCTCTGTCTCCCTGTTGCGCTGCCTGTGTGTGCGTGGCGCTCTCTCTCGGGCTGCCTGTGTGTGCCTCTGTCTCTCTCTGGCGCTGCCTCTGTGTGAACCAAGGTTCCACTGAGGTTGATTAATGAAAAGTCAACGTGGCTCAGAGGTCCATGTGCACGGTTGCACTGTTGCACAGTCGAACATAAATGACGCCGTTTTTTCTGAGGCATCGCGTCCGAGGTGGTGGGCGTGGCTCTGCGAGTTGTCGTCGTATCCAATGGTCATAGAGTTGGTGGGCATGGCTCCTTCCTACTTGTCGGCGGCTTAGTGAATCCACGCCCCTTCCTGCGTGCTTTCATGGGTGTCTTGTTTTGGTGTGCGTGCTTTCATGGGTGTCTTCCCCTTCTGGCGTCGACTTTGTGAATTAATATATATATATATACTAGCAAAATACCCGTGCTTCGCAGCGGAGAAGTAGTGTGTTAAAGAGGTTATGAAAAAGTAAAGGAAACATTTTAAAAATAACGTAACATGATTGTCAATGTAATTGTGTTGTCATTGTTATGAGTGTTGCTGTCATATATATATATACATATACACACATATACAGATATATTATATATACATATACACATATATTTTTTTTATATATATATATATATATATATATATATATACATACACACACACATACATACATACATACATATACACACATAGATGCACTTACAATAACATAGAAATCAATATAAACAACATTAACATCATTATCATATGAGAATATGAAGTAATATATAAGAAGCACATTTCATATAAATATAAATTATTAAACAGTAAAATCTTCTTGTATAATTTGCTACTGTGGCTTTTCGTTGGTCTGTCCAGAATTTTAAATCACATGTAGCTTGCAAACCGTTTCACGTATTGACTTGAAATGTGGTACACATATAATACGTCACGTCTGCTATCCGCTTTATGGGTGATGAATGTATTACTCTTTTTATGTTTATTTTATTTTAGAATCAACTCCTATCTGCGCACACCAGGGCGGCCGTGGGCAGATGCGTATGGTGTATTCACTCCATGTTATCGTGCATTGCGCTGTCACTGGTATTTTGATAAAAGAATTTGAACAATATATAAGAAGCGTATAAATTATTAAACAGTAAAACATTAACATTTAAGAAGTAAAGTTACATTGAGTACTACTGCAGTGCCTTCGGGTATACCTCATTTTTTGTTTGCCCATTACATGCTTAAATGTATACATTTTTTGGTGTACCTACCCGAGAACATGCGACATATAACCGACCGTGGGAGAAGCATGGATTTTAAACACGCGTTGAGTTCATCTGCTGGTCTCCCTCGTGGAATAACTGGTAATGTTTGACTAAAATCTACAGCGAGTAAAACGACATTACCTCCTTTTTTTTTTTTACGATCTCTGAGATCTTGCTTTTTTCGGTTCAAGGCTTCATAAGCTCTTTTATGTTCAATGTTGTACTTAATAAGTACTAATTATCCCAAACCATCATCTTTGAATGTTGCAAGACTTTCGCCTTGTATGTAGATTGGGGTAATTACATTCATTGCATTCCTAGTCTGAATCACAATCTGATTGTATGGGTGGTTACCTGGCACTGTAGGGTTGCCACCCGTCCTTTAAAATACGGAATCGTGCCGCGTTTGAGAATGAAATTGCGCGTCCCGTTTTGAATCAATACTGGACGTGATTTATCCCGTATTTTTTTTATCATTTTTTTTTTAAAGCAGCGTCTCATGCAAATCATCCCACACGCATTTTATGAAGATGCCTCCTTTCCTACTTTTGATTGGGTAATACTTGATGTCATCGTTAGTTTGATTGGTGTTTTTAACTGTCCAGTGAGGAGGGCGTGTCTTTTAAGTACAGTCTGCAAAGTGTTGGCACTGAGATGTTGCGTCAGCGCCATAGTTGAAGCCCCTAACGTTGCGGTCAGCAAGTCGGCTAACATCCGCCATGTGCCGTCTTTCAGTTGTGAGAAGCAGATCATAGAATGGTTGAAACTGTTGCCCCTAACGTTGCGCCACGGCGTGTGGTTCGTTTATACCTCGTGTCTTCTCATTAAACTTTTATCTCGCGAATATGTTATTGCAATCCGCAGCGGGAGCGTTTCTATTAACTTAATTTAAACTTACGTTTTACACCGTGCTTTGTTTCCCTTATGAACATGCTTGTATGCTTAACTCGCTCCGTTCTCAATTGTTTAATTAATTTTTTGCTCTTCGCTGTTTGCGGCTGTTCCTCCATTTCCCCCTACTTCGTTCTTTTATCTTGCGAATATGTTATTGCAATCCTTAACGGGAGCGTTTCAATAAACTGATTGAAAATAGTTTTGCATTTACCTTTTTAGTAAAAGGCGAGCTTTTAAGCCTGAGAAATCACCCCGTAAATGCAGACGTTTAATTGCACATGTGTTAATATGTATGGTTACACAGTATTAAAAGACAGTGAACAACGTCAGTTACCTTTCTTCCCACGTTTGATAAAAGGTGAGCTTTTAAGCCTCAGAAATCACCCCGTAAATGCACACGTTTAATTGCACATGTGTTAATATGTATGCTCACACAGTATTAAAAGACAGTCAAAAATTAACGTCATTTACCTTCGTTCCCGCGTGTGACTTGTGCTGTAAATGTCTTCCTTGTTTTTAGTTCACGTGATTACGTAGGAGGCGTGATGACGCGATACGTGACTCCGCCTCCTCCATTACAGTGTATGGACAAAAAATGTGTTCCAGTTATGACCATTACGCTTTGAATTTCGAAATGAAACCTGCCTAACTTTTGTAAGTAAGCTGTAAGGAATGAGCCTGCCAAATTTCAGCCTTCCACCTACACGGGAAGTTGGAGAATTAGTGATGAGTCAGTCAGTGAGTGAGTCAGTCAGTCAGTCAGTGAGGGCTTTGCCTTTTATTATTATAGATATATATATTATATATATATATATATATATATATATATATATATATATATATATATATATATATATATATATATATATATATAGATGCTTTACATGGATGGTCCTCCTTGGTTTTTCCTTATTACAAGGATGAACAATTAGTTGAGGCATTCAACAAGTATCTCATTTGGACCATATAACAATTATGAAGCCAATTACTGGAGTTTTTGTAGCTCAGAAAAACCAAGTATACTATATAAAGCCTTGTTCTTCAAACAAACGAAGTAAGCATAAAATACAACAGCTGATGACAATGTTCTTTAAGATACAGGCTACTCTAAACTACATTCAAAGCTCCTCTCAATGTAATGGAGAAAAGTAACAGTTCATGCACTTTACTATGCTACAAAACATATGTATGTATTTGCACTCTCTCTGATAAACACTTCTCTGACATTTAATGTTTTCGGGGTGACAAAAAGTTTTAAACTTCACTAACCTGCCAATGTCCCAGTGTGTCGAAATGCTCGAATTTGTGAATCTGAAAGTCCAGTGAGAAAGGGGATCACAGAGTCCATCAAGCCCTCATCATACAAGATGTTATTCTGGCAGCGTTGTACTAGTATGCTTAGAAACTCGCTCATATTTGCACCAAACTTTTTCCATTCAGGGGTGCTCATGGACAAGGGATAACAGGATAAATCCTATGGAAAGGATGTGACCCATTAGCAACACCTCAAAATGTACTACACTTTGTCATTGGCATCATCATGGAAAATGCCTGTAGCTTCTGTTGAACATTTAGCCATTAGCTATCTCATTTTCTCCTAGCTCTCTCACCTTCCTGAACTCCTTGGTTAGTTGGTTAATGATTTGAGCATTTTGCAGGTCTTTGAACAACTCTGGTGTCACGACACCTAAAATGAAAACGAAAGGAATGACAGGGGAAGTTATAGATCAGACAGATTAACATAATTGCACATTCGTAGTGTAAAGATACCTTTGCACCCGCAGCAATGAATGATGAAGTTTATGAGCTCCAGCAGACCTAGTTTTCTCTCTGTCTTGTATCTGTCTATCCAATCATCCACCACCACCTAAGAAAAACGCAATATTTTAAAACTAAAAGTGAAACTAAGTGTGAAAGGGTGGCAGATTCTTTGGAAAATTATCAGATCAACTGTATGC
Source organism: Erpetoichthys calabaricus (assembly GCF_900747795.2). Lineage (NCBI taxonomy): Eukaryota > Metazoa > Chordata > Cladistia > Polypteriformes > Polypteridae > Erpetoichthys > Erpetoichthys calabaricus. The sequence goes on from NC_041396.2 coordinate 250,719,161, forward strand.
TAGGTCATGTAATTGTGGCACAGAACAACATAAACAAATGCATCTACTTCATTTGATAAGATATGAATCAGCTCACACTTTAAAATGACTTTCAAAGTAACCTCAAAGCAGCCCTGCCTAACATGCATGCAGATAGGAATTTGGAACTAAACAGATGGTCCCAATACAGTAATCCCTCACTTATCGCGGGAGATAGGTTCCAAGGCCGACCGCGATAACTGAATTTCCACGAAGTAGGGACACCATATTTATTTAATTATTTAACGTGTATTTGGACGTTTTTAAACCCTCCCTGTATTGTTTACAACCCACCCTTTACTCTATTAATAACAGGGACAACTGCTAAGCAATATGAAATCGGTAGATAAGTTTACACTTACTGTATAGCGAAGTACACGTAGCTATATACTGTATGACGTGATGATGGTGATAATAAGCTACGCAGTAAAAATGATGACGATGAAGGTGATGATCCCCTGAATGCAGTAGCAAGAGCACGTTAACGCTGAATGAGTGACATGAGACTTCCTGGTTAATGCAGCACTCCGTCGCTGAACCAATCAGCAGCACACAGGAACTTAACTGCGTGCCCTGATTGGGTAGCTTCCCAGCCATCCGCCAATAGCATCTCTTGTATTAAATCAACTGGGCAAACCAACTAAGGAAGCAAATACCAGAAGTAAAAAGACCCATTGTCCGCAGGAAGCAGCGAAAAATCCACGTTATATATTTAGATATGCTTACATATAAAATCCGCGAAGTCGTGAATCCGCGAAAAGTGAACCGCGAAGTAGCGAGGGATTACTGTATAAGGAGAACAGTGGAGAGAATCACAGAGTCATATTGGGTGTTCAAATTAGCAGGTTTGAACCAGCAACATCACTAAGAACGTGCTGACCTCATATCATTTATATCAATAATACAAAAAATCTAAAATAAATTCTGTTTTTACAAAAAGTGTCTTCTTGTGTAATTACTTTATCTTTAAACATTAATGTATTCAATACAACTTGAATAAACTACCTCTATGGAAGCACTAGGAACCACTATCAAATAATTTAACTTTATTGCTAAATTGTTACTAATTAGATATTACTATGTCATATGATTCTGACAGTATGTTTGGGTAAAGAGTATATTATTTTGAGTGAAAAGCCCCAAAACACATTAGGTTACTTACCTGCATATGTGCCAACTAACTACAGTATATTTTTATTTAACATAACAATGCTGTGAGAATGCAGAGATTACATTAAAATATGTGCTATTCAAATAATAATCCCCTCCATCAGACTGCATTCTTATTAACTGTGCTGGGTGTTGTGGCATTCATAAAACCTGTGTAGAATCAGACAATATATGCAGACACGGCCCATATGCAGATAAATACTGCCAAGCATTCAGGCAAATAAACGCAGGTGAAATCTTATGACATAATATTTGATGAACATTAGGAGGTACTGTATTGCAAGTCACACTGCAAAAGCAAGCCAATATAATGAAATACATTTTTAGCATTTTTCTTTTTTGGTAAAAATAGGCTCCCATAATAAATGTTAACAGGAAGAAAAACCCCAAAAAAATGATTTCCCTTTAAAACGGACAATGCTGCATTTAAATGTACATGTTAAAAGTAAATTAAAATATAATATTCCAATGTTTTTCAAAATAAGCAGTAAAAACGTTTGTTATTTTTACACAAAAATAATGAATACATTCAAAAGTTAAATTATGCAACAATAAAAATTACATGCTATCATTAAATATGTCATGTACTTCCAAAACTGTGGAGATGGTAGCAGTCATTTTATTAAAGACAGATTTTCAATTTTCCCTAAAGGACAAAACATTCATCCTATTCTGGCTACAAAACTGGTGTCTATCATGGTCTCACAAGTATTCCCACTAAATAGACCATTAAGGATCTTTTACCACCATAGCACTTCTTGATGTTTTCACTGCATCAAACAGGCTGTCCATGTATAACCCTGACCGTTCCAAGCTGCTCACAGCCAAAGCAACATCAGGTATTGGAGATGTATTATGGCTTTCAGCATTGCCATGGCGTGCCCGCTTGGGTGACTGTTTTAAAAAAAAAAAAAAAAAACCTCTTAAGATGAAAATGAAAACACTAAAAAAAACACTTGTTACATTTGGTACATACCGTTTTGCTTACCGTAGGCCCTGGACTGGATGCCAATTTCAACAGCCTCCCTCTGGGGTTGATTGCAGGATTCATTCTAGACTTCTCACTATAAGCACAACTCATGTTAAAACCTTGAAAATGACAGTTAAAAATTTAATAATTCATCTGCAATTAAAAAGCCAGAATAAAACTGATTCAATATCAAGGCAGAAGAAGTTTCAAGAAAATACATAAAAGACTAATTTGTTTAGCACAGACAAAAAAAAAATTGCTTGTCATAAGAAGACAGATAAATTATGCTCTTGCATTTATTTGTCTCAATTATTAATCTCCCTTTCATCACTATCTCCATATACAGTTCTAGAGACAAAGTCATGAAACTGTTTGAGGGTTGAGAAAAAAAAAAAAAAAAAACAACCACAACCACCCTGGAGTGGTCTCCCCTAGACTTTCTCGTATACTCAGAAATGGGGATGAATATTTGTGGAGTAAACAGCAAGACAATGATTTTAAAATTATGTACATTAAAGAACTATCAACAACAAATCAATAAATATTGAACAATTATTATAAGAATAAAGTTAAATAAATCAGACTCGGCAGCTGCATAAATAAAAGGTAAAGTACCACCTCCGGTTAGTGGAAATAGCCCCAAATTTGATGGAAATCTACACTTTGTACCTAATTCTTGTATGCAAAATTTGTTTGACCTAAGTGAAAGCGTTCAAGTTATCGTGTTTACATACATACATACATACATACATACATAATTCCAAAAATTGTATTTTCGGACTCAAGTCAAGATTCATCAAAATCTCGAAATGGAATTTTTGGGGGATTCCAATACTTTCCCTATACGAGAAAGTAAAAACAGATTAATTGGTAAAATTTTGCTACTACCTATTCCACTCGACAAAAACATTCACTGCCATACTACTAATGTAGTATAATACTGTATGTGTTTATGTGTTCCATTAGTCTTTAAAAAGAATATTTGTTGTAGAGTTCAGAGTTAACATTTGCAGTGCCCCATGCAATGCACATGTCTGTGTTATTTGCCATTTGGTATGGGAGAAAAATCACACTGGCCATCAGAATTGCAGCTTATGTAAAGCTTTTAATAAGGCTAAAATGGGGGGGGTTTTGGATTATGGACACTGCTCTGCTCTTGCTTATATAGTTACTGTGTTACGAGACCAGACTGCCATTGATGTGGACAGCAGTCAAGTCAAATTACTTGAAGCTGTGCACAACTTCCACATACATTACCCTGAATAGTGACAGAGTATAGAGATGTTTTGGTACAGAAAACATTATTTGCTGTACCAGTTCTTTGGTTTTGCAGACATCAAGTTACAAGCAGTTGGTCTTTGCCCTACTTTGCTCTCATACCCTTGTCTCATTATTAACCCCCCAAATTATCAATAAACCCCATTGTTGCAGAATCATTTGAGAATTTCTACAAGTGACTTGACCTGGTATTTATAAGAAGAGGTGTACAGAATGAAAAGAAAAGGTGGTTACCAAAAAAAAACCTGCTTATAATGAAGTATATGCTGTATAATAATGATGGCAAGTATAAGCAGGGATATAACATATAGTCATATATTTGAGAGGATAGCAATAGTACCAAAAAAACACCAATGTATACAATATATTCCAGCAAGAATACAAAACTGGAGTACAATACTGTATACTTGTGTGAAAATGACAAACAGAAGAAAGGTAACAAATTATATATATATATATATATATATATATATATATATATATATATATATATATATATATAAAAATCAACAAAAATAGGAGTATCATCAGAAGGCACTAATTAAATATATACAGTTCTTCTTGATTGTGTTAAGACATATGAAAACAAAATATATTTTGAATCATACCGATGCCAAAAAAAAATGACACAGAAATGGACATAAGAAACATGATGGTACAGATGCCTTTTCAGGTGGTTAGGTTTCACCTAGTGAAATGAAATTAGATTGGATGCTTTATTAATCCCAAGGGGAAATTCACATGCATACAACAGCAGACACATAAAAACAAGGATACAGACTCACAGGATAAATATAGCCAATTAAATCAATACATAAATAAAAATAAAAAAATGTATATTGTCCAAATATGTCAAAATATGTCAAAATGTTATTTTTTACAATAAAACACCAAAGGAAGAAGTTACAGAATAACTAAAATGGAAGCTAGAGTGAGCCACATAAAGTTGAAAAAGGGAGCGAACAAATGTAGTTAGGTGTGTTGGAGGGTTTTCATTTGTAAATTAGTGATAAATCCAAAGCTTCAGAACTAAAAAATGAAAGGAAAAAACAAAGAACATGAAAAGTGAGGGTAAATGCAACAAGAGAAAGAGTAGGGGAAATACGTAAAATTGTCCTTACTAGAATTTGTTACTGTAGAGAAAGCAACCATCTACAACTTACATTAATGGAGGCATACAAAGGATGTCAGTAGAATTGAATTCAAAGAAAACAGGTAAGATAATATGCTTCTTTTAAACAAATAGTGTGCAAAGTTTAGTTTGCAAATCTAGAATGCTTCACAGTGAAGGAGAGACTCTGCAAAATCCACATCCCAGACAAGGTGATTTCAATATTTCAAATACTGTATATTTAAAGACTGAAATAAGTGCCTCAAGAAAATGTCCTGGAGCCAGGCATTTTAGAGATGTCTAACAATGCAGAGTCTAGCTGTACAAAAAGGTTTTACCCACATATATTAGTGGGCAGGGATGTGATAAGAGGTATAACACACCCTTGTTGCCTCAACTGGTTCTGTGTTTTAAGGTTACATTGCCATATGTTGTGGGAATTACATGTCATTTAAGTATATTGTTACAACAGCTGCAGTGGGATGCATGGGAAATGGCCAGTGTAAGACTGAACTGTGCTATTGTCAGAATACTTTAAAAACGCTGTGTGATCATGTGTGATTTACGACATTGTCTTTTAATTTACCACAGGAAAAAAGCAAACAGAAGTAGTTCTGAGATAGCAGAATGTAGGTTGAGAACATGGCAATGTTTTAAAATAATGCAGCAGCTTGTTAGAAAATATACAGTAAGATTACAGACAATCTGATTGTCGATGGTAGATTTATTATACAATAGATCTTTGTTAATTAAAGTAGCCCATTTATGGGCCTTATCTATACATTTTTTTGAACAACCCCTTAGTAAAATGTGCAATTTAAAATCAAAATCTGTTTTATCAAAATCAGTGTGCTCAGAACAGATGCACCTTATATGAAAAACGCAAGAAACATATTAATGAACAAGGATGAAAACTAGTGGCGCGAAGTGTTGCAATCAGTAGGTTTTCTATGTAAGGAGAAATGAAAACAATAATTGACTACATTAACTAAGACATTAAGAAATGGAACAGAATTATAACTGAATTAAGAGAGAATTTAAGACAAGGATCACATTTACAAATATAGTCATGCAAAACGTAATGAGGCAAAGTCACCGTTCCAAATAAAAACATCACTCTACTGTAGCCATACAATAATATGCTCTGTAAAACATTATTAAAGGAATAAACAAAAATAGCTCTTCAAATATAGACACAAACAAATTAGCAATACTCGGGCTAAAAGCTGTACCCATTGCTACACCCTTGTGTGGATTATAAAACTGATTGTTAAAGACAAAAAGTTCCAATTTAATGTTAGTAAGTTTGCAAATTAAATTAATCAAATCCAGGTGACAAGCAAAAAAATTGTTGTTTCAATACACTTTCACATGTTCAGCAGCACTTTGTGGGATACCAGTGTATAATATTTCTATATCCATTATTGACTGAAACTATAGGTATCCAAGAGGGTTATTGAGATGTGTGTGTATCTTAAGCAGTAGAAAAAAAATGTAATGGGGAAAACCAAGGCGAGGATTGGATAAAATGTTTTCTGTCTTATTATAAATTAATTCAATAGAGTCAATGTGGTTGATAATAGGTTTAATTAAAGAAATTATATGGGAAGTGAGGTCTTTCTTTAATAGTTCATTAACAGGAGGAGTCATTTAATTGTCATAAGCCATTGTTAATATCAGCAGCAGTAATCCATTACAACCACTTTCTCAGTGGGTCAGATAGTAATATTCAAATCTTGCACCAGACTATTTAGAACATTATGTTCAGTCCTACTTACAGTTGGTTGAAAAAGGCTTCTTACTGGAGGATTCAATATTAGACGCATCTCAGTGCAGTAGTTTGCAAAAAGTGTCAGTCTTAGGGGCAGTAGTAAGAAGAGGAGGAATTAAAGTAGAATTGTAAAGGAATGTAGTTAGTTGTAACTTTTGCAAGCAAAATGTTTCTGAAGAAATTAAAATAACTCAATGCATGAATTGAATGGACTGTATTTTCAAGGAGGAACAAAGCACACAGACCCATAGATAGAACAGGAAATTCTTCAGTAGTCAAAATTTTAGAAGAAATATTAATCACTGGAACAATACATGCACTTTACTAGGATATTTTTCTGGTTGATGAGGAAAAGAGTTCAGATGTAATCTGCCCAATTGGGTGACACGTTGATCTAAAAAAGGAGTGGTGGTAGGTACACCGAGAAGAATCAGAATCTATAGAGGAAGAAAACAAGGAGAAAGATGAGGGGGAAAAAACTCAGCTGGTGATGCATTCTGCAGCAGCTGGAAGAAGATTGTGCATTTTGGGGGTCTGGTATCAAGCCATGTCTACAAAAACCTGTGGTAAAAAGTCTACCCTTCATTTGTGTGTTTGTAGTGATGTTTCAAGCAAACCAATTAATTTTTTTTAACCAAGCTGGACATTGTTAAAACTGATGCTCTCTAAAGTATTTTGGTATTGTGTTTTTAACTCATCTATCTGAGCCTGTAGATTAATAATTTTGTTATTAGTTGTTTCAATAATATCACATCTAAGGAATTTCAAGAACTGCACACCATTTAGAGATCAACTCAGGTTTGTCTCAAAATAAGGTAGTACTTTTTTGAATATGGAAATTTTATAGGGATACGTTATTTTATACAATCTTTCAAGAAATCTGTAGTTTAAAGTGAGATGCTTCTTTTGTAATATTTAGAGAAAAAAAAAGTTTTCTGAATCAGTAGAAACCAATTCTGAAAAACCATAACAACAAACAAAAAAGTCTTTAATTTTATCCAATGTGTAACTAAAAGTATTACTTCATTCAGTCAACATAATTCAAAAATTCAAACAGACAGTAAATGAGCAATGGCTAAATCACAGTTGCCAAAACAAACTTCCAAGCAGAAAGGAAAAACGTCTGCTTATAATGAAGTATACATGATAATGATAATATTATTAGTAGTAGTATTAAGTATAAACAGGCATATTACATAAATAAAAATAGTCATATTTGGGAGGATAACAAAATGGTAACAGAAAATCAATACATACAATGTATTCAAGCAAGTATACAAAAGTGGAGCACAATAATGAAACTACAATGCCATAAACTTGTGCAAACATAGTAAACAGAAAAACATGTACAAGAATAAGAGATTTACAGCAAAAACAGAAGTATCAGAAGGCACTAATTTACAAAAAAAGAAAAAGACATTCCATAAATCAATTGGTAATACAAGTATATCTATAAAATAAACAGAAAAATTCAAAAGCAAAATTAAAGGGAAAAAGTGAAATTAAACTTTACTTTGTCCTTACTTTTGCATCTTTTTTCCTGCAAAGTAAAATAATGAAACTAAAATGAAATTCAAGTTACTTTTCAGTACTGCACTTGCACTTTATTTATTGCTTGCAAGGCAAAAAAGTGTCCCCTGACCCTCATGTAATTTTAAGAGACTAGATTAAGTATGGTTTAAACAAACAGCATCAGTAAATGGTTTCCAGTTCTTTATTTCTAGCTGAGAAAGATTTAGAGTGTTCCAACATTAGGCACGTTTGTTCTGCCCCCCACCCCCATCCCTACTCCTCTGCTGGCCTGCACTCACACTGCGCTTAATATTCTAGGCCCGGGCACACTTTCATTATTACCATGCGACTTCATGTAAAGCTAAAACAAGATCCGAACACAGAGTGACAACATGCATGTCAAAATGATTTTACTTATTTTTTGGTTGTATTGAAGTCATGTAGGGCATGATAAAGTTCTACCCACTTACAGATTTATTGAGTGTGCAGTGCAGAGATTTGCGGTTAATCGTGCTGCACATGAAAGATTTTTACTGAGGCAAATGATGTTAAGGGAGGAATTTGCAGCTGTTCTTGCCAACTACAACTCATATTCATGTGGAAAGTAAGACTAAAAACTGTTTTTTTTTTTTTTTTTTTTTTTTTTTTTTTTTTACTGAAATGGTATTGAGGGCAATTCTTATTTCATTATCTGACTTGTCACATCATCATGGTCATTTCTGTTTTGTGTGCTCGGGCATGTTTAGTTCCCAAATGCTACTGAAACTTGCCCGGCACAGAGCGATCACACTAGTAAAATGAACTAGATTTTGAAGGGTTAAATGTGGACAAAGCCTGCTCAGGCACAGAAAACATTACCATTGTGAGTACACCCTTAAACCAACTTTTTGGGATTTCTTTTCCCCTCCACTACTATATCTTCTTGGGAATTAACCACATGAGCAGAGTATATGCGATTATGGCATATTTTTATGATAGTTAACCTGAATACTACATGCATATATCATCTATGCTAAAGTGGAATTTATTACACTGTGACTGAGTACACAGTTAAAATTCCATGCAGCACAACTAAGTTGATTCTACTGTATATCATTCAGACCTTTTTTGCCTTAGCTCACCAAAAGACTAATGCTTAAATATATTTTAACTTTTGTTAATGAGGTCAGTTGGTCTGAGGTCATGAGGTCTGGTGGTTTGACAACAGCATAAATACTTAACTTGCAATATGAAATGCAAAGCAATGAACAGTTTTCTGTATGACACATTAAAATAAGCACTACACTATATAGCGCATTAAGCCTATGCCTAAAAAGGAGTTCAAAGAAAAAAAGCTATCAAGCATAAAAAAATCCAATTGATAAATCCTAAAAACCTATTTTACTGAACCAACTGTTGACCTTTTTTTCTAAACTACTGAATCACTATAACTTTAATACATCCGACATACTGTATTAGTTTTCTGTACTGTAGCAGGGTCTACAGATTATTTAAAATTAAATCAAATGAGGCACTTAACATTAAAAATTACTAAACTAAAATTTTAAAAGGCAAAAAACTTTAAACAGAGCTTAATGTGCATTTTTTGTGTTCCCCATCAGAACACTACATTTATGTTTCCCTTGAAACCGGTAATTTTCCCTCTGCCTCCATAATGATAGTTTTTTTTTGTGTTCCAATCCTCATTCTTAAAATTTTCTTTACAAAGGGATTATAATCTATCCCGATGGCATAAAGTGCAACACAGTAAGTGGAGTATGCACCAGTGCATCACAAGGCCAATTTGAAATCATAAAATAACTTAGCATGCCTCTCCATGTGATGTAGCAGAAAAACCTATACTGACACTGATAAAATGTGTCAACTCTATAAAAGCTTTAAGCCTACACAGGACATGGACTCTGGATGTTAGATAAATTTTACAAAAGCACTACCCACTGTAACGCCACACCAGCTATGATGTGATGTTGTTTTTACTTGCCTGTCCAATACACATCTTCCACACTGCACAAAATAAAGTTCTAGAACTTGAATTACTCAGATACTTACTTCTGTCCCATTAATGATTTATCAACAAAATACAAAAGCTCCATCTTCAAAACTAACTACACACAGTAGATTAAAACCATTTAAATTAGAGATAGACAAAACATACATCTAACCTGTTGGACTGAGAAAGCTGTAGAGAAACTTCAGAAATGAAATCTTGCGTTGACATCTTCTTAATCCTGCTTTTGGCTCTAGTTTGTATTGGCTCACTAGGTGAAGACAAGCTGTCTCTAGATGGACTGCTGGAGGTCTGGTCATCTTCTATATAGTGGGGGGAACTGGACTGGCTTTTATACCCTTGAGATCTCAAAGACCTTTTACGTGGATTACTCATCCCTGCAAACAATAAAAAGAACTAATAACTGAGAAACAGAGCATCAAACAGTAATATCCAAAAAAAGAAGCATTGAAGTGACTCATTAAAATGGTACAGAATAAATGGCTTTAAAAAAAAAAAAAAAAGTCAACTTTTTTGATTAAAGAGAAAAACAAATTTTTCACTATTTAAGGAGTCATTGTTAACATTTCCTGTGAATCATGTAAACAATCTGGTAAAATATTGGCCCCACTTCTATGATGCATTATTTAGTCAAAACCATATTTCCTACAAAGAACAGTATTAAGTCAAGACTCCCTCACTATAGTTTTTTTATACTAGAGATTAAAAGCACAGACATACAGAAAGTCTAAAATTATTGTAATACAAATAGGTACCCCTACCCCAACTGAACAGAAGAGCCCACAACAGAACATTGCAACTCAAAACCTCTACATTTGAGGATAATTGATTTTGATAAAGTACAGTAGCATTTTGAAACTAGCAAAAAAAATATTATGTAATCAAATATCAAAATATTTTCCATGTCTTTAAATTACAAAACCATTTTGCACATTCTGCTTGCCACCCTGCTATATACTGTACCTCATAATTATATAGATAGTGAAATACTGATCACTCTTATAAATTTTAATGCAGACATATTAACATTGAATGCCTCTTTGATTAATCTCATTTTTGCCTAGGCATCATGTTTGGGCAGGTGACCTGATGTATGATCTACTTTTTAATGATTATCTTGACTGTTGGTAGTATGTTGCATGTTCATTTGTACATACAAGTAAACATTTCGCTGTACTCTGCACATGTGACAATACTATAAACCTGTCTATAAACCTTTTCCAAAAGATACTGTATATTTTAAAATCTTTCAACAGCCATTTAGTGATCTAGACCTTTCCGTAGCACCATTCCAAAACCACAACACATAAACAACAAAGAGAACACCCCTGTAGATTTTATACGAAAACAAGCAAAAAAAAAATAGTGCATCTCTGGGCTTAGGCGCAGGACTGTGGGCATCCCGTACAAAATGAGTCATTTCAAATTTTACATTTTTATTGTGCAAATTTCCACATATATTTTGTACATAACCTCTCTTGGTTGTTGCAAGAATACTCAGCTTCTATTTCTGTAATTCCTGTTTTACAATTTTGCATAATTTGTTACTTAGGAATTCATTTATTCTTGGTATCATTCACATTTTGTTAAGCTCACATGTATAGGATGTAAAGTTATGTATAGAAAAACATATTCCTAGTTTGTAACTATTTGTAACAATTAAATAACTAAAGTCCAACAATACTTGCTGCATTTTTACACATCTGGGAGCTGGCCACCTAACAGAAGCAGACACACAAGAAAATGCAATAGTAAAACACGATTGTAGCCAACATGAGTAGACTGCACAATAATCAGGGCAATTAGATTAGGATACCATTAAAGGAACCGATAAATTCAGCACTGCAACATCAACACTGTACTTTCCTTTAGATCGTTTATCATTCATACTGCTCTTCATCCAGCATCACTTTGCTGTAATGTAGTCTATTTTTCGATATTTGTATTGTACCTAAACATATCCATAACTTATGGCAATGGCAGCAATAGTATGATGTTGCTTAAAGTATAAATACGTTGACCTGAAAAAGCATATCATTTATGATACGAAGCAGTAACACGTTTTTAATAGTATTTTGATTGTTTTTTTGGAACAGCTGAAAAGTTGAGGTGTTTTTAATTGAAGTGTTTAATTTTGTCATTTGACATTTATACATAGGATTGTCTAGTTATGATTTCATGTTTCTCATTTATGGAAAATTGCTTTTTATCTATTACATGTGTTTTAGCAATTAAGAAAAAACTGTAACACGATGGTTAAGTAAAGGAAGCACAAAAACATGGCTTGAACAACAATTGCCTTCTAATTAAGCAGCTGGGGTGGGACAACAACCACCTGCCAGGCGAACTTACGTATTGTACTTCTGATTTAGAAGTTTGAGAAGTTTTCCCCCCCAACTTTAACAATTTTTAGGTCTGATAAATAAGGGGAAATGATATACGACAAGACCCCGCATTAAAAATAAAAATAATGAAAAAATGTCCGATTATACATTTTCATAGCCTTCATACTTTGATTAAGTTAAAATCTCCAATTGGCTGTTGAAGATGCAGAATACAATTTATTCTCATTACAGGCTAGTATTTCTCACCACCTACTACCCGGTACAATACATACTAATCCACGATAAGAGACCCTTCTACGCACGTTGTACTTCACTTTAATCTAAAGAGTAGGAATTAAAATTCATTAAAAGTGCAAAAATAATCTTGTTGCAAATGTCCCTTAAAAATCATGTTAGACAAATCAACTTTTAATGAGCGACTAGCGACATTGGACACCTTCCGTTACGTAGGCCCCGCTAAAGAACAACTAGTCTTCTAACAAATCAAAACGTTCACTACAATGTACGAGAACGATGTGAATTAATAGAATGCAAAGGGTATATTCTGGTTCTTGTAATCATCTCTGTTAAATGTTTTTATTCCGAGAAAAAAAGTGTCAAAAGATCTTACCTTCTTTCTCAGCAACTTTCGCGCTGACTCCAAATTTGTGCGAGACACTGCGCTTCGTTTGGACGAACCCTCGCACCCAAAAAAAACAGACACACAAGAAAGAAACAGGCCTTCCGTTCAGAAGTTTTATTTATTGCTTGTAAAAGTACCTTTTATAAAACCCGTTTGATTCTCGAGATTGAACTCAGTGACCTATATTTTTACCTTAAACACAACCGTAACCGACAAAGCGCCAAATTACACATAGGTGAGCGTTTAACACTTCGTTGCAAGGTTTGTGCGCGTTTCCAGCGTTGTTTTTAAATTATCTGATTGGAATTGCTCGTGAGTTAAATGACAGCTTCTCGACCTGTCATCTCGCGTTTCTACTGGCGCCAAATTGTTTGGCCAATCAGAAGAACGCGGGGGTGTTCAATATTCAGGATTTATGGGTGGGGCAATAGACATTTATTACTATTTTGTCAAGCGGTCATTTTACTGAACCTATTCAATCCAGATTGTGGTTGTCGGAAGCAGGACAGTTTAAAAATAGTTTTTATGTATCTCCATTTCTAGATTTGATCTGTAATTGTTAAAATCCAATTTGAGATAGAAGACTCAGTATTAAATCCAGTGCCCACGGAAATTTTAAGATCATAACTTTTAACAATTTCAATACGGTAACGGCCTACTGTATATTAGACTAAAAACAAGTTCTGCATTATTCAGATGTAAAAGACTTGTGAATTCGGTTATCACCGTTGTTGGAAAACCAATTGAAATGCCACTCTACAACAGTAATCGACATTACATTTCTATAGAGAACAGCATACCAAATGTTTTTTCCAAAACTCGGGCAGATTAAGTGGCTTGCTGAGGGTTACGAACTGAGTCAGAAGCAGTGCTTAATGCTGGTTCTTAACCAGCACCTCTCCCAATTTCTACCTAGACTAGAGTACATACAATTTTTCTTACTTTACCGGAACCCAGAACCCCCTAGTGTTTAACTGAATGCTATTATACCGTATTATACCGTCATTTATTTGGTTTCACTTTCATCGAATGCTCTCAACCTTAGACTCAGTCCCTCCACCACAATTACAAATACGATCGATCTATACAAAAAATACGCAAACTTTAGAACGCTGGCATGTAAAAGAGCGGGGAAAGACTTAGATTAAGCAAATTTCGAAAAGGGATGGATAACGTTAAAAATAGATTATTTCTCTGTACCGTCATATAATTGTCCTTGTGTCAGACATAGTAGGGTTTACAGAGATACTAGATAGTAACAGAGTAAATCAGACAAATCTTTCTTTTTTAATTGAATTGACAACTGTACAAGTAATTATGTTGTAGCATTAATTGACACAATGCAGAAAACAGGCATCTGATGCAATGCCAGTCCTCCCAGTACACACTGCATACACCTTTTTTTACTGGGAAATGTGGTTTCAAAATTTAAACTATAATTTATGCCTTTGCTATATATAAGACAACACAAAAGATTTGAAAAATCCAAAAAGGGAGGAGGTGGCCATGCAGATGCCATCATACATTAACAAAGCTTAGGACAGGGCCCAGATCAGCAGGCCACATTGCTAGACACTGTACCACTACATTCCACTAATATAAATAGCAAATGTGAAAGTAGCTTTTCAAATCGTACGGTTACTCAGATGCCTAAGGAGGTAGCAGTTATATACAAATCCATGAAGTACATCTTGCAAATGTTTGCTTTCTGGGATAATTCCATAACACTGGAAACTAGCAATGTCTTTCCTTTATACGAAAAGATGATTGAGCCAATCCAAGTAGCATATGCTAGTTATTCTATTATTGATTTTAGTTTTCAAAATTTTTCATTTTAAACAATCAAAAAGTAAAATATATCACAATGGAAATTATTAAAATAATTAAAGGAATTAATAAGAAATATGTCAGCTTTTATTTTTACAGTAACAGATCACAGATTATAATTGGTTCAAGGATAAATTTTCCATAAACATTACAATGTATTTCTTCAAAAAAGAAGAAAAGATACACAGAGCAATTTACCAAGCAGTATAGTCATTAGTAGTACATTGGGGACTTTGGCATTTGAATGAAATAGTTAGAGCAGGGGTCCCCAACCCCCGGTCCGTGGCCCACTACCGGTCCGCAGCCGTCTGACAGCCGGGCCGCGAGAGAACTGCCGGCAACAGCGACTCACTCAGACTTTTCAGAACGCTTAGCTGGCGGGGCTTTGCAGCGGTGCAGAGAGAGGAGAGAGACCGAGTTGAGAGACTATTACAACAAAGTATTTTTATGGTCCCGACAGTTTCCCCATATGACATGAGTCTATAGAAATCACGTTACTACGAAGTACATTCAACAGATGCTTTCATTACAACGAAGTGACCTTGAAATGCTTGAACGAATCATCCACAGAGCAGTTAGATCTGTGGTCGCAGCTCAGTTGTGCACGTTTGCACAACGATCCCCAAACAGAAACATTGTAAAAAAATCTCTTTCTTCGAACATTCCTCGTACTGTTTTTTTTTTTTTTTTTTGCTGTTTTTGTTGTCTGTGGTTTTCATTGATTCCTTTTGCTTATTGCTTGTCAACATTTGAAAAACATCCATTGGAATTTAACTCATTGTCACCCTCCTATAGAAACGGCAGACACGAAAAAAAGATTGCAGTGTTAATGTTTGTGATGTGCAATCTGTTGGATTGGCAAATGTAAAGCATATGTCTTTGTTATATGCAAAAAAAGAAGAAAAATCTCAGATTGCAAACGTATGCGAACTGCTTAATAACTTTAATAATAACAGAAATGTTATATAAATTGTGTATAAAACTGCCCCCCCAACCAACCCCCGACCGGTCCGTGGAAAAATTTGCATCTAATAAAGTGGTCCTTGCTGTCAAAAAGGTTGGGGACCACTGAGTTAGAGTACTATTATAGCCACACTACGCACCACCAGGATTGGGATCCAAGTGCAGCAGGTGACACCTCAGCATCATACAGGGACAGTGTGAGTTTTTTTTTACAGTAGCTGGAGTGCCAATCCTGCCACCAACCCCAAGTTTTCCCAATAAGTGGGAGGACCTTCTTGCAGGGCAGAATGCAGATTAATGTCATAAGCAGGACAAAGCAATTGCAGGTTAAGGGCCTTCCTCAAGGGCCCAACAGACTAAGGTCACTACTGACATTTACAGGATTGGAACTGGCAACCTTCCAAATGCTGGCACTTCTAAAGTCAATGAGCCACAAAGATGAATAACAATTTGCTGAGAATTGAAAAGCAGATTCTTGAAACAGTAAGATGGCATTGTCAGAAAATCTCATCAATCTTATTAGAAATATAATGTGCAAAAAAGATGAGCACGCATTCTTTAGTGTTCGAACCAACAAGTTTTTAAGTAAAATGATTTCTTAAAAGAAGCTATTATGAGTGTGCCAGCTGATGGGTAATGTGAAATTAGTATTTTGTCTACATTAAGATTTTGGAAATAACCTTGTGTTACCTGTAAATGCTTAACCACAGAACTACAAAAATGAGAAATACATTCACTGAACCAAAAGTTATAAAGGCATGTCTGAGTATTTTAGAATTAGAGATAGGGAGGTAGAGTTGGATTCTTCTTTTTGGATGATAAAATTAAGCTTAGCAACAGAGATAGGGGACTTAGGGGCTAGACTGCTATCAAGTACAGCAGCACAGAGGAAAACACTTCAGTAGATCGTAAAGACTGCCCAGCAGATCATTGGCTGTTCTTTACCCTCTCTGGATGAACTGCACAGCTCTCACTGCTTCAGGAATGTGGAAACATCTTAAAGGACTCCTCACACCCTGCTCATGATGTGTTTCAACTGTTGCCATCAGGCAAAAGACATAGGAGCATCAAAACAAAGACTAACAGACTGAATAACAGTTTCTGCCCTGTTGCTATAGGGCACTGAATGCCACCTAATCACCTCCAATGCAACAGTGCAATAGATGACATCTTGTGTAATAGTGTTTCATGTGCAATAAGGTCTTATGTTGAATGTTTATGTTCTACCGCATTTCTTCTTATCCTTTTCTATCCTTACATAATTATATTTATTTATATTTTGACACTGCAAGAAACTGCACCTAATTTCGTTGTATTTGTTACAATGACAATAAAGATATTCTGATTCTGATTCTGAAGTACAACTCCAGGACTTCTCGCAGATTATTTTATAAGAACTGGAATTTACTGTAATGAGCAGTCCAGATTCTTTATTGGTACTCTGGTCACATGAAACAGGTTTTTAGACATTCAGGCACAGAGATGATTGAGGCAGGTAGTCAGCTATTCCACATGTATCTGGAAGTGAAATTAGTACTCTCCGAATCTAGGTGCCATCAGCACTGGAGTGAAACAGGTGGTCATGATGGTGAATTAAGTATCCCAATGAGTTCAAATTGATCAACCAGACAACACAGAGGGATGCCACAGGAGAGAAACTGATTGGGCAGGACACATCACTGAATTACACTTTAATGCAGACAGAAGGATAACATTTCATCCAGGAGCAGAAGGGTCCTATTAGTCTGGGAAAATTACATAGGTGTTTTAGGTAAATATTGTAATTAAGAGTGTGAAATGCAGCAAAGTAGTATGAAGTAGACAAATACCATCAGCTCTGATGAGTAGGTCGTACAAAGGCTGTTTAATTGTTGTAATGATGTCACAATCTAAACTGGAAAGGTTCATAACCCTAGGTACATAACCCTAGGAAAACATATGGAGTCAAGAGTTTTGTACAAGTTAATGTGATCACTAGAGAGGGATAGCAGACATAGAAAGTCTGAGAATGGCAGATAAACAGAAATATCAGAATCAGAGTTCATGGCACAATAAATGTGCCTATTATAGGTAAATGCACCTATGTATACTGTCTACTAGGTTGGAAATTGCAGAGACATGAGAGAAATACCTCTTCATTTAGCACTATCTCTCCCCTATACTGTATTTTTATTAGCATCTGACTAATTTGTCTATTTTTATTTTTCAAGTATGGTCTTATTTTCTAGAATATTATTTTTTTTTGACAAATGAATATATAAGTATCAACACCTAATTCACTTTTTAACTAGAGGCATTGATGTGTGTGTGTTTGTGTGTGTGCTTTGCAGATAGTATTGTTATAGTATAAATTGTAGAAAGTGCTATATAAAATTCAGCGTAACTAATTTTTTGCTAAAGAATGGCAAGAACAAGGGGACTCAGCAATTGTAAATTCAAACATCACAGTACTCTGAGATTTTTAACCAATACATTTTTGCAAAAGGAAAGCAAAAATAATAGAATATTCTTCTTTGGGTTTTGTTACATTAAAAACATAGAGTCAGTTGATTGACAACTGTAAATTGTCCTAGTACAACTGACAGTGTACAATTAAATGGATGGCATTCTCCTCAGGCTTTGTTTTCTGTCACATATCCATGACAGAAAGGTTTGGGCTCCCTATAACACTGTACTGGGTAAAGCAAGTTCAGAACTTATAAAAAGATAGTTGTGAGCTTGGAATTCTAAATTTTGTAACATCATCTATTTTTAATGTAATTTAATATAGCATTAGACTATAGAGATATTTTCACGAACATACTGGATATTTTCACACATGTACAAAATAAAGGTTATCCCTAATTTTTTTAATTGTGCAACTCACAGCTTCCATATTAGACACTTTCTGTCATTTTTTTTATTATCTAGTGCATAGTGATAAACAAAGATTTAACATGCTACACCAAATGGCGCTACATTTTAAACTGACATAGCCTGAAAACTTTCTAAAACTCCTCATATATGTCAGTTGCACATTTCTGCAATTGATGATATTTAAATTGGTTTTGCAATCTGCTTTGCAAAACTGCTGACAAGTTTTTATTTCTGGCATATAATATTTGGTTGGCTTTAAATAATGATGAAAATCATAGGCATTTTTGTGACTAATTGCATATATTTTTAAGCTCTGTTATAGCTTAAGGACTACAGACTTTATCAGGATGGGGTTGTAATGGCCACTTGCATTTGCTTTCTCTGCAAATATAATGAATATATTGTGAGCTCACCAGTAAATAGTATAACAATTTCTTGCAAAAGTAATCAAAGCAGACCATAGAAGTAAGAACGTGATTAAATATTTTTTTATGTCCCGTTTGCTCTTGATGTTTATGTTTACTCTTTTTCACTGTGCATTTCCATTAAAGTGTCTTGTAACATTTTATTTTTTTATTTTAAGGAACTATGTATTTAGCAGAATGCTACAACAGTTATTGCAGCTGCCTCATAAACAGAGCAGTCTTAAGATCCCATGCACTGGCACTATTTATGTTGAGCTTTCCCATTCTCCCTATGTCTCAGTATTTCCACTATAGGTACTCTAGTATTGCTCCTAAGGATATACAGTATATGCTAAGTTAATTTGTGCCATATGAGTAAACGCAGGTGGGTTTGTGGGAGTGGATTGGCAAATTGTTACAATGGGTTGGCAATTTGTTTTCAATGACTGAAACACAGGCTCTGGCCTCTGCGATCTGGATGAAGTGAGTTTGAAAATTTGTGGATGGAGGAGCTACTTTTTTCTCTTTAAAAATACATCCAAGGACCTGTCATATGTTAAAAGTACAAACACTTAAACAAAGTAAAAATATTACAAATATGTTGGGAAAAAGCTTCTCTCATAAAAACTGCATTTTATAGAGCATAAAACTGTGATTTATGTTTGTTAGTAGGTGTGCCTCAAACATCGTCTTGCAATGACCAGCATGTTGCAGATATTGTTCTGTGTGAATATTTAATTTCCAATCATTCACTTGCCTTACTTTTTCCATTATAATATAACACATAACATTCTGAACCCACTTAACTCAATTATAAGGAGAGAAAAAAATGGAGTATATTATGGCAGCATCATGCATGAGACAAGAACCAACCATGTACAGGCCATCGGCTCATTGTAGGGTTCATTCCTGCACACATTTAATCTGGAACAGTTTGGAATGACAAATTATCTCAACACCCTGCCTCTTGGAATGCAAAAAACCATATGGAGAAATACCTCATAAAACTGTAGAGAATATGTAAACTTAAATTAGAAATGGGTCAGGCATGATATTTGAGCACAGGTCTTTGGAATTGTGATTCAGAAGCAGAAACATCTCCATTGTTCAAAAATAAAATTAATGATTGTTCTTGTGTATTGTAAATGGAAACCATTGGCTGTGTGTATCTTTTTATTGGAAACTGAGTAACAAAACTAAGCTGAAGAACTGTTTTTGGCTTCTGGCAAAAATGCTATTAAATATTTCTGCATATTTTCATCTTCATCACTAAACACTTTTTAATTTTCAGCTCATTTCTTTGGTTTTGACCAAAATTAAATAAATGGTTTTGTTCAGTCTCTGCTTTTGAGAAAGCCAAACTTTTTAAATAAATGTTCTATTTCTGTGAGGAGAAAGATTTCAGTAAACAAAAACTCAACTTTATATTAGACTAGTTGTCCCCTGTGGCTCTGCGCGCGTAGTAGTGAAACAGGACAAACTTTAAAAATCAATAAACAAACAGGTATCTCTAGCTAAGCAGAGGCATGGTACACTCTAAAACGTGGCGGCAGGTAGACCGACTTAAACGGAGGCTGGCATGTGAGTGAGGAGGGCCCCACATGGCTCCCCACTCCTGACGTCACACTTCCCCCTCCCCTAGGCCTGCAGCCTCTGTCTCAGATTAGCATGAATAAATTGTTACTGTAAGCGAAATATGATACTTAGCACAATGAGAGAAGTCGCAAAATCAGTCTGAATGTTAAAGCAAATTATACAAAAAAACCCAATTTAAATCCATTAAGTAGTTCTGTCATTATAGCGGACAGACAGATATGCATTGGATTTTTATATATATAGAGATTAGTAGTTGAAGATTTATCACTTGAAGCATCTGATAAAGATGAAGGGTATTGTAAAAATGAGATTTTGAAGAGTTTTAGAAAAGCAGTCTATGAAAATTAGAATGACTAGACTAAAGCCTTTTCTGACAAAATCCACAGAAATAGTGGCCCATGTGTGAAGAAATAAAATATTTGCAAAAGGCCAGAGTGATAACTACTTGAAACCTTAGATATGTTATATATTTTACAAGAGTTTGAATATTGGATAATATCTTTGTCCATATTTCAAACCTCAACTACAGTGTAATTATACTGCTGCTGTCTCACAACTCCAGATAAGAAGTTCAAATCACATGATCTGTGTGGATTTTGGATGTTCTTAGTGAGTCTGTATGGATTTTATATTGGGATCTCCAGGCTTCCTTCCACATCCCAAAGAAATGCAGATTAGTTTAATTCTTATACGATTATAATTCGTTTAATAATTCCTATAATAATAAAACATAGTCATATTCAGGGCCGGATTTATATGAAAAGAGGCCCTAGGTTATTCCACTTATGAGGCCCTTTCACCTTCCATTTTTAAGTTTGTAAATTACATGAGAGATAATAAAATTTTGCTAACAATTTGAATGTAGGCCCCTCTTGATCTTGAGGCCCTAGGCTGAAGCCTAGTTAGCCTATAGGAAAATCCGGCCCTGGTCATATTATTAATAACATGTATTTGTTATTAAGTCACAATTACTGATTATAGAATTCCTTTTAGCACCCAAACCTCCGTAGAAAAAAATGAATATTTATGCTACTTTAAATTAAGTTTCCTGTGAGTTTTATGATAAACTGTTCTAACTCCTACATGTGACTCATTCGTTTCAGGTTAAAATTCAAGTTCAACATTTATTATTGTTTCATAGAGAAAGTGAGTTTATTGCACATTTCCAAGATTCAGATGACTTTAGTACTTTGGAAGGCCATACTGAGGGGTGATTAGATATCTTGTGGGAGAGGTAATTGGGAGTTTAGGAGCACTGAGATATTTAGTGAATCTTCTGTAATAAACAAAGCCCATCTTTGTGAAATGTAAAATTAAAGAATAAACACTTTTCTGGCTTAGTGCACTTTTTTTTCTTAGCAAAGAATTTCAGTTTATGTTTTCCTTTACTCAATGCATCTTGACAGCACTAATAATTAAAACATGGTTAACCTTACCTATATAATTTTCAATATTCTTGAAAAAAATCAAATGGTTTCTAATATGCACAAACACATACACATTTAATATGTCAGGGTAAGTAAAATGAACAACTTTTAGTGGTACTCTTCATAATACTACGCAGTTTGTATATCCCTACCCATGGTTCCTAGTAACCCAAGTATCAGCCTGTCACTATACTGTAACCCAGTTGTGTTCACCACTTCTTCATCTTTACTTGTCCCACTCTCTCTTTAATTCTTGGATTTTGCTATATTCTCTGCACTCCAACTATTGTTTCCCTTGCAATGCCCCGTGTCTGTCAGGTTGTCTTTGCTCTTTCAGATCTTTTTTCTTCTTTTATTTAGCCTGTTTTTAATTCATGTTTGTGAGCAACAAATAAAAGGTCTTTGTACCTTGACCTTTTCCTTCTGCTATGAACAGATATTAAACTCCACTGCAATGTACAGTCCATGTCCTTGGGCTTTTCCCTTTTCAGCCTGTAAGAAGTTCCAGTGGCAGTTTTCATAGACAGTGCTCACTTTATCTCAGTGCCTCATTCATCAGCCCGTGTTGGGTGTTAGTCTCCAATCACTGTCAGGACCCTGCACTGCTTGGCTCCTCCTCAGCGCACTGATGCTGGTTTAAATTACAGATCAATGACAGCCCCCCTGCACCTAGCCTCTAGGCCTCCTGCACTGTTATGGGTGTGAGTTACACATCACAGGCAGCCTGGTCCAAGACCAGCTGGGACTTGACAGCTGCCTGACAGCGCTGGTGCTATGTGTTTTGTGTATTCTGGGGGGGGGGGGGGAGGAGGGTTGATAAAGGGAAAAAAAGACAAGGGAACGGAAAGAAAATGACAAAGTGAGGAAGGAGCAAAAATGGAAAATGAAACATAATATAGTGATCAGGATGGGACCTGAATGAGGAAAGGAATTTGAAATAGAATGGGAGGTAAAAGCAGGCAAATAAAAGACATGAACATGAGAAATATGGCAAAGGAAAATTAGGGGACAGTGGGAGAAGAAAAACTGACAAGATAATGGGGAAGAAGTAGTGAATGCAATGAAGTGGAAGAGAAAGGAACAGCCTGGAAGAAGGGGGGGGGGGGGGTCTTGAGAGAGAGAGAGAGAGAGACAAAAGAGTGAGTGAGAGTAGAAAAGAATGAAAAATTGGGAGAGTGAGCCAGAGAAAGAAACAGAGAGAGAGACAGAGAGAGAGAGAGAGAGAGGGAGAGAGAGAGAGAGACAAAAGAGTGAGTGAGAGTAGAAAAGAATGAGAAATTGGGAGAGTGAGCCAGAGAAAGAGAGAGAGAGGGGGGGGGGAGGGAGAGAGAGGGAGAGAGAGGGAGAGAGAGAGAGAGAGAGAGAGAGAGAGAGGGAAAGCAATGATGAGCCTTGCCATCTAGGTCCTAGAGCCTGCCAAATATTCATATACAGTATGTCTGAGCTTTCTACATGTGAATATTTACTGGTGATTTTTACTTTCTGCTTTTTAAACAAATTATGTATGACTCCAATGTCGAAAATGTAACTGTACAAATTCAGTCCATACTAGAGCTTCCTAAATTAGGCAATGGGCTCTGGTTACTGTGTACTAGACTTTAGACTACAGGAACGTAGTTCAGTCTTCTCCTCTTCCTCTCTGTTTAACTCAAAGCAAAACACTTACACTACCTGTGGTCCAGTTTATATACATGCATAAATATTATATATATATATATATATATATATATATATATATATATATATATATATACAGTGGAACCTCGAGATACGATCACCTCTGTATACGAGAAATTCAAAATACGAGGAAAGTATGAGCGAAAAATTCAAATCTAAATGCGAGCATTGGCTCGCATAACGAGCCACGAGCCAGGCTGTGGGTATAGCTCGCGGCTTAGCGAGGGGGCGTGGTAGCAGTTGCGAGCCGCGATCTGCGGTGTCTGCGTTTCTCACTTAAGTGCACAGGTGGGAAACTGCCCACATCCATGATTGTTCCTGTGGCTGATGGGCTGCAGCTGCCATGTCCTCCCCGCATATATAGAGAAGCGCGAGCCTGTTAAGGGGGAGAAGAAGTAAAATAAAAGAGAGAGAGAGAGAGAGAGAGAGATGGAGAGAGAGCGCGCGCGCGCAGGCAGGCAGGCAGGAAGTCGGTGCGGGAGAGCGAGCGAGCGAGTGCAGGCTCGTGTGTAGCTGAACAGTGAGCTGAACAGGCGAGCCAAACAGCTGAAGCAGGACGGTGTAGAGAAGGTCAGCTGCATTAAGAGTGTCTCGCCTGTTGCAGAGCCCGCAGGTGAGACGCTAACAGAGAAGAAGCACCGGGGATTGTCATCTGTTTTTTAAAGACTGCATCCTTTTGACGTTTTAACCACGTGTTAAAGGATTGTTATTCTTGTGTATTTTAAACCTCCACTTCACAACTGTTTTAAGGATTATTTATTTAAAGATTTATTGAATGCTGTACTGCACTTTGGACACCTGTTTTGATTCTTTTAATAATCAGTTATATTATTTACCAGTGTTATTTATTAAAGGTAGACTACAGTATATATAATTTATCAGTGTTATTTGTTAGGAAAATTGATTTTTATGTTAATATATTTGGGGTGCGGAACGGATTAACTGGATTTCCATTATTTTCAATGGGGAAGTTTGTTCTAGATACGAGAAATTCGCTATACAAGCTCAGTGCTGGAACGAATTAAACTCGTATCTAGAGGTTCCACTGTATATATATTGTCAGAAAAACAACCAGAAGACACTGAGAAGGTTTGGGGCAGCCACCCATTTAATCGTTTACGGCTGCTAAGTTAATCAAAATACAGAGACATGCTCATTCAATCGAGTCCAAAACAGAACTGATCTCCAGAAAGCAAGATGGCAGCTTTAAAGGCCAATAGTGGAAGTGATGTCATCAAAACCGGAACCAGAAGTGACATCAGTGGCTGCCCCAGAGCCGGGTGGGATTTCCCTAGAATGGTCTGCAAAAGATCGAGAGGGAAAATTAGTGCACTCCGCCACCTCCTGGTCTGGCATGGAACTACCTGTATTTAAGCCCTTTAGCTGTCTCCTAAACACACGTGTGTGACAGGGCCCCCCCCAAAGCCCAGACCCGTCGGGTCAGGCGTCCTGCACCGAGAGGTC